>NC_135627.1:10335303-10638333 GCF_053574225.1 Canis aureus
GTGTGTGTGTGTGTGTGTGTGTGTGTGTGCAGGCATGTTTTGCATGCACACACACACTCAGAACCAGTGGTACCCCAAGTGCAGTTTTTCTCTTCATGAGGCTTAAATCACCATATGATGATCATAACACTTAACAGAGTCATCGTCCTCTTAGTTACTCAGACTCCAAGCCTCAGGGCTTGCTTTCATATCTCTTTTGTGACTTCTCCAATATATGAATTACCAAATTTGGTTGATCCTCTTACTACTAGGCATTTGGGAACTAGCATTTTTTTCTCTAAACTCTTCATATAATTAATCTCCCTATCTTGTCTATCACTGTTTATAGATTTATTATAAATTATTCCATCTTATGCATTAGTTGGATGTATAATATCACTTTTTCCACGGAGGATTTGTGTGTGTTTGTGTGTGGTGTGTGTGTTTCAGGAGGCATTATATATCCTCTCGTGTAAAGTAGATGAGTCCTCAGTGTTACTTAGTTGAATTTATACTTCACATCTGGGTCAGATAATGTTCATTAAATGGTTTATCATACTGTTAGTTTTTTTAATAATATAAACTATTCCTGAAAATTTCTCAATGAATCTTTTTGATAGCCTATTTATTACTAAAGATAGATGATTCTGGAAATTATTTTATTTTCCTAAATATCCTACAACAGATTTCATCATTTTATTTGAAATTGAAATCTTGGCTTTCTGTTACCATTTTTATTCTCTAAGCTGCTTCATTAAGAGCTGGTAATGATAGATGTCACTGAATTCAAAATTGAGTTTCATGGATTATGATGGAGTTAGTGACTTGATGGGGAAGTCCCAATAAAGCAAAAGACTTCCTAATTAGGGTTCCAATTCTAATCTAATGAGGGTTTCCATTTTGATATCTGAAAGGATTTTTTTTCCTAAAATCCCCACTGATGAAAATATGCATTCTAATGTCAGAGTAGATTCATTATTAAAAGATGAAAGTAATATGTCTTAAGTCAATATATGTTTGACATATTTGATAATGAAGGCAAGTTTCTCCTTCATGTTTAACTTAGCTTGTGGTGAATTTGTGGTTAATTTCCTACTAATGGTGGTTGATCCACAGGTTGAAAGGCCTTCATGCTGACCGTTATTGTTCTTGGTTCTTGTAGGAAGAAAGCTGGGTTAGGACTTTACCTGCCTACTGAGTGGGATGACCTCTGGTTTCTTAAAATGGTAGTATCTGTGTGACTAAGAGAAGAAATAGTGATATTTTATGTTTGTG
Organism: Canis aureus; assembly: GCF_053574225.1. Classification (NCBI taxonomy): domain Eukaryota; kingdom Metazoa; phylum Chordata; class Mammalia; order Carnivora; family Canidae; genus Canis; species Canis aureus. Next base: position 10,336,558 of record NC_135627.1, read on the forward strand.
TGAATGTAAAATTTTCCATGCATAGCTCTGCAGTTACTTGTGTTTTATAAATTATTTTCTTCATATAAAATGCCATTTAAAATGCTAAAGGTGTTCCTTTTGAAAAATCTCTTCAATTATGATACAAAAATTATGAATAGCTTATACTCAATTAGCACTTGATCCTTCTTTCCACAGAGTTTTTTGAAATTATTAATTTTGCGTGATAATTCCATGTGAAATTTATTTTTAGGGGGATAGTTCCTATGTGAAAGATCGCTGGTGTGTTTTTGATGGATTTATGGTCTTCTGCCTTTGGGTTTCATTGGTGTTACAGGTAATTAAAACTTTAAATTACAAGGGGGTATTTTCCAAACTGTGCACTGTTTTGCATTGAAAATCTAAGTAAAAATAGTAATGAATATATGTCAGATGTGGTGGTGAAACTTTCTATAACATTACATTATTTTAAATGTTTATAACTTTAAAAACATTTAATCATTGTCAGTCACATCTATGAATTATTTCTCAATCAGACATGAGTTAATACTAGAGCAAATTATTCTTATTAAAAAGATGTAAGAACATATTTATTGAAATAAAGGACAGAACATGGTAATATTTATGTATCTGTAGAATAAAAAATTGAATTTAAAAATGAAAATTCCAGTCATTTATGTGACTGAGTCCTCACTAAAAACAGCTGGCAAATATAGATATATTTGGATGAACATAAAATACCATATTACAAATAGAAAATGCCTTACTATGCAAGATGGGAGCATATATTAAAAAGGCCTAAAGGTGGGATTTTACTAGATAATAGAATTCATTTCCATGCATTCATTCAGGCTTGATTTTTGCATTTAATTAAACTCAAGTTGCCATATTCATTAAAAAATTTAGAATAGAATAAATTCACAGTCCATCCTGCAAAGTCATCTTAATGCTTATTGATGAGCTCTCCTTATTTTTATAAAGCTCACCTCTCCAACAATCTGATTTCATCCTGCATATTAATGTGTTCTTTTCCATTTAATAGCTGTTATATGATTGACAAAACATTTTCTAATTATCATTTTGCCTCTGTTAGTAAATGGTACAATTCCTTTTTATTTTTTTATAATAATCTTAACCCTTTTTCCATGACTTTATGACCTAGCTATTTAAAAAGTTCCACCAAAGAACATTATTCATTAGGAAGACTCTGCATACTTATTCTAAATTGGCACTAGTTTTTGTAATAAAAAGTGTGCTTCAATAGATTATATGGAAATGAATAAGAGTGATAGCATTTACATTAGTTTATGTATTCATTTCTCTGAAGATAGCTATAGCTTCAAGATGGGCTCAAAAGAGAATTTATTTCAGTGGAAAATAATACAGGGCAGAGTTCAGAGTGCAGGGTGAACCTCCTGATGCCATCTGAGTTTGTCATAACTACTGGCAAAGCTAAGGGAAGCTCTGAGCTTGTTTATTCTTACCTCTTAATTTACAGGTATTTGAAATTGCTGATATAGTTGACCAGATGTCACCTTGGGGCATGTTGCGGATCCCACGGCCACTAATTATGATTCGGGCATTCCGGATTTATTTCCGATTTGAGCTACCAAGGACCAGAATTACAAACATTTTAAAGTAAGTGCTGCTTTTATTATAAGTTAAGGAAAAAAAACTTATGACATTTTTGTTAAGTTTTGCCTACTTTTTTTCCCCCTAGGCGATCAGGAGAACAAATATGGAGCGTTTCAATTTTCCTACTTTTCTTTCTACTTCTTTATGGAATTTTAGGAGTTCAGATGTTTGGAACATTTACCTATCACTGTGTAGTAAATGACACGAAACCAGGGTAAGTTTATCCACCAACTGCATTATAATCTACATGATTAACAAGAAAGTTTCTGCAGTTTTTATGAGAAAACTTTGTCTAAATTGAACAAAAAAAAAGTATTTATGTACACTGTTTTATATCCTCTATTTCCTCAAAGTTTTTTTCTGATTTTTTTTTAAGACAAGTATTCAAGGCAAGTCAGACTGAAAAATGTAACCTCATGGGAAAGTAGACTAAGCAAATTCAAAATGTGCATTTGGAGATTTTCCTCAGTGTGACAGAATGAGGAGTGTGCTATCATAATACCATCTGAGTATTTCCATTTCTTATTTAAATAAGATGGAAATGAGAAATGGTAGAACTACTTGGAAAAACAGTTAGGCAGTTTCTTAGAAAGTTAAACAGACACCTTCCATATATCCCATTCATTCCATTCCAGGTATCTAACCAGGGGAAATAAAAACATATGCCCATAAAATAGACTTTTACATAGTGACTGTATTTGTAATAGCCCAAACTGCTAAAAACCCAAATTTCTACCAACAGATAAATGAATAAACAAATAGTGGTATATCCATATGATGAATACTGTTTAGCAATAAAAAAGTATGAGAAATTGATATATACAACATCTTGGATGGATCTCAAAATAATTATGCTGAGCAAATGAAGCCAGATGAAAAAGATTACATATTCTGTGATTCTGTGCATACAAAATTCTAGAAAATGCAAGCTTATCTGTAACAACAAAAAGGAAAACAGTGACTGCCTGGGAATAAGGTTGGGAGAAGAATAAAGGGTTACCGGAAGCATTAGGAAACTTTAGGGGTTAGAGTGCCTCAGTAGCTCCGTCAGTTAGACATCTGGGTCCTGATTCCAGAATAGACCCCTGCATTGGGCTCCCTGCTCAGTGGGAATCTGCTTCTCTGTCTCCCTTTGCCCCTCCCCCTGCTCGTACTCTTTCTTTCTCTCAAATAAATAAAATCTTAAAAATAAATAAAGGAAACCTTTGGGGTTAATCAATATGCTCATTATCTTTTTTTTTTTTTTAGTAGTATGTTCATTATCTTGATTGCAGTTCTGTGCACATGTTAACATTTATCAAGCTGTAGATTTTAATAGGTGTAATTTATTGTATGTCAAGTATATCTTACAAAAACAGCTTAGAAATGTTTTAGTGTAAAGCATAAATCTAAATTTCTTCATACATTTAAACAGTTGTTCCAACACTATTTATTGTGTGCTGTTATGCACTAAATTTAATGCTACTTTTCTCATTTACTAATTCCCTGTCCATATTTGGGTTTGTACCTATTGTCTCTGTTGTGCATAATCGATCTCTTTGGCTATCCCTTCACCAATATTACACTCCGGAATTTATCTAGATTATAACATGGTTGTAGGCATGGGGTCACTTTCTAGCTTCTGCCTTACATAAGCTCTGGAAGGATCCAGAGGGTTTTCTGCCTCTTGTGCGCATGAAAACTCAAGCTCTTAGCTACTGGACACTTAGCCCCCATTCATACCACTATTTTGTCAATTCATGTACTTCCCTCCCTCTATTTGTAGTTCTCTCTTACCTTTTGACCTTTGGGGACCTGTTTTTCTTTCTTGTAAGCCCAGATATGCCTTTTTAAATGTTACCATTTATCCAATAGATCTAGTTGTTTGTAATGGAAAGGGTTGAATTTAATATAGCTCAGTTTGCCAGAACTAGCCCTCTGGTACTCATAGCTAATTTCCCCCCTATTGTTGTCATTACATTGTGAAGGGGAAGGGTGAAGAAGATTCTTCTTAGGGCGGGTGCCTCCTTCTAGCACAGAGTAAGTACTTAGTAACGATATGTTGGAGGCATAGTGCATGGTATATTATATTTAGACAGATGATAGTAACATTGTGACAAATGAATATAGAAGAGGAAATTTAAAAAACAAAGGGAGAAGAGCTGCTGAATGGGATGATGGAGAAATGGTTAAAAAATAGAAAAGCACTGCTAAAAGTAGAGAGAAACAGCAAGCTAGCACACACAGAATGGGGAAGTTGAAGGAAGAGGTGAGTAAGGAGGTTGGTTGCCTGTGTGGGTGAGGGAAGAGACACATGCGTGGAAGAAAACCTGTAGGCAGTTGTTTTTTTTTTTTTTTTTTTTAAGTGTGTGTAGGCTATAAAATCTGTCTAGATTGTTCCATGAATGAATACCCAGGTGAGGAAAAGATATTGTGTGGGCGGGAAACAATAGAATAGAAGCGAAGAAGGGAGAAAGCTGCTGTGTTCTAATAGCTTCGAGCACAGGAAGCTGATTTAAAGTTTCCATTTTATTAAAAATCAAGTCGGAATGTGAGAATTCTAAAGCTTGTTAGAAGTGTAAAACTAGCTGGAAGATCAGGCATCCTGCTGGCAAACTTAACAGTGACGCATAAAGTACAGTACAAAACAGGGAAGAGGTAAAGGAGTGCCTCTGACCTCAGGGCCCTTGCATCACTTCAGAAACTGCTCTTTGCCATCTCCTTACCATACCCAGTACTAGGACATGAATGGCTTTGAAAAAAATATTAAAAGTCCTCTTGTATTGTGAATATTAGCTCCAGCTCATTATTTTATCCTAAAAATGGAGTTCTCTGTGAAGAATCACATACAATTTGGCAGAATTTTCAGTTACTCTAGACACAGCAGTTATGGAGGAAGGTCTGCATTTCATTTTCTCTTTCCCATATTTATAAAACCTGCCCATTAGCTTTATGTACATACACATATATTTTGCCTTCCTTTTATGTGGCAATTGCTCTTTGAGAGGAAAATAGGTAACTAGCCACAGGGTAGTAATGTTGCTCATAATAACAATTTTCGTAGGTTTGATGATTCATTTCAAGGACCAATCACTTGTTCCATTTTTCTTTTACTTTTCAGTCAGTAAACTCAATTTTAACATCTTACTTAGAAGCAGAAAAATTGTTGATGCCATTTTACCATTAGTTCTAGCCAGACATTAATTTATTTTTAGAGATTTAAAAACTGTCCAGAGTCAAAATAAAATGCATACAAGTCCCAACTAAAAAAATTTCCAACCTTTTTGCTTCCTTTTGTTGCTTCTGAACTGGGAATTTATTATAAACATCTCTGGATCAGATATCAAGCCACAGTATGATGGCAGAGTTTCCAGCAATCAGAGTTGCCTGTCACTGTCATGACCTCATTTCTCTTAATTGTCCTTTACAATTGTCCGATTTCTGCTTAATTGATTTGCATGTGCTATAGCCTAATAATGGGAGAGCTTTCAGGCAGAGCTATGTCTGTTCAGGAACCTGTATCTCCTGCTTTCAAGGCTGATCCCTGGAATTGATTATGTATAATCTGTTAAGAAAACAGGATAAATAAGGAAGCAACTCAATACACACAGTCTTGCTTTTAGATGGAGCTGGTTTCTTCTAAAGAAGAAAGAAGGGAGTCTTAGCTTTGTTCATGGTAGCATTGCTAGTAAAGCTTTGGATTCTTCTCAGATAATGAATGGCAACATAAGGCAATTATGAAACAGGTAATGTCATTTAACTAAGCAAAGCACTTCATATCCTAAAGAAATATGAGAAGACCAATGGCCTATGGCAGAAACAGGTGTTGCAAAATGCCAAATGTGATGGCAGAAATCTCCTAGAAGCTGTAAGATGAGCATGTAAAAATGATCTGGTAGGTGAAATAGAAAAGATGAAGACTTTTCTGCCACCTTATTACCATTTCTGAGAAAGGAGAGAAATTTATTCCTAGCTTAGTATCAAATAATGAAATCTTCTTCCCAAGAGTGAGATAATTAGAAAAACTCTAAAGTAAGCAAATGTAAGCATTAAGTATATGGAAGTTTCCTGTATGGAGAACAGGGTTCAATCTGGGCTTCCAGTAAATACTTATAATGGCTGAGCCATTGGTTCTGAGATGTGTAGGTAGGAGACAGCATGTCACAGATACTCAGGACAATCCTAGTATGTCCCTGCTGTGGCAGAGTCATTACTAATAGCTTTCTTTTCCACGGGAGGAGTTTCAGGATGGTCATCCCACCCAGGGCAGCTTGTAGGACTCAGTGGTACCACTTAGCCTACAGACAATATAGAGTTGGATTTGGGTTAGTTTTCTATTGCCTATCCCAAATATTATTGATGATTATGCTTTAGGGTACTTGGAAAATAAATGAATTATTGGCTTATGAATTCTGTTCATAACATAATGAAGTATTTTGAATGGAGAGGTCAGAAGAATTAAAAATTGAAATGCAGTGGAACTTAAAATATTAATTTTTAACTTCTGTGGACTTTATCAAGAGGGAATTTTGTAGCATATGTAAAATCATAACTGCCTCAAATTCATGCAAAGGTCTTTGAAGTCTTCTTGATTTATATTTAAACCTTTTTTGAAGGATGAAGACAGACAGCTATGTTTAACTTAACAGAATTCATGCAGAGATGTCTGCTGGGTGGGAGATGCAAGAACAAATTTGGATAAATGCATGTTGGAAAGATTTTCTTTAAAATATTTATTTATTTTTTTAAGATTTATTTATTTATGATAGAGAGAGAGAGAGAGAGAGATAGGCAGAGACACAGGAGGAGGGAGAAGCAGGCTCCATGCCGGGAGCCCGACGTGAAACTCGATCCCGGTACTCCAGGATCACGCCCTGGGCCAAAGGCAGGTGCTAAACCACTCAGGGATCCCCTCTTTAAAATATTTAAATAAGAAATGAAAATACTCTGATGGGTGCATGTAGATTTTTAACTAAATTAATAGCAACATTTGTGCAGCACCTATTACATCTTACATATTTTGCTTCTATAACTAATATTTAGAGCAGCCTGAAAGGGACTATTTCCCCCATTTTGCAGATGAAGACACAGTCCCAAAGAGATCAAATAATATGTTCATCTGGTAGGTAAGTGAGAGCACCAGGAATTGAAGTCAAGTCCGACTTCCTAGCCCATGCTTATCTATGATTTGAGCAACTTCTACATATTATAATCCCACATTCATAAATCTATGTGCACATATAGATCCACATCCATATGCATAAACTCTTTCTATGGCAGAGAGAAAATGAAAGTCCATGTGATATCTGGTTTCTTTCTATCCCTGGTAGAAGTTCTGATACAGGGGATTGTGTCCCATCCAAATCTGAAATAGTGGCATGCCATATATTTATATTACTGTATTGCCTCTCTTTTTAAATCATTGTGCATATCCATCTCAAGGATGTGGCCCACCTGAGCCACCAATTAAATCAACCTTTCATATGCTATGAATTTTTAAGAAATTAAACATAAGTAAATATTTCGGAATAAACTGAATTCCCGTATGAAAATTAATACAAAAGTGATTTTCACCAGAACAGAAAAAATATGTCTGTGTCTCTAGCATAAAAAAACAAAGAAAATCCTCCATTTTGAGAAAGGGTCTTAAAGAAATTGAGTTATTTCTTTTGATCAGTTATACTATAGCAATTCTTTTGACCTTACTTACCAAAAGAAGAGAATGTAATAACATATGTCATAAAACTCTTACTTACTACTAGTAGTAAATGACTTTTACTGAACAATTGATACCTGTTATCTTCTCATTTAATACCTGCATCGACCTGTTATTATGTCATATTCTATTTCTACACTCTGTATTTTAGCCGAAGAGATAGAGCCTTAGGGAAGTTAACTAAGACATTTAAGATGAAACAATGTGTAAGTGGCAGAAGTAGGGTTGAAACCCAGTTCTCCCTGACAGTGATTTCTATGCTTTTAAACATTCATATCTATACCTTGGTCAGTATATGAGATGATCTTCAACATACATGTGTGTCCAGAATATTTGAAAAAAAAATGTCTAGTTTCCCTTTGGCTACAAGGCGTACATGCTTAGGAGACAAGTTATGAACAGGGTGAATGAGTATGTGGCTAGGACGGCTTGTATTAGGACTGAATTCTGTCCTGGGACTCCTGATCATATTATATTAATGGGAAATGAGGAGCACTGCCAATTCAGCCCCTCGCAGACAGCATTCACTGTAGTTGCCTGTGTAGAAATCATACCTAGCATCATTTTGATAGCTCAGATTTAACCTGACCAGTCTACTTTCCCTCCAATAGAAACCACAGTCACGTGCAGTGACCATAATAATAGCACTAGCATACATTTGGGGAATTCATTTCCAGGCTGCGATCTCTCTGATAGGGAGAATTACCTGGTGAGCTTTGTAAAAATACAAACTCACAGCCACATCCATGGATTCATGTTTATAGCAGGACTTAGATTCTCAAAATCCATTGGGTTAGAAACCAGTGCTGTAAAACCTTAGTTTTACATTAAATCTCCCAAAGATGTGTTCTATATAACACAAATTTTGCATGGCTTCTTCAAAGATAAATCTGGAGTCTTCAAAGAAATGCTCAGCTTTTAGCTGCTACACCTCTACCTGTGGAGAACTTGAGTTTTCTTTCCCTGAAGGCTGTTTCTGTGGAAATGACTAAGAAGCACCAGAGGTAATCAGAGACTCTTGTCATTCTTGCAAGGAAGCAAGTTGTCCATATGTTCTGGGATCTGCAGGACAGTCATCTCAATTTTACTGATTCAGTGACTCTTACCCCCTTAGGTCTAGCGACTACGCTGAGAGGTGTACTTTGTGGTTGAGGGTATCTGAGGACTGGGACTCTGGCACTTTCTACATCCTTCCCTGGTCCTCACTTTTAAGGTAGCTCCATGTTCTTAGCACCATGGAATCCTGACATCATTTGACCCCAAAGGATGGAACCCTGTTGGGGTGGGAAGAACTGCTGCTCCCCAGCTATACACCTCAGCCAAACCATGGCCAGAAAACATGAACATATTTAGAGCTTCTCCTTTTTTTAAGATGTTATTTATTTATTCATGAGAGACAGAGAGAGGCAGAGATACAGGCAGAGGGAGAAGCAGGTTTCTTGCAGGGACCCCAGGGTCACGCCCTGAGCTAAAGGCAGACGCTGAATCACTGAGCCACCCAGGCGTCCCTGGAGCTTCTCATATGTATGAGGCACTTTGTATTCCTGGTTGCTAATTCATAATGTGGTCACATAAGTTGGGCATGATGAGCTGTATAAAAGAGAAGAGGAAAGAACTCCTTGCCACATATTAATTAATTGGCAAAATCACCGACTGAAAATCTATAATCTTAGCCCCAAATTCTGTTTGGCCATTCTCTGCCATGCCTACTGACTCCTTACAGATAACTTCTCACCCTGGATCTTGTAGTTTCTCAAGCAAAGGGGAAAAGATTTACTACTTAAGGACTAGATTCACAACATCAAGGGCAGTAGTCTTTATCTTATGACTTCAAAACAGTTTTCACATTTCCAGTTTGGAACTGATCAGTGCAACCTCTGTGTCCTGGTACTTTATTTTTCTGATGCTCTTTGAAATACATTCATGTACTTCTCATTGCTTAATCCTTGCCTAGATCCCTGTCACACGTGCTGTCCCTTATGCGCATCAGCAAAGTAGTGAGTGATATAATTAAGGGAAAAAAGTTGGGGCAAATATATAATTAAAGAACTATTTGGATATGACTATTTAGGTATGGTGACCATTTAAAATATTTGTTTTCAAAAGAAAATAATGTTTTGTCAATTAAGTTACATACACTATTTAAAAAAAAATATTTAGTTTTACCATTTGATGCACAATGAATTCAGTTCTTTATGGTGTGGCATTGTCTATTTAGCCATTAAGGAATGGATTAAGGAATGGAAAATCATATTAAAATACTCTCAACTTAGTAGTAAGGGGAAATTCTTAGAAAATGTGCCAGATTTACTTGTTTATAGAAAGTAGTGTGATGTCAATATTATTTCCTGCCTCAGACTATTTGTCTTGTTTTGTAGTCACTGTAAAAGTCTAGACAGAGCAAGTAAAAGTTAAAAAAAAAAAAATCAATAGTCTCTTCTCTGCAAATTCCAGGGTGGGGGTAAGAATTCCAAAGCATCCAGCAGTAGCAGTAGCCAGGCCAATTCGTAAGAGCTTTTAATTAATCCTGAAAGCAGAGGCCAAATAGGAGTGAAAATGAAGCCAGATGATACTCTGGAATGAACCCAAGAGGCGGGTAGCCGCCAGAACAGGTTCATTGTCAGCACAGGAAACGGACCACCTCTAAATGCAGGTCTAAGCTTTTAGCAAGAAAACGAGCCTTGTTTTTCTGCCTGCCACTAAGAATGAAGCAAGCAATGCCCTAAGGTATCAAGGGTGCAAAAACTCTGTGTGTGTGTGTGTGTGTGTGTGTGTGTGTGAGAGAGAGAGAGAAAGAGAGAGAGAGAGAGAGATTCACTCCATGGGTTTAACTAGAAATGCATTCCTCTATGACTTTTCCTGAGAACATACAATATAAATAGGAGAGAAACTTACTGAAGTAGTAAATAACAAAATGCTCTTAGGTGTACAGTGTTATCTGTTGCACATAGATTTGCTATGCTGCGTACCTCCTTCTTTGCATCACTGACAGTCTCCTCATGGAATGCAAACTTCAGAAACAACATTTGTTGTAGCTGAGCCTCTATGAATATTTTCTAAACCAAATGGACCAAATTTTGCTACAAGAACTCATTGTTCTGCTTATGTTCAGTTCTTCAAGGGAAAACAGTAAAAATATACATATATAATTAAAAATCCATATATCTATCTAACTATAAATTATCATAAGTATATTTTGTGAAAATCTTGCAAATAACTTAAGTAATGACTTCTTTTGTAAGTTAGTGTTTTTGACCTTTTAGCCAGTCTCTCAGACGAGGGACAGATTGTAGTCAGTTCAAAGTATAGCAGACTCACTGTGTCAGTTTGGGGGTAGCACAGATTTTTGTCTTTTTCCCCAATATGCCAATCACTGAAAATGTAGTTTGAAAATTGTTTGGTATGGTAACAGGTGCTTGTTTACAGCCCCTGAGAAAATGCTGTGAATAGCTACACCTACCAATGAAAGGGTAAAAACATTATTCTCTCTCTCTCCTGTGCACATACAACATGGGCTCTGGCATTTCTACTTTCCAGGATGCCAGGGCGTGTATCCGCCCTAAATCGAGTGTCTGTTGATCCTTTAGTGGTCACTCCAAGCAATGACCCTTTTGGAAGCTCTTCCCCGTGCTCATCATCTACCACCTGCAGTTTTATGTGTGATGTTTCTACTTGATGCTCTTGTAATGCTAGGAGCTGGTAGCTGGCTCTCAGAGTGCTCATTATGCTTTACTGTTGTCATTACTTTCCTAGCTAGTAAAGGCTCTGATTTGGGATTATCTTTTTGGTCATCTCCATTCTTAACATGTTGTGTGGCATAGAATAGATCTTTCAGATTTAATCATTTTGAATGAATGGATGGACAAATGAAATAAAGTAAGAATATGGGGAAAACACTTCCTGAAAAGGGGCTAAGTAATGATAAGCATATTTATGTTCATAAGTGACAGTAGTTCAAAAGGCCAAAACTAAGTGTGTTGCAGCAAGCAGTGACAGCAGTTTGATATTAGTAGAGAGAGATGACATTGCAAGTAATGGAGAGAACAATTTAAACACAATGTCTTAAGCTATTGCATTTGGCATTGATGAGTCCTGTGGATAGCTGAGAACAGAACACAATGGGCACATGGTTCCCTCTAATTATTACCTTTTTTAAAAAATAGGAAGGTGTGAATATGAAGTCATTGTGGGAATTGCTTTTTAATAATAGCTGAAAAGTTTCTCATTTTACAAATGAAGAAACGGAGGCTCAGATGATCGAAGTGAATTGCCTAAGGTAATTAAGTTGGTTAATCACTGAACTGAGATGATAATCTTTGTGTTCTGATACACAGCTCAATCAGTGTTCTCTACTGGCAGGAGTAATGATTAACTGGAAACCATACAACTCTTAAGTACTGAGGTATTGTTTGGGACTGTAATATACAATATTAGCAACAAGTTCAAAACATATTTTCTTAGATCTCAAACTCCTACATAATGTTATTTATAAATAGGATATTTTGTTAGGAATTAAAAAAGAGGGGTGCCTGGGTGGCTCAATTGGTTAAGCCTCTGACTCTTGATTTTGGCTCAGGTCATGATCTCAGGGTCATGAGATCAAGCCTTGAATCAGGCTCCACACTCAGCTCGGAGCTCCTTAAGATTCTCTTTCTGTCGTTCTGCCCCTGTCCCCTGGCCTCTATTAAAAAAAAAATTAAAGCATATGCCAAGCAGATAATGTCTTTTGAAAAATAATTAACTGCTACAAAGCATTCCAGCATTCATTTTGAAACGTGGAAACTACTAAAGCCAGAGTTTAAAAAAATGGAAAATCCATGCCAATTTTCAGATATCACACTTAAAAATTGTATAAAAACAACAGGATCCAATTGTTGAAGAATTTCCTCTGTAGTTACTTTACAAGCAAACAAACATATAAATAGATTTGCCATAGGTTTAAATAATGGTGGAAAGGCACATTCCTTCAGTTAGCCAAAAAAGTAATTATGATAGCATCTACTGTGTATTACTCAAGGATCTTAGAGAAACAGAACCAATAGGATGTGTATATAGAAAGCAATGAGATTCTTTATTTATTTATTTATTTATTTATTTATTTATTTATTAAGATTTTATTTATTTTAGAGAGAGAGAAAGAGAATCTCTAGCAGACTCTGCACTGAGCACAGAGCCTGCCATGGGGCTTGATCCCAGGTCCCCAAAACCATGACCTGAGCCAAAACTAAGAGTCAGACACTCAACCAACTGAGTCATCCAGACACTCCAATGAGATTCATTTGGCTCATGTGATTGTGGGAGCTAGCAAGACCAAAATCTTCAGAGCAGGCCAGCAAGCTGGAAATTTCAGAATGAGCTATTGTTGCAGTCTGGAATCCAAAGGCAGTTTGGAGGCAGGATTCTTTTCAGAACACCTCAGTATTTTTTCTTAAGGCCATCAATTGATTAGATAAGGTCCACCTACATGATGTAGAATAATCTGCTTTACTCAAAATCATTTGATTTAAATGTTAATCATATCTAAAAACATACCTTCTCAGCAACATTTACATGGTGTTTGACCAAACAACTGGTACCATAATCTAGCCAAATTCACTCATAATTTAACCATCACAGACTATGTATTAGGGAATATATGGAATTGGAAGTTACACTAGGGAACAGTTGAGTTTGGAAGACATCCAATGAACAGCTGGCCACTCAAACATGAATTACACACTTCTCAAATGCCAGAAATGAAAAGTATAATAAATTATGGCGAGAAGCCTAACCCAGTCTGAGGGACTTGGAGTGGCTCTCCCTAAGAAACTGACCTTCAGGCTGGGGTCCAAAAGCTGAAAGGTGGGTTAACCAAGCTAAGATGGCCAGAGAGATGTCTGAGCAGAGGAAAAAGTCCTGAAGTAGGAGGAGCATGCCAAGAACTGGGAGAAGGCCACCATGGTTGGATGCTAGGACACTTGAAAGGGGAGGAGCTAGATCCTTCAGGATCTTATGGATGAAATTTGGCACAAGACAGACCTCAGGTACGTCTGAGATTATGAAAAGTCTGTCTATATGCTCTGTGACTAACAGATCAGAAGGTGCTAAGAGTGGCTACAGGATGACCAGTTATGGGACTAGATAGTGGTGCAGGTGGAGGTGGAGATGGTGGGAGCTGAATGAGCTCAAAAGATATTTTGGAGGATATTTAGAGACACATGACAACCAGTTATGGGAGTTAAAGGAGAAGTTAGATATCAAGGAGATTCCACAATCTCAAGCTTACTCAGTACTTTGAATGAAGTCTCATGATGCTATTTGTTATGAAGGAATATTGATGAAGGAGTCTGTGCTCAGTAAGAGGTGTAGAGTTGGAGACACATGGAGTGTAGCTGGGTGGAGACATCTAATAGGTAGTTGGACTCATAGCTCTGAGACTCTAAAAGACACCTTGAATGAGAGAGAATTGAAACTACGAAAATGGATTTGTCTGCATAGGAAGAGAACATCATGAAAAAAGAGAAGAGGCTAAGGACTAAGCTCAGAGTAACTCAGGACTGAGGGCCAGTTAGAGGAGAAGATGGAAAATGAGAATGACCTGAGAAATGGGGACAAAACTAGCATCTTCCAAGTCAGCAACATTGAATCTCTCTCCCTAACCACAACTGGGAAAGGTTTTCTGTTTTCAAGGACTCATGTGATTAGGTTGGGCCCACTCACATAATCCAGGATAATCACCCAAGCTCAAGATTTTTAGCCTTGTTCACACCTATAACGTAATATATTCACGTGTTCCAGAGACTAGGATGCAGATATCTTTATGGGGCTGTTATTCTGGCTACCACCAAAACAACTATGTGGAATGCTGCTCAGAAATCACAGAAGATAAAAACTGAAAATGTTCCAGTTGGATGTGGCACATGGAAATAAACAAAAGCAAGTTCAGTGGATTAGAGATCATGAAAATAGGCTAAAAATTAAATCAGGGGGATTATAAGTAGATAATTTTTTCAAGAGATCCAACTGGGAGTAAGGAATGCAGGTCTTGAAACTCACTTAAGCATGAGTGAATATTTATTAGGGCTGGAAGAATCATTGTCTATATTTAGAGTTTGGCTGGTTGTAGCAAGAATTCTAGCCTCCCTGATTCCAGAGAGCCTCTTGTTTTATCATGAATATCTGAGGGAAGATGAACAAGGAAATAATTAACATTAACAAATAAGAATAAAATCTAGAAGAATCTTGTTAAGTGTGACAATGAAACTAAGATAAATAGCAAATATATATTCTGAAACTTTGATGTTTATTTCCACTTTTAAAAAGAGTAATCATCATGTGGTTTTAGATACATGAGTTCCAGGGCAATTAATCAGCTAATAAATGTGTCTCTAACAAGCATTTGCTAATAGCTTGATGTTGGCAAAAATAATATGTTTCAAATCAGCTGCCTCTGAAGCCAAAAGATTTCAACATTGTATCTGTTTGGTGAGGGTTGTGCTTAAAATGAGAATCAGTGTTAATACAAAAGAAAAATAAATAAATGGAATAAAAAGGAAAAAATATTGTAATACTTATAAACCAGTAAAAGCATAAGCATAACTGTTAACAGTTGTTGAGTGATTAACTTTTTCCCAGTGCTATTCTGAGAGTTGTACCCTAGCTCATTTAATCATTAAGACACTCCTACAGGGGCACCTGGGTGGCTCAGTCGGCGAAGTGTCTGACTCCTGGTTTCAGCTGAGGTCATGATCTCAGGGTCCTGGGATCAAGCCCCACACACACACTCAGGCTCTGTGCTCAGTGGAGAATCTGTTTCCCCTCTCTATCTGACCTCTTCCTCTCCCCCTCTGCTTCTGGACTCTCTCTCTCTCTCTCTCTAAAATGAATAAATAAATCTTAAAAAAAAAAAAAAGACGCTCCTACAAGTAGATGCAAAGGCTATCCCTGGCTTAGAAATATGGAAACTGAGACAGCACACACCAGGACTCCAATCTAAGCAGTCTACAAATTTCAGCAATGGGTAACATCTCACACTTAGTGTCTACTGAGTGCCCAATTTGAGTACCTTACAAATGTAAGTCACTACTGGTTTGCCAGAGCCCTGGGAGATAGAGATAGGCATTTTCCTGCCATCGCCTGGGGAAGAAACTGAGGTACAGATAGGGGAGGTCACACATGGAGTAAAGGCTAAGCTAGAATTCACTTCCAGCAGACTGGCCCTAGAATCCAGTTTCCTACCCAAATACCTGAAAGGTGATGTTTTCTGAAACTTTTTCATGTAGACAGTATTTTCTGAGATCTTGTTGCTGTTGTCTTTTTAAAGTCTGAGAAATGAAAAAAAATATTGATTTTGATGGGCTTCCCTCTCTGAACTGCACCTTAACCTTCCTTGAGACTTGGGTGATTTATAAAGTTTCTTTCAGCTGTGGAATCCTGTGAACAAAATACTGTTGGCATCATGTGCCTGAGTTCCTTCTGTTCTTTTTTTTTTTTTTTTAAGATTTTATTTATTTATTTATGACAGAGAGAGAGAGAGAGAGAGAGGCAGAGACACAGGAAGAGGTAGAAGCAGGCTCCATGCAGGGAGCCTGACGTGGGGCTTGATCCCGGGTCTCCAGCATCAGGCCCTGGGCTGAAGGTGGCGCTAAACTGCTGAACCACCGGGGCTGCCCTCCTGTTCTTTTAACACATCTTTATTGTTGTGTTTTCACATGTGTTTGAATTGTATGCTACATCATTTTATTATTGTAATGATTGCTTACATTGTTTATGTTAAGCCTTTATTGAGCATTATTGTTATTATTGAGCATTTCTTTTTTGTACATGCTGGGTGCTAGGCTGAAGTGCATTCCTTGGTTTCCTGTATTTAATCTTCACACAAGGCTTTGCTTCTAAATATGGTTACTTTGCCTAGCTGACAGACGAAGAAACTGAAGAAACACTTAGAACTTTATTCAAATCACATAACCTGGGCAGCCCGGGTGGCTCAGCCGTTTAGCGCTGCCTTCAGCCCAGGGCCTGATCCTGGAGACCCAGGATCAAGTCCCTTGTCGGGCTCCCTGCATGGAGCCTGCTTCTCTCTCTGCCCCCCCCTCTGCCTGCCCCCCCCATCTCTAACAAATAAATTTTTAAAATCTTAAAAAAAAATTACACAACCAGTAATTGGCAGATCTTGGGATCAAACCCAGAAAACCTTGTTCTGAAACCCTGAAGTCCAGTCCCCTTACCACTTTGCCGTAATGTGTGGGTTTCACATGAGAAAGAGATCAGATGTAAGCAAAGATGGATACTTACTTGACCTGTATATAAAATGGTGAAATGAGGAGCATATAAATGATGTACCTGCCTAAAATCATGTCTTTCTGATGTAGCCAAGTGGTAATTTCCAAGTGAGAACTTTCCCCTTGAGTTTTGAATGTGAGGCCAAAAGAGAAGCTTAACATATGACTAGAGGGAACAATTCTTTAAATACTTCTTCCCTAAGCCAGTAGGTTATGTCCTTGCCTCTAACAGAATCCTGAAGGAATACACTTGGGATATCTGAAATGTGGGTGAGGCTTTTAGAACTTTGTTTATGACTGAGACAGAAGTGGGTGAGGTGTCACCAGGCCTGGAGTATGTGCATGTAGAGCTTGGAATGTGTGTGTGCATGGTGGCCTCAAGCAGGTAAGGGGTCGCAGAGAGTTTGGTTTCAGACTCTAGAGAAAGCATATTATGTATAGGGAAAGAAGTGGCCAATTGAATATAAGAGAGCATTAAAGAAGAAATATGACCCAACTTGTCTGCCTCGATTTAGTCATAAGCTGAGGGCCTGAGATTGTCTTGAGGATGGTCCCTACTTAGGAAATGCCTAGAAATGTTGAAGTAGTGGGAAATGACTTTTAATAAAATCATGGATTTAGAAGGCTTGTGAAGTTGTCTAGCCTAAGCTTCGGCCAGTGCACAAGCCATGTGAATTGCCTCAGACAGCAGCTATTCAGCCATTCAGTTAAAGGTCAGCCCAGAATGAGATTCCACAATCATCATTCCACTGATGACCAGTACTCGCTCCCAAGAAAGCCATTACTTATCTAAATCCTTGTACGTCAATTTAATCTCCACCTTGCCCTCCAGAATGATGAAACAGGGATATATCATCATCCACCTAAAAGACCTTCATGTTCCTGGAGCTGTCACTAAATCACCCCATAATCTCTCTTTTTCCAATGCTATCCCTTTGGTTCCTTCAGTCTCATCCTTTTTGTCTGGTTTCCTTTCTCAACTGCACATCTGCCAACACAGA
The DNA here is from genome assembly GCF_053574225.1 of Canis aureus. Lineage (NCBI taxonomy): Eukaryota > Metazoa > Chordata > Mammalia > Carnivora > Canidae > Canis > Canis aureus. Next base: position 10,354,128 of record NC_135627.1, read on the forward strand.
AGAAGGCCTAGTGTCATTTATGAGATTCATAGTAGTCGTACCAGATGGAAAATGACTGTCATCATTTACTATTGCTTAGAAGTGGAGAAGTAAAATATGTGCCCACAGTTAGGTTAAGCATTTTGTGAATAACAAGGAAGCCCCAAGCATATTAACATTCCTTACAAATTTACAGGAAAATTCTTTCTTTGTTTATCTGGGTCTTGATCCTTAATGACAAAAGCAATATTGGTAATAGTAGTCTTATAAAGTGCTATTGTGAGGATGAATCGATAACATTTGAGGATGTTTACCACTCATCAATGCTATGAATACCATTCGTAATCAGGAACCTTACATCTGTGTCCATATGAAGCAGCTATTTGTGAAGGGCGATTACATTATTCATTTTAATCAACATTTACAATTGTCGAAATTGACTAACCTTTTTGTAATTTGTCCACAGAAACGTAACCTGGAATAGCTTAGCTATCCCAGATACGCACTGCTCACCAGAGCTGGAGGAGGGCTACCAGTGCCCCCCAGGATTTAAATGCATGGACCTGGAAGACCTGGGACTTAGCAGGCAAGAGCTGGGCTACAGTGGCTTTAATGAGATAGGTCTGTCTGTCTTACCGCTAAAACACATTTTCAGTTTCTATTTTACAATGTTTGTGAAATGGAGAGAATACTTATATGATTGATATTTTCTGTTAAGATTGGCTATATAGCATTAAAGATTTTAATCGTGCTCCTAGATGGTAATATATTCCACCCTGCAGTCTGCAGAGTACACCCTGCTTATCTGGATGGTTACTCAGCAGTGTTTGTATAGAGTTAAAGATCCCTGATTTTAGATTATTTTGATTCCTAATTATAGTACTTAGAAATACTTCATTGAGCAAGGTTCAGAACTTGTTGATTCAAAGATAAATAAGACTTGGGTTTCCTTCCACATGTAACTGTACCCCAGTAGGCAAGGTAAGTTTTACATCTCTGAAAAAGTAGCCATTGAAGAATGCATAAGAGCTTTCTGGAATAGAAGACAGCTAAGGAAATACTTAATGAATATCCATCAACTGTATAATAGATGTGTGGGAAGTGCTTACACATGGATATGATGTTCTCAAATGTATGCATTTGTTTCTGGTTTGTCCTGTGAAGTCCTGAAATGTGCCATTATATATAGTAATGAAAGTACGTAGCATATGCTGTTTATTTGATATCATTACATTTATTACAACTCCATGCAAGTTGCACAAATTTCATTATTGAAACAAAAGAACATGGAATTCTAAACAATTGTTTTATGCTTTGAGTATTTGTCTTGGCCAGCTCAGGCTGCCATACCAAAATAACAGCCCAGGTGGTGTGAATAACATAAATTCATTTCTCCAGTCTGGAGTCTGGAAGTCCCAAGATCAGGGTGCCAACATGGTTGGTTCTGGTGAGGCCCCTATCCTTGCTTGAACATGGCTGTCTTCTCACCATGTTCTTACATGGTGGTGGGAGTGGAGAGAAAGAGAATGGGAAGAAGGGAGGGAGGGAGGAAGAGGGAGAAGACCCTCTGGCCTCTTCTTGTAAGGGAAATAATCCCATCATGAGAGTCTCACTTTCATGACTTTATCTAAATTGAATCAACCTTCCAAAGGCCCCATTTTCTAATACTATGGCCCTGGCAGTTAGGACTTCAACATGTGGATTTGGGATTGGGGGGATCACAAACATTAAGTCCATAACAGAATTGTTATCAGAATCATTTGAAAAAAACAAACAATTTTTCCTTAAAGTTTCAAGGCCCAGATGCATTTAAGAGAGTTCTAGACACTTTAAGCCAGGGTCTTAGAGAAAAATCTCAGTGTGTAACAGGGTGATAGCTATACTCCTTTGGAAGCCAAATCTATTTTGTGACTTTTGGTGTGGTTTCATATCTCAGTGGGCAGCTGTACAATGAAGGATTTCATGGCCTGGGAAGAGAGCATGAGTTCCTGTCAACTCTGATGGCAACTGCTATGAACCTAGCCAATCAATCTTTGCACATCAGAAACAGTGGCTAATAAATCTTCCTCTCACCCTGGCCTTCAGTCATAGCAGTTCCCAGATGGTGTCATGCAGGATGGCATAATGAGCTCTGGGCCAAGTACTGGAGTTTCAGAAAGAATATGTGAAGGTCTTGCACTGATTGAATGCTTTTCTGGTATATGAACTAAACCACAAAGCTACAGCCTTTGGATAGAAGAGAATACTGAAAAACAAGTAGTTGGTACTTGAAAAAATGAGTTTTGCAAATAACATTCCTAAATTGTTATTCTTATATTTTAATATCCCTCAGAGGTGGATTTCCAGCATTGAATTTAGACGGATAATCTTTCATCCCTTTGGCCAATGATATAATTTCTTAATGTCAAAAAATTTCGAAGCCAACAGATGTGGAAGCATTTCAATTTGCTGTACTCTCTTAAACTTATCTGGCTTTGTAATCAATCTTACATTCTTCCCCTCGGCTCCTACGAGCAGAGGACTTTTATGCATTATACCAATGACTTTCAGGGATGAGCAGGAAATCACAGGTGTAGAATAGGAGATGGGATATATAGATTTGGTAAACTGATGGAACAAGCTCCAGGAATCCTAATAGCTGAGATGCAGCTAGAATGCATGGCTTGTTAGAGCCTCTAACTCTTTCTCTTAGGGGCTAACTGGGTGTCCTCATGTCTTAGATGGAGGGTGGCCAGCATTCAGTAGTGAGGCTGCCCTTGCACAGAAACGTCCAGTCCTTTCGAAGCATGTTTCTTAACCAAATCACTTCCTGGCCATTTTGAATGCAGCAATTGTGTCTCAATTCAAAATGCTGCATTATATTCAAGTTGATTCAACTTTCTTTGCTATGACTTATAACCACTTCAACCAATGTAGGGTACTCTCATTACGGGAGAGTTTCCTCATAGAGTGTGTTGGCTTGAGAAGCCTAACTCAGAGAGAGAACCTCCCTGGGGGCAGCAGGCCCCCACTAAGGCAATAATCTTACTGTTTATTTGCACATTTATCTCCCAAGGATTTAAGCTCCTTGAAAACAGGAAGTACATCTTTTCATCTTCATGTCTTCAGGGCCTGGTGCACTGCCAGCCTCTATAAATATTTACTAATGGACTGAACAAAGTATATGTCCTTTTGAATTTAATGGTGACCAGTCATGTTTGTGTTAGGATATAGAGCCATAATAGAGAATTAAGTTGTTTTCTTGTTGTTCTTTCTCCCCATTTTGTCTCTTTTTGTTGGCAATACTCACTATTCCTCATGACTTGCTTTTCTATACAAGCTTAATTTGATCTGTTTGCTTCTTTTTCTCAAATGATGCTTGAGTTCAGTGCCATTGTATGACTAACGGTTACATAATGAAATGTTAACTTTGTACTATAATCAAAAAAATTTTAAATGGTCACTATAGTTCAGGCTGAAATGCATCTCTGTAGATACACAAATTGTGATATTTTAGATCATCTTTAAAGGCTTTATGAAAACAAAATAAAATTTTCCCCAAAAAATGAGGAAAAGAAATTATTCTCTTAGACATACATGATTATCTCTTTTTGCATGCAGTTGAATTTAAAATAATTATAGCCTAATTGTGGATATATATTTGACCAATGTACTTTATATCTAAGTAAGCATGTTTAATTTAAAAGGAGCACATTTCCTCTTCTTACTAATCAAATTGTCATACAATATATTGAATTTTAATTCACTTATAAAAGTTCATTTATAAGTTGCTTTGTGTCTCACTAAAATTTAATATTGATGATGTTGAGAAGCTGAATTTTCAAAATATATTAAAAGCTAGAGCCATTAAAGTAGAAAAATTACACAGAGCTCCAATCATAAAATAGCAAAGTAAAGACACCTTAACATCTCTAAAATCATCAAACATCAAGGAGACTGAGAAACAGAAATGCAATTTTCATATTCAAGGACTCTGAAAAATCTGTAACTAATAAACCACACATCGCAGAAGACCAGGTGTCTAACAGAATACTTCCTGAAAGGGTTCTGGCTACTGGGGACCTCAGGCAGAGCCAGCAGAATGCTGACATTCTAAAATAAAGAATATTCCCAGAGGATCAGAACAGTCCTCTGTTTGAGTCTGGGAATCAGCGTGTGGATGACCTTCCTGGACTCCATGTGGCACCTCAAAGTGGAGGCCCCTGTTCCTACAAGCAATTGGTAGAGAAGTAAAGAAGAAGATAGACCCTCAGTCTGAGGGACCCTGATGATGCTGACCCGTGTTGATGAATACAAGGCACAATTGCAATACAAGGCACCTCACCAACCTTGATGAATACAAGGCACCCTACACCTTAGGATGACCTGGGGAGTCTTTTAAAACACTCCAATTCTCAAGCACCACACCCAAACCTGTTAAATGAAAACCTTGGAAGGATCCAAGGCATAGCTGGTTTTTAGGAGCTCAAAGGTGTTCTAATGTGCATGCACAGTTATGAGCACCTGGACTGAGACAGCTGTGGTTGGTACACACACAAACACACCTATCTTAGAAAAACAAAACAAAACAAAACAAAACAAAACAAAACAAAAAAAAAACCTCCTTTCTCTCTCCCACAGTGCTACCTAACAAATACCTGGCCCTCTAAAATTGATTTCACAGGTGAGTAACAATCAAAAAGAATGAAAACCATGTCTATAGAAATGCATTTTTCAGTATGTTTAAAACTGAAAAAATATGCAAGAGATATAATCTTTAAAATTGCAGAAAAAGACAACCTAAATAAATGGATTTAAAGGGCACAACTGTCTCAGTAAATGAGCAGAGGACAATCAACACTGAGGCATTTCTTACTAAAGTTTCTGGAATTCAGAGTTAAAGAAAGCATCCAATGGGCATCCAGGAAAAATTATCGAGTCGGTTCCTTTTCTTTTTTTGCCGAGCAACGCTCAAACAGGAGTAGCCCCAGGGGAACCCAGGATCTCCAGTCAGTTCTAAGGGAAGCCATCAGAGACAACTGAAATTGTGTCAGAACTCAAGTCTAGGCTATGAGGACACAGGGCTCACAGAGCCCTCAGAGAAATAATGTGTCCAGCTCATTTGAGTTACTGTTGAAGAAGCCAAGAATTCAGAGAACTTCATTTTACATGAAGACACTCAACCAATCAAGCCTAGTCTCTGGTATCTACTCACCATAAAAACCAAAGCTAATACAACTTCAGTATTTACAGGGTATAATCTAAATATTGAAACTTACCGTCGCATAGGAGAGACAAGAAGATCATGAGAGGTAGTGTAGTAATGTTAGTGTCCTTAGACTCAGCAATAAAAAGTGTATCATTTTGTGCAACATCTGAATCATATAATAGAGGTATATGTGCACTTGCACAAGAATGCCTTACAAAGTAAAAAATCACCTATTTTAGAAAAAATTCAAAGCTCAAGATAATGACCTTGGGGTTTGGTCATACTATATAGTAATGTGGTGACCTTGGAAAAGTAATTAACCTCTTCCTGCCTCAATGTCTTTATCTGTAAGATGGCGTAAAGGATATACCTCTCTTGTAGGATTGATGTTAGAAGTGACTGAGACATTGTGCTTAGAACACTTGGCACAGAATGAGCACACGATGAGCCAGAAATTGAGCTGCACTAACAAAATAGGAATGCATCTCTTATTTGAGGAAGAAAAGACAGCTTTAATAAGAGAGCAGAGCACCATGCTTTCGGATTAGCATAGCCATGTCTCATGTTATTCCCTTATGCCTACTCAGATTGCTCAGAGCAAGAGGGGGATGGAGACAAGATGTACTTCACCTTGTTTTATGTTCCTATTAACTGACAGCCCACATTTTATCTCAGTCTGATCAATGTACAGAATTCCAGAGGGCCAATTTTTGGCAGTATTTTGTCTTCATTAATCAATTATTCTTCTCTTGTTATTCTTAGAAATATATTTCCTTTTGTCCTTTCTCTCATTAGAATCTCATCCATACTTAGCCATGCCATGGAATTTTCTATAGTGTCATTGAGCTCCATGCCTATACTTTCATTTATCCCTGTGCCTTTGAGTTTTCAAGCTCACATTGAGCCACTCCCTGTCTTTAGGCAGATTGCCAATAGGCCCTCCTTCTGTAGACCTCAGAAAAGCATCCCTTGGCTCACTGAACAAAAGCCACTGCCATGCTATTTCCTGCATCGTCCTCGTCACTCTGTGGTTTACTTTCTGTCCTTCCGTAAATCCCTGTACCAAATGGTGACGGAGATGCTGCTTGCTTTTCTGGCCCTCTCTTCCATTTAAATACGTTTCCATCTTTATTTCTGGGCACCTTTCCTGCAACCCACTCTTAGACCCTCAACTAATGCAATCCTTTCCAGGATGTTTGCCTGTTTACTTGAGACATCACATATTCCCCACATTCCAAACCTGTGGAGGAATATACATTATTGGAAGGACATATTTGGAGATCACAGAATCTGTTTAGCAGACTTTCACATTTTGTGATTGCAGTGAGAGTGGGGGTTGGGGTGAAGCACATGGTAAAAAGGTTTGGGGACAGATGAGACCCAAAACCACTATACTCTACAGGTGAAACCAAAACACTACATTAAAGTATCTGGTTTTGAAAATGTGTCTTACTTCCTTCCATTTTCTGAGTACTAAACCCTCTTTCAGGCAGTGTCTCCTTTCCTCTCTGTTTCCACATGCTTATCAACATGGGAGGCATGCAGTCTAAGACATTGTGATTTTCTGCAATGGCACTGAAAGTTGAAACTAGAGGAATTTTGACTAGAAAAGATAGTAGTCATTTGGTTCACCCACACAGTTTTATTGAGAGGGCCACTGAGCATCAGAGTGAACAAGGTCAGAGTTCTAGAGAATTCCTCACAGAGGCAGGGCTAAACTCACTTCTCCTGATTCATAGACTCCCACTAAAACTTACCATTTCCTGCAAACTTTTTACAGTTTAGATCAATGTTTAATTAAGAATAAAGCTAAAAGAATACCTTGCGAAGTTAGTTGTAATCTTAATTTTGTAGTAGAAGGTTAGCATCACTCATCTTTGGTAAGACAGTAGGTACAGAAGAAACTATCCCAACAGATGTGATATGCCAGTTAGAAAAAAAGCAACAACACATCTATCACACGTGGGAAGGAAATCACAGCAAATGCCATTAAACTGGCAATTTACTTGTCATGATCTTTCAAGAGAGGTAAGAAATTGGGTACAGCAGATGAGTACAAATCTATTCAGGTTTGAACTCTCCATTCATTGAACAGTCAGGTAAAAACAAAACATGTTCAGAGTTTTTTGTTGGTTTTTTTTTTTCCTGTCTTTACTTATTTTTTTAAACTTTTTATTTTGAACTAATTTTAGATGCACATAAAAGTGACAAAATAGCACAGAGAGTTCCTTTTTACACATTACCCGGGTTCTCAGAATGGTAACTTCTTATACAACTGTACTACCTCATTACAGCTAAGACATTAATGTGACACAGTGCTATTAACTATAGTATACATCCTATTAAATTTCACCAGTTGATCCACTGATGATCTTCTTCTATCTCAGATCCTACCCAGAATCCCACATTGTACTTAGTTGTTAATTCCCTAATCTCTTCCAATCTGTAAGTTTGTCAGCTTTGTCTTTCATGACTATGCTTTCAGAAGCACTATGTAGAATGTCTCTCAATTTGGTTCTATCTGGTGTTTTCTCATAATTGGAATGAAGTTATGATCAGACTTGTTCCATAATGTGTGGCTTCCAAGAGGGAAGAGAAGTTGACTGTCTTCTTTTACTTATTTCTTTGTTATTTTTATTTTTATTATGTAAATTTCAGGTGTACAGCTTTACAATTCGAGATTTGTATACACCCAAGTGATCAAAACAGGTTTAGTTTTGATAGAACAACCCAGGAAATGACATATAAGGATAAAATTCATCCTGAGAAGTCACTTAGGAGGTAAATAGATATCAGACATTTCTTGTCATTAACCTTCAGAATCACATGAAGAAAACACAGAAGCCCAAAGTTGTAAAAATCCATAATAAACTAAATCTGATTGAAATAATTAATATAGATAGAGGAAGTCCATTAGCAAAATCAAACCATAAACAGGACATTCTGAAAATAACTAATAGAAAAAAAGAGTTATACATGATTTTAATGCTACCTGGACTGAATGTAGTGGACTGTTTTCCCTATTCTTTATATGCAATAGTCAAAGGTAAAGCCAGGAAATAACAAACACTATGTTCTTATGGTGAATAATTACCCACAGATGATGTTTATTATTGTAATTACTGTCATAACTTAGGACAAGCACAGCGATCATTTATCGATTACTTATTATGTATCTAGCACCAGGCAAAACGTTTGCTATCTGAGGTTTTTCATCCTCACAATAAACCCGTAAGGTGTCATTATCCTCAATTAAAAGTGAGGAGAATAAGATGAGAAAGAACTGATTCGCCCAAAGTCACACATGGGCCACAGTTGGGAGCCAAGTCTTGCTGCCCAAGTGCTAAGGTCAAAGCCTGCATGATCTGTGAAGTCAGCAGTGGGCCACTGCCATTCCTCATGGCTTTTCAGGACAGCTGGTTCATTAGAGGGTCTCATTATGATAGAGGAAGGGACATGTCCTCCAGCATGACAATCCACCAGACATGCTGCTTTCCCCTCCCATCACCACGTCTCTGGGACAGAAGGATAAGTGTGAAGGAGGGTGATGGTGATGCCTTGGGCAAACTGAGGACCACTCAGTGCAGGTCTCTGGCTTGCCATCTGTCCTCTCCCCGCCCTCCTGGCATGCTATATGACAGAGTTGGCACATTATAAATCTGATTTCTATGTAAGAATTGACATATGAAAGAATATACCTGGGAGACAGTGCAGTTTTTTTTTTTTAAAGATTTTATTTATTTATTTATGAGAGACATACAGAGGCAGAGAAATAGGCAGAGGGAGAAGCAGGCTCCCTGCAAGGAGCCCGATGTGGGACTCGATTCCAGGACCCCGGGATCACAACCTGAGCCAAAAGCAGATGCTCAACCACTGAGCCACCCAGCTGCCCGAGACAGTGCAGTTTTACAAGATAATTTACCGAGTTATCAACATTTGGGCAAAGATTCAAGGCAGTGGCAGCAAAAATAGCAAGTATGCTTTTGATGCAAAATGAGATGATAGACACAGATGCTAGAGATGTGGGAGAGAACATCGAAATCAAGAAAAATGGGGCACCTGGGTGGCTCAGTGGTTGAATGTCTGCCTTCGGCTCAGGTTGTAATCCTGGAGTCCTGGGATCAGTCTGCATCAGGCTCCCCACAGGGAGCCTGCTTCTCCCTCTGCCTATGTCTCTGCCTCTCTCTGTATCTCTCATGAATAAATGAATAAAAAATCTTTTAAAAAAAGAAATAAGAAATATGGTATTTGGTATATTGCAATCAGGTTCACACTTATTTGAGGTAAATTTAAAGTTCCATTATGATTTATGTGCTTTCTATATGTACTTTATAGCTGTGTGCATTAATTAACTTTCTTTCTGAGATTTAATATTGCTTTTTATTTTTTTAAGACTTTATTTATTCATGAGAGACATAGACATAGGCAGAGGGAGAAGCAGGCTCCCCACAGGGAGCCCGATGTGGGACTTGATCCTGGAACTGGATCACGCCCAGAGCCAAAGGCAGATAGATGCTCAACCGCCAAGCCACCCAGGAGTTCCATCAATTTTGCTTGTTAAATACTGCAAATTAACCAACAAGTTTACTTAAAGTGATTTCGAAAATGCATATTAATTCCTTTATTAGGTATATGATGTAAAAATTATTTACCTTATTGGTCCTTTCTATTAATAAAATCATAAAGCTTTCCTTATATGCTTTCTTTAAAATATTATTAGGCCTTTATAACTACAGGTCATTAGGATCACAGAAGTCACTATGTGGATTTGGGATGCATATACAAATTTAAGGTGATGACTCATAATCTTTGAAAAATTTTTTGATGATAGGTGAATGAGCCTTTTAATAAAATGAAAAAAAAATTCACAGTGACTGTAGTCTGCCAGATTCTCATATACTCAAAAGTCACTTCTGAAGAAGCCTATTATTGATACTGGAATTTGGGACTGATATTTTTTTCCAACAGAAAATATATTTTAGCTGTTATCCACTTTGTGGTATTTTCCTTATTTGACTTTGGGTGGTATTGACGACAAGGTACAGATTAAGCTCTCTGTATGAGTCATAAATCAGTTTTATCAAATATTGATGAGAAATAGCATCAGTGGTTTCTTTCCTCACTCGTAGTGTTCTGTGCTCGAAACTACCCCATTTCTTGCTGAAATGGGATTGCTCATAAAGCCACCTATTCTGACCTAATGTTTCAGTTTTAATACAGGATTTGCTTTACTTTAAAATTCCCCCATTTTTTTCTATTGGCATTCCATTACTTTCATAATTGTCTCCTGTAAATCTGATACTAAATATGGCCATAAAACGTGATGAAAGAAAATGACTTTTACTCCAATCATAGAAGAATGTGAATTGAACTTTGCTGATGATGCTGCTAAAAATTGATTCATAGATTTAAATGATGTTAAACTGTATTTCATTCTGCAGTACGTGATATCAGAAGAAAACTTTACAAATGAATAGAGAAAGGAAGTCGTTATTTATCTATAAGTATGATTTATTGCAGAATGTACATTTTTATTGCAGTTACAAAAAGACACAGCAAAGACTAATTTGTAATATATGTAATTGAGATTTATAATACTTTGTGGAAAAGCACCAAAGACCTGTTTTCCCTGCATTAATCTTTTTGTGCAGTGTTGCTCTTGGAATTACTTATTGATTTTTATGAAAACACATATTGAAGAGAGAGCTAGAGTAACAGAATTCAACCAAAAGTGCTTACCTGAATCCTTGACAATTCTATACTTGCCCTCTGAAGGAATTCATTTGTCACAGGACAAGGAAGACCTGATATATTTTTGTTAAATAATGGACAAAATCATGAGGCTTCAACAAGAGGAATAGTTGTGAAAGCTTTTGGTCAAGTACAGAGGTTTTATCCCTGGGTCCAGGCATCAGTAAATGCTCTCAGGCTATGTGCAAAGATCTGTGCTTGAAGATTTCTTTTTTTTTTAATAAGATTTTATTTATATATTCATGAGAGACACAGAGAGAGAGGCAGAGACACAGACAGAGGGAGAAGCAGGCTCCCCAAAGGAAGCCTGATGTGGGACTTGATCCCAAGACCTGGGATCACACCCTGGGCTGAAGGCAGATGGTCAACCACTGAGCCACCCAAGCCCCCTTGTGCTTGAGGATTTCTAAAGGAACTAAGGCTTCATCAGATTCTCAAACAGGGTCACAGACTTACTTAAACTGAAATTAGATATGCAGATACTATTCAGAATATTAGGAAGGCAGGGGGTCTAAAGATAGAAATTGCAGACGTGATTTTTAAGGATATCCATAGTCTGGCGTCCAGCAGGTACTTAGGAGTTCTTTTTGAATGGATTTAGAAGAGACAGCTGGGGAGGGATTTGCCATCGCACAGTGAAAGAAGGGATTTTAAAAGTGGATTTTGAGGGCAGAAGTCATGATTTTTTTTTTTTACACTGAACATGGAAGACAATATTCTTTGGAAATATTTAGTGGTTTCCGAGAAATCAGCATGTTTATAGTTACATTTTAAATATTTGTAGATGACAAAAATAATACTCCAAATAGCATAAGAGGTTTTAATGAAAGTAATAAATTCTGCCACAGATAATTCCCTCCCTTCTTTCTCCTTTCTTCCTTCCTTCTTTCATCTTTATCAGTTTCATGGTTTTTAATAAAATGCTTTTAACTGTCTCCCTGCTAATAGACATTTACATGATTTTCAGTTTTTGACTACAGTGATTAATTGTGTTGAACACATGCTCACACACACATACACACATATATATCTTGTGTGCATGTGTTGTATTTTTTAAAATAGGTTCCTAGGACAATTTCTAGGTCGAAGGGTATGCATATTTTTTATGATTTTATTTATTTATTCATGAGAGATACAGAGAGACAGAGAGAGAGAGAGAGACAGAGACAGAGAGACAGAGACACAGGCAGAGGGAGAAGCAGGCTCCATGCAGGGAGCCCAATGTGGGACTTGATCCCAGGACCCCGGGATCACACCCTGGGCTGAAGGCAGATGCTCAACCACTAAGCCACACAGGTGCCCCTATCTTTATTTCTCAAAAAGATTATGAGAATTAATATCTTATTGTATGAGAGTGAATTTTAAAAAGCATAAAGGATTCTCTTTTGATATGCAAACATATTGAAGTAAAAAGAAGTAGCAGATGCCATATTGTATTTTGTCCTCTTCTGAACACCAGCTGCTCATTTTCTTTTCCTTACATTCCTTCCTCCCCTTTTTCCCTGGAATGCCTCCTCCTACCAATACATGACCCACCCTGCAGGACCTGTGTTCATGCAGTTTCCCATACCTCAGCAACACTTGCCCCTCCTCTCTCTGAACTGTGACAGTTTGTCCATGGAAGTTAATGCTTCATTCTGTTTGGTTCCCACATCTGGTGTGTGTGTCTGTGTGCCTGTGTGTGTGTCTGTTTGCATTTTACCCTTTTCTTCCCAATTAACTCATCAGATCCCAGAAGCCTCAAGCAGGAACAAAGCTCCCTGTACTTCTTGGAATGTACTTTCTAATGCTCAATGAGCCCTTTATATACTCAAGGACAGGTTGATCATATATTGATCATATATGAATTTTATATTACATACACTGCCTTTTTAAGTCATTCTGTGGCAACTTAGTGATAGAAAATTTAAATAAAATTCAGATACAACTCCTGGCTTTTAAGTTCATTCCTCATTTGAAATTAAACGGCATCTGCCTTATGCCAGATATTCACATGAAACAAATGTGAACAGACTAGCACAGAAGTCTTGTGTTGACAGTCAAAGACACTCTCCCTGCTGGTCATGGCAGTCAGTGGAACAGAATTCCCTTGACAGCCTATGAAATTAAATTAATTTCACCAACTAATCGGCTAGACTAAAAAGGAATAATGCCATGTAGGAAAGCCCTACCCAGCTCTTCCCTCAAGGCCAATGAGGTCATAGGAGGGCTGACTCCTACCTCTCCTGGGGTTGCATGTTCTAATACCTGAGCCCTGCTTAGCAAAACTGTGTTGACAAGTGCAGAGCCTCCTCCTCTGAGGGGAAAACTCTGTGGCCCTTGAAAATGGGTTTCTACCCTGAGCCACACAGGGCTGTGGGAAAGTAGTTGGTGTCTACCCTGAGGGAGGCCACTGGATTGTGGAGACAAGAAGTCTCTTCCCTCTCTTCCCCTTTATGCTCCTGGACTCCTCAGCTCCCATGCCCCTAGGCCTTGGGATTCAGGGATGAACCTGAAGATACTAAAACATACTTAATATACCAAGATAAAGATACCAAATAAAATAGAAATAAATATATAAAAAATAAGTTTTAAATGCCTAATAAATATTAGTCGCCACTATTAGAACAAAGATAACTACCACAGTTGCCATTACGAAAATTATTGTTGATCAGATTCATTTCTAGATAATACGGAAAAAGTGGGACGTGTTCCCATTTTCATGAAAGTATGAGAATTTTTGGTGAATACATTCTCATAATAGATAGAAAAGGAGATTTTTTCATAAATAAGATACTCAACGAACATTTGTTATGTATTTAAGGCATCCAGGGCCTGAAATATAATGATGTAAGTCACTATAACCAAATTCCTTCCCCCAAATGAGATGTTAAAATAAAATGAGAAATGAAGGTGAAGTAAAGCTGGGAGAAAGGGTTGGTGTTTAACTGTGGTAGATCTTGCAGCTATGGGCCAGGTACAAGAGCGCATGCCCCGGTGTGCGTGCCCACACATCTTTGTTGAGGATGAGTACAAGAAAATGAAGCATGAATGCTCTAATTTGCTGCAAGTCTTATCCTCTCCTTCACCCCCCACTTGCCTTGTATCCAACATTTCTCACATTTATACAATCTGCCTAACCTCTGAGACCAAAGCTTTTGTTATGTCTGATGATCGAAAATGCTGGCTTGAGAATTAAGTTTTTATTTTAGCTTTTGTTAAAGAAGGTTTTTAATGACATAGATTAAGTGTACTGCCATCCTTTTATTCCTGGTCAGATATGCCTCCTTCTTATCCACTTTTCTGAGAATGTCTTTATCTTATTTTTTACTAATAGCTTGACTGAGTAGAGAACTCTTAGTTGGTAATTAGTTTCTCCCCAAACTTTGACATCATTCCCTTGTATTCTGGAATACAACCCTCCTGTGAGTCTAATTGTAGTACTTTAGTGTTTTTGTTTTTATGTTGTTGTTATTGTTGTTGTTGTTAACATATCTGTGTTTTTTCTTTGATAGTTTTTAAGATTTACTGCTTGTCTTTGCAATGTTATGGCCTTACTTACATTTAGGCAGGCTCTTCATCTTTTTTCTAGTAGGGGTTTTTTTTTTGTTTGTTTGTTTTTGTTTTTGTCTAGGAGACTCATGCCTTTTTTTCCTGGAGATTTTTGGGTGTTATCTTTACAAATCCTGGTGTATTGTTCTTCATTCTCTCTATTCTTTATTTTCTAGAATACTGATTACAGCTTGTTAAACCTTCTTCCATTTCCCATGTTGTAGATTTTGCTTACTAACTTCTGTCTTCTAACTTTCTAACTTCTAACTTCTCTCTACTTAGTGCATTTGTCTTCTCTACCCTTCCATTAGACATCTTTTTGTATCATTTCCATATCTCATAAAGTTTTTTACATATTTTCCTCCTCAACTTCTTTGCTGAACTCTGGATAATTTTCTTCCTCAGTGTGTCTGCTCTGCTATCCACCTTATTCATGGGACTCTTTGTCCCAACATCTACAACCTGTTTATCTAGATTTTCTGTTTAACGTTTTCAGATATGGCTGTTATTTTATGTCATAGCTCTGTTCTTAACCATTTTCTTTCTAACCATTTATCTCTTTAAACGTTTTAAACATGTTTATTTTTTAAATATATATATTTTTTATTGAGGTTTGATTTGCCAACGTGTAGTATGACACCCAGTGCTCATCCTGTCAGGTGCCCTCCTCAGTTCCTGTCACCCGGTCACCCTATCCCCCTGCCCGCCTCCCCTTCCACTACCCCTGTTCATTTCCCAGAGTTAGGAGTCTCTCGTGTTTTGTCACCCTCTCTAATTTTTCCCACTCATTTTCCCTCCTTTCCCCTATGATCCCTTTCACTATTTTTTATATTCCCCGTATGAGTGAAACCATATAATGATTGTCTTTCTCTGATTAACTTACTCCACTCAGCATTATACCCTCCAGTTCCATCCATGTCGAAGCAAATGGTGGGTATTCGTCCTTTCTGATGGCTGAGTAATATTCCATTGTATATATAGACTACATGTTCCTTATCCATTCATCTTTTGATGGACACTGAGGCTCCTTCTTTAGAATTTCTTTATGATTCTTCCCCATCTTCTAATTCTCCATTGTAATAGTTGATTTTCTTCAATGGTTTGTAGTGTGTTTGGCTCTAGTGCAATTCCAGTGAAGTTTTCTTTCTATCTGAGGTCAGTGTTGCTGGAATTCCAGGATTAGTAACCAATTCTGGACTAGTCCTTATGTTACCTTTGTGGCTTGTGGGAGGAGAGAGGAGAGACCCTTGAGCTACTGTAGTGTAGAGGACAGTGTAAATTTGGAATATACACTTTGATTGGCTCAGGTTTGGGGTCCTAGTGTCTCTTAGGAGACTCTTGGCCTCTGTGTGGATCTGGACAGAAGTCCAGCAACTTTCTGCTTGCCTGACCAGGAAAGCAGTGTTCTTCTGGTCTCCATTTAAAATGCAGAGCAGCCTTTGTGGAACTTCCAGCTTTTCAGACACACCTCAGCTCAGTATCAGCCTCCTGTCCTCCAATAGCAGCAGAAGCCCAGCCCCCAGCCCTTAGGGTCATATTGACTCTGAGTATATATCTGTGACCCATCTAGACTTCAGCTTCTGCTCATGGCTCTCATTCTGTGTTCTATCACACTCTCTGCCCGCTGGATATTGGGCTTGCTTTTGGGCTTATTTATGCACTCCAAAATTATTTTGCTTTATTCATCTGTTTCCTTGTGTTGGTTGGGCACGGGGTCAAGAGGATGAAGGAAGGAAGTTTCTAAATAAACATAGTCCAGCAAATTGACATGAAGCCTTATTTTATATATGATGTATATGATAATTTTCATAATTATGCAGTTTTTCTTTCTCTGATATGATCATGCACACCTATTTTTATATTCAAAAATATACTTTATGCATTTTCAGCATGAATTCTTAAAATTTGGTAAGTATGTACAAGAATTTTTAATTTTTACAAAATTCTATGTCAGTATCATTGTTCTTTTTTGCCTTTGAATTTTTATACTAATCTCTGTGCAGCCTGGTAAAACTATCTCTCTGCACTTGCTATGTAAAGACAAAATCTATGAGGGGGAGAGTGGGGACTGCAAATAAGCAACAGTAGGGATTGAGCACTGAGGTTAATTAAATCCTGATGGTTTGAAACTGGGGTTCTTAATCTTCATATTAATTGCAGCAAATATTCATATGCCTTCTCCCACCATGTCAGTGCTTTAGCAAGTAAGTAAAAAAATAAATAAATAAATGAAAATAAAAGAAAAAAGCCTAATCGGGATTTACCTAAATATAAAACAAATAAAGGTTCTTAGGCAATTCTTACTCATGTGTGTCTAATAGAAGATAAGCTATATTTGCCCAGGGAGTTATATTACTTTATTTTGAAACTACTAGTGACTACAAATCTTGACACCAAATTGAAGTTGAACTGAAGGAGACTAATTTTAAGTAAAGACTACTTGGGGGATCCCTGGGTGGCACAGCGGTTTGGCGCCTGCCTTTGGCCCAGGGCGCGATCCTGGAGACCCGGGATCGAATCCCACGTTGGGCTCCCGGTGCATGGAGCCTGCTTCTCCCTCTGCCTATGTCTCTGCCTCTCTCTCTCTCTCTGTGTGTGTGTGACTATCATAAAAAAAAAAAAAAAGACTACTTGGGGCTAAGTATCACAGGTGAGGAATATCACCTCCTCATCCTATCACCACATGCATGACATTAACTCCACCTAACCAATGCTGAGATGCAGAGAAGGAAAGAAGTTCTGGGGGATGAGGGGCAAGTCTGCATTCCTAGTCTCCAGTATAAAGCTACAGATGTGGGCATCCTGTGGGTGCTCAGGTGGGGATAAGAGAAGGACTCAGTTTCAGGATACAATCTCAGGGTAATAATTATACATATCTCAGAGACTAGTAGATTCTATTATTCTCATGCTCATGCCTAAGAGCCCACAGTAAAATTTAACTATAGTCATGATTATCATTTTTATTAGATATGTTATCAAGTAAATGAATGAGTGAATTATAAAATACACTATTCTAAGATCACACAAGTTAGAAAGTGAGAGGAAAATCATCCAATATCTATATTCTTTCTAAGATACCAGCTTACCTTCTTTTAGTCTTGGCAAAACACTTAGGCTCATACAACATAATTTAACAATATATTCACATTTTATTGTGCTAGTGTATGCCGCATTTACTGGTATATTCTTTCCTCCATGTGCATTTTTCTGGAATTTTCTCTGGAAATAAAATGTTAAATACTTTCCTAGGGACCCCTGGGTGGCTCAGTGGTTGAGCACCTGCCCTTGACCCAGGGCGTGATCCTGGAGTCCCAGGATCAAGTCCCACATCGGGCTCCCTGCATGGAGCCTGCTTCTCCCTCTGCCTGTGTCTCTGCCTCTCTCTCTCTCTGTGTATAAAATCTTAAAGAAAAATAAATATTTTCCTATTTCCTGAACTCAGATGCTGCCAGTAAAGCCCATTCAAAGCTGAGATGCTTTGTCTTTGCTAAGCTTCTAAAGAGTTAAAGCAGTGCTGAAGTTGAATGTTTGCCGTTGACTAGAGCAGGAATCAGCAAACCATGGCTGGTGGGCCAAATCCTGCTTACTGCCTGACTTTGTAAATAAAGTTTAATGCAACTCCATGCCTATTTGTTTATCTATGGTCCATGGCTGCTTTATGATGCTACACAGGTTTCTACAGTTCCAACAGAAATCCTATGGCCCCCAGAGCCTACAATATTTACCATCTGATCTTTACAGAGGAAGTTTGCCAACCCCTAGACTAGACTAAAGGTAGGAAAAAGTGCTCATGTCATGCTTAAAAAAAAAAAAAAGATTTTATTTATTTATTTGACAGAGCAAGAGAACATAAGCAGGAGGAATAGCGGAGGGAGAGGGAGAAGCATACACCTTACTGATTGCAGCAGAGCCTGACTCGGGGCTCAATCCCAGGACACTGGGATCATGACCTGAGCCTACGGCAGACACTTAACTGACTGAGCCACCTAGGCGCCCCCTCATGCTTCTTTTTTTATTACATCTATTATATCTTCCCACAGCTGCCTAGACTCCTTGACAATCTTCATGTTTGCCTCTTCTTATATCCCTTGGATTTAGAAAGCCAGAGATCATAACACATCTGTGATTTTGTCTAGGTTCATGAGAGTCCAATACTGGCCTTCCTTCCCCTAATCAAAGTTCCTTAAACTCTAAACAGGAGATTTGCAAAGAAAGGTTATCCTGGTTGTATATAACTCTGAAAGTCACCTCCTCTCTGTGGTCTCATAAATAAACAGGCTACTGAATCTGTGATTGGTGTTAAGAAAGGAATTTTTGAAGAATAGGTGACACACTAGATATAAAATCCAATGAATCTTGATTGGATTTAATCAGATGGGTATTCTTAATATGGGGAGAAGTCCTAATGGTTAAAGAAATCTGCTTTGAAACTCAGAATCAAAATACTGTTATTCCCCAGTGCCTCATTCTAGCCAGAAAAAGTTACTGAAAATGAGTAAAAGAAGGGGAAAAGATTATTATATTTACAAAAGACCAATAAAAACAACATAAAATAGAATTTCTGAAGACAGTTTGTCTGGGAGATGTAATTTGCTCATTGCTATGTTGCACTTACTGGGGTTTTTGAACTCAGGAATGTCTGAATGACTTGACATGGACGGTCACCATTTCTGAGCAATGATTCAAGTGAGGATTGTAGGCTTCTTTTTTTCAAATTATTTTTGAAAGTTAAATTTAAGCTAAATTTAGTTAACATATTCTGTATTATTAGTTACAGGGGTAGAATTCAGTGATTCATCAGTTGCATATCACTCCCAGCACTCATCACATCACATGCGCTCCTTAATGCCCATCCCCTTACCACCACCCCCCAGCAACCGTCAGTTTGTTTCCTATGGTTAGGAGTCTCTTATGATTTGTCTCCCTCTCTGATTTTTGTCTTATTTTATTTTTTGTTCCCTTCCCCTATGGTCTTCTGTTTTGTTTCTTAAATTCCACATGAGTGAAATCATATGGTAGTTGTCTTTCTCTGACTCATTTCACTCAGATAGTCTTCTGATAGTCATTCATTCACTTATTGATTCAGCACATATTTATTGAGAACCTACTACATGTTAGGTACTATGTTCGCTACTTTAAGGCACCAAGTAAGCGCTAATACAGAACCGCAGATGGATGGCATTATATTTTCATTTTATTAAAAATTCATTCTTGGGACGCCTGGGTGGCTCAGTGGTTGAACGTCTACCCTTGACTCAGGTCGTGATTCCGGGGTCCTGGGATCGAGTTCCACATGGGGCTCCCAAAGGGAGCCTGCTTCTCCCTCAATGTCTCTGCCTCTCTCTGTGTCTATCATGAATAAATAAATAAAACCTTTTTAAAAATTCATTCTTGCCTGTAAGTTAATTTCCTCATGAAAAGATTACTTGTTTCAGGCTTTGGTACTCCAATTGTGTATTTAATTTTTTTGGCTAGCCTAAGGATAGCGCTTGATTTCAAGAAATAAATTGCCGAACAGGATTTTCATTGAATTTTTTTTTTTTAAAGAGGAAACTTGTAGGCCAAAACAACAAATAAAATCTAAACTCATGTTATTTAATAAAACAAGGTCATTTAGGCATTAGCAGAGTTTGGTAAAGTCTCAAGTCTCAAGCAATTTTCTAAAATGAAACTATTTTCTTCTTTCAGTCAGTTTAAAAGAAATGCCTTGTGCTCATTTTTGGTGGTGGGGGTGAATTGAATTTTATAAAGCTCTGTAAAATGAGGCCAGAATGAACAGAAATTGAGTCAAAATAATGGATGGCACATCTTACTGCTCTTACTGTCTTGTTTCTGGCCGCACCACATTCTAACCTAAGGGCAGACACCTGGAGGGATTCATTAGCTTGCAGCTGTCCGCGATTAGTCTGCAAAGACTAAAAAGAAAATCAGCCACAAGAAAGCCGCTGGTACTGGTCTGGAAGATGAACAAAGGAAGGCAGCAGCTGGTAGGGAAACACACAGTTGGCTGAGACCTTTTACAGAGGGGTTGAGAGGCCCTAGGCCCCTGGAAATGGAACCTGGGAGGAAAGTCTTGATGGCAGACAGCCTGGAATCAAGGGGCAGCAGCTGGCTGTTTTGTGTTGAGGAGCGACATTCAAGGGGACTTACAAGTTGTGTTGTACCAGCGACCATTATCCACGTAAGGGAAGAGATATTAGCATTTATTCAGTGCCTACATTGTGCCAAGTACCACAAGAGGTGCTTTCACCTAGTCAGTCAGCTAAGCTGGTGTGCAAAGCAGCCCTTCCGTGTGTTAGCTTCTACGGGTCAAAGTGTAGCCTGACAGGTGGAAGTGCCTCTGGCCATCTCTGTTTCTACATTTGTTCAACACATTTCATAAAATCAACCTAATTGTTCATTTCTTATCTGTAGTCTGTACTGTTTCATGTGGAAGATGCATACCTTTTGATACCATTCTAAATTGGTTAGTCTGATACAGAGCCATCGTGAGGCTCTGGACAGACAGCAAGGTGTTAGGGTTGCTAGGGACTGTCTTGTGCAGAAGCTTAATCCTTTGAAGAAAAATATAGCGTGCGTAAAGGTGATTGTCAGGGGGGAAAAAAGAGCTGCTGGATAAAAAAATGTTCTTAAAGTGTATTTATTACGTAACCTGGTAAAATATTTTAAATTCCGGTATTACTAAGTTTTAATGGTTCCTTTTCTTTTTGCAGAAGGGAAGCCCACTAAAATGTTATTGATATTATTTTTATTTACTGAGTTGAATATTTGCTGTGTGGTAGTATAAGTAATGTCATCATAATTTACTCCTCTACAAGCACGTTGAGATGTGTGATGAGTACTCAAATTATTTTAATTGATAGTAACCCAAAGAGAATTGTGAAGTATATAAGCGATTTTTTCCCTGATAGTAAAAATTTGACCCTCTGATTGCATAATTAATACAATTATATTGATAAGTATATTCCCACAATGTTAATATACAAAGTTATTAATAGAGTAAGTTTCATTTCCCTTAGATCTCTGGGTGATGAGGCATTTTGATGAACTCAGCGTTACACTTTTTATTCAGTACAGACACGTGCCTTTGGTGTGATACTGCACAGCAAAATGGCAGAACACAAAAATAAGGATTGGGGAAAATACCATATCTTACCAAAGACAGATCTTCAGACAGTGAGTATGTACATAGGCCATCCACAAAGTGAGCATCCTAGGAAAAGGATCACATGAGAATACATAGATTCATGAGTTGCATGTTAGTACATATGACTACACCCCTCATTTATCTCACCTCCCAGATTCATGGCAAATTTGAGGCTGATTTTTCCTTCCCATCTAGAGTCCATTATAAAAGCTCTGTTTTTTTTTTTAATTTTTATTTATTTATGATAGTCACAGAGAGAGAGAGAGAGAGGCAGAGACACAGGCAGAGGGAGAAGCAGGCTCCATGCACCGGGAGCCCGACGTGGGATTCGATCTGGGGTCCCCAGGATCGCGCCCTGGGCCAAAGGCAGGCGCCAAACCACTGCGCCACCCAGGGATCCCAAAGCTCTGTTTTTATAGGTTGTGAATAGTAACCAATAATTGAGCTGAGCCTGCTGAGGCTATAGGCAGATGATAATATTTACATGTGAGACTTTTTGTTCTACCCTTTAAATCAGACAAATACTTTCAGGTGTATTTTTTAGTCTTTAGCTTTTTCTCCAGCTTTATTGACATGTAACATTGTGTAAGTTTCAGGTGTGCACGGTGATATATATATATATATATATATATCCAAATGACTACAGTATAAGGCTATTTTAAAAAACTGATTTAAATGAGTGCAATCACTTTAAGCCTTGTCATCTGCTAAGATTCGGCAAGCTCATTATTAATAAATCTTGGTGTACTGCCTACTATCCCAAGTTAATTATTTCTTGACTAATGTTTGGTATATTGATATGATTAACAGCTGTTTTATGTTAAGTAAGCATGTATTAAATGAAATCACAATGTTACTATGTTATAAGAAACTGTTAAGAAAGATGGTGAATTATGATTGTTATTTTGTTGGAATACAGTTTTAGAATTTTTAAAGATTCGTTCAACAAAACAGACTTATCTTTAAAATATATACACTCAGACATGTTTAAATTATTTTCAATAATTTTATAGCTGTTTAAGCAAATGATTCCTGCATAAATCACATACGATAGAAATGAGGGAGGAAACTATGTTAGATCATTGACTCTGATTTTCTGCTAGGATATAGACTTCAAATTAAAGGCACATCAAACATGGAACAGATGATTTCTTTGAGAGTCTATTTAAACATACTAAATTAATGGATTGAAAATATTTTTAAAATTCTTGTTCTTTGAGGTTGGTATAAAATCATACATCAAAGTAAGGAATTTTACACTGATACTGATGAAGTTACATACTTTTGAATCTAGCAGTTGTATATGTGACATGTTGTAAAATGTATTGTGTACACTGTCAAGTAATTTACACACTATTATTTGCACATTTTTATCATCTGGACTTTTTTACTTTGTATATTTGTGCATTGTCAACTGATTTGCATAATAGGGAGAATCAAGGTATATAATTATAAATACATTTGTGTGGATTCTGTATATCCCACATGCAAGTATACATTCACATACATATACAAACATACTCCATAAAACTAGATCCAGGTAATACATACAAAGGCAGTATCATTGAAAAGATTAATTGACTGGAAAAAATCCTATAAGCATATGGTTGTCCTGATAGTGATATATGAATAGATATTGCATTTTTTCAACGTGTTTGACTTGTAAAGTGAAGGAGTTCTATAAAACTTTAGAGTCTGCTTTATAATCCATATGTTTCTTTAACTTTAAAAAATTCAATTACATAAGAAATAATTTCATTCTTTTTAAAAAATGTTAAAACAGTGGTCTTTTTTGATGACTACGTCCAATTTTGGTTCCCTTTCCAGTATCTCTAAGATAACATTATTATGGGTTTGAACTGTATCCTTTCAGACTTTAAATTCATCTGCATATGGATCTGCATAAGTATGTTTTCATAAGTTATACATAGTGCTGTTTCCATATTATTCTCATGAATAAATATGCATTTTCTTCATTTAGTTTAGCACCTACGTAATCTTTTGTTCTAAGACTGTCAAACATTTTATTTGGTCATTCTACAACTGAGGGATGTCTTTTTCTCTTGAGTGTGATTACTAACATTGGAGCACTAAATATTTTTGCATGATTCTTCTTGTATAAAAGATATGTGGAAATAGAAGTGTCAGGTATGTATGTTTTTACTTTTTATAGATACTTCTAAATTGGTCCTATAAATTTCCATTATCATTCTTGAGTATGTTTTCCTTCTAACATGTCTATATTTCATGATCTCGAACTTTTAAATTTTAGCCACTCAAATGAGTGTGAAAAGATATTTCTATACCTTTTTAGTAATTGGTGAGGTTTTTTATCAAGTAGCATCTTCTCCTATGTTTATTGACCAATCAGATTTCTTCTTCTATAAATTGCCAGTTCATATACTTTGCCCATTTTTCTCCTGGGTTGTTTGCCCTATTCTTATATATGTTCTGGATACTTGACTTTGTCATTTGTTTTCAGGCTGTAGTACTTTACAGTTATGAAAGTATAAAATGCTAGAAGCCTAGAACACAGAAATGTACAAGGGGTTCTAAGCAGAAGCCTTGTTCTAAATAAGGATTTGGCTGGTGGGAAGAAAGGAAAGAAAAGAACATGAAGTATCATAGATGAAAGACTTAGCACAAATGGGCAATGCAGAATCAGTAATGATTTTGTCATAGTAAGAGCACCATAGAATGATATTGTCACCTGTATCCTGATTGAGAAAAAAACCAACAGGGCTGCTCCATAGACTGGCAAATCCCATTACTACTTTCTTCTAACCCTGGGGAAGTATTGCCAGAGTAGAAAAAGTTATGTGGCAAAGGATGATATTAAGAGGATGTTAGAATAAAAAAAGGGGGTGCCTGGGTGGCTTATTTGGTTGAGTAGCCCGCTCTTGATTTGAGCTCAGGTCATGGTCTCAGGGACCTGGGATCAAGCCCCACCTCAGGCTCTGCACTCAGCTGAGTGGGGAGTCTACTTCAGGATTCTCTCTTTCCCTCTCCCTCTGCTCCTCCCCCTGCTCTCTCTCTCTCACTCAAATACATCTTTAAAAAAAGAATTTTAAAAAAGGAGAAATAGACGTAGCAAGAGAGGCAGATTTGATAGCATAAGAAATAATACTGAATAAGTTCATCTTGGGCATCTGTTGGGAACAAGGATGGAGCTCTGAAAGCTAACTGCCATCGGTAACAAAAAGCCTTTGAGACAGATTCAAGAACATGAAAGACTGGTAATGGCCCATTCCTTACAATCAGTGTCTTAAAAGGCAGTAAACTGTCTAATGGGATATAAAAGTAGAGCCTTTTTTTCTTCCTCCACCCTAATATTCTCCTATAAAAAGCTAACTTTATATGGTGCTGGAAATAATAGCACACAGCAAGAACTATGCTATGTGGCATTATTGAGCATCTCAAGTGTCAAAAAGGTACAAAGCCAAAAACCAAATGACTTAAGCACAGAAAATGTACCAGGATTTGTGATTTTACTTTTAAAACAAATACAGAGGGGGAAAGAACCCAACTTTAATCTAAAATCAAACCTAAAATGACAGCCAGAGGTTTTCTAACACATATTTTATTTATGAACATTGGGAACTCCTAATTTCCTCATGTTCTATTAATTTCAGTGACTTGTAATTTGAGGAAGCTGGTAAAGTCTTATAAAATTCTTCATAACTGAGAAGCTGCCCCACATATAGGTAAGACCTTATTTGTTCTTGTTGTAAGCTGAATACCTAAAGTATACTGAATAACCTAGCATATATGCAATACAAACAAGCACAAAAGGGTAGAAGATAGAACTTATCTGGATGCCCATAAAAGATCTCACACAGGAATGAGAAATGAGATAGGCAGGGAGAACGGGAGACAGTCACTATCAAGGGAAACATAAAAAGAATTTGATTTCAGGGGTTATGGCCTTGAGATTGGTTTCAAAAGAAAAATGCTTGTTTACAAATACATAGATTCTCAGGGAATATATAACTATTTTTAAGAAAGTATATTTTATATTGATAAATTTTCATAGCATTGGACTATAATATAAAAGTAAAATTATAACTAGATATATTTCCTAATATTAGTAGAGTCCACATTTTAAAAGGCATCTAAATGCAGCCTTGTTTGCTTCTTATATATACAAGAAAATCCTTTGTTTACACAAGTGAGTATTTTCTAACTAAATGAGTGCTAATGTGTACAGAAAATATACACGGCTGCTTGATTTAAAATGTTTGTCTCATAACAAGAGTAAAATATATATCCTAGGAATGTTTGAAAGTGTAAAATAAAGGTGTGTAACAAAAAGAAATCCTTTTGGAAGCAAGGTTTATATATTTTCCAAAAATGAAATATAATAAAATATATTTTAGTCCAGTATTCTGAACGTGATTAAATCTCTTTGATTCTGGAGGTAATACACTTCCTGAGCATTTCACCATTTAAAGCAGAACATTTGATCTTTAAGAGGGTCTGGAGGGCCTGTATGATTGAGTCAAATCAGTCCTGATACCATCACAGGTCTGGCACAGGGTGAAGTGAGGCTCAAACGAGAGGGGGCTGAGAAGAACAGACAGGAGAGGTTGGAGGAACGGAAAGATCCTCATGATGAGGTTTGCTGAATATAGCAGCTTAGGAGTGAAAAAGTCCAACTGCCAGCAAAGAAAAGAGTTTCTGAACACTTCTCATGTCTGGCTGCACACTTGGGGGTTGCCTCCACTCACCTGCTAAGAGCCTCCCCTGACAGCTTCATTATTTCACATTCACATCCAGCTTGAGATGCATTAAGTCTGCAGGTACTTCCCCCTAAGTAGAGCCAGGTTATGATTCCCAGTCTATATAACTCATGGTAACATTTGGTCACACTTTACCCACAGTTGGGTGTGCATTTGGTTCTTACTTCGGTTCAAGTTTATTGAGTTTGAAGGGTAGTTGGAGATTTGTTTTTATGGGTCATCTGTCAGCTTTGAGGAAGACCACTATGTATGACAACAATCTTGCCCAGTGTCATAGTTATTCTACAAATGGGTTATTTTAGTTATACCCACAAGGCTTTTTTAAAAATTTAAACATTAATTTTGAATTTTAGGGATCTCTTATTGGTAAGTTACCAAAAATGGTAGTGTTTTCTTAAGGAATTTCTGATCTGGACTTCCTTAGTTCCATATAATTCTTGCCTCCATCCTGCTACTGGTAAAATGGGCATCAAGTCCACAGATCTTGAATTTAATGGCATTTTTTTGCTTAGGAGCCAAGTCATTAAAAAAAAAATTGATGTCGGATATATCTCCCTAACTAAGAATGCTAGATGCTTCTTCACATAATTAGATTTCCCTAACCAGAAACATTATTCTCTGATGACAGTGGAAAATGCCAAACACACCAGCTTCACTGTGTTCACCTAACGAGGGCCTTGATAAGGGAGTCTTAATTTCTTCAGAAAGAGCAAATGGAACAGTAGGATGATCATTTTCTGTTTTTGATACCAACATAATCTCATCTTGCTCTTGAGGTATATAGTCTGTCTGGGGATAGAGTCTTTCTTCACTTCTCTTTATTAGACATAGACTAAGAGGATGGGATAGAGCAGATGAAAGAATTTGCAATCTCCTTAGGCCAATAGATTTGTAAATTATGTACTTCTGTGTGCTACAAAAGGACCAAGAAAGGAGCATTTTTCTCCCCTTCACTATCACAGGGTCATCCCAGAAGAAATGACATTTTAGTGAGTGTCTAAAAAGAGAGTAGAGAATTCTTTAGCTTTTTCAAAAAAATATGGAACAATTCATACATATAAAAAGTCCACATAAGCAGCATATATGCTTATGTAAGCATAAAGATAAAGAAAAATAAACACTGGTTAACCCATCAACCCAACTTATTTTTTAAAAGATTTTTACTTATTTATTCATGAGAGACAGAGAGAAAGAGAGAGGCAGAGACATGGGCAGAGGTAGACGCAGGCTCCCCATGGGAAGACTGGACCCCAGCATCACGACCTGAGCCAAAGGCAGATGCTCAACTACTGCCACCCAGGTGTACCTCATCAACCCAACTTAAAATACAACCTTCCTAAAGTCTTGAAATTCCTAGGGTGGCCCATGGCCCAAATAGAGATGACTATTCCAGGAGAAAGTGTGAAAGATCAAAAGAGAATTAAGCACATTCCATATTTTGGGGATAACACAACAACAGAAATTACAGCATAAGACTCTTAAGTAATTGGTTTCATCAGTTTTATCATAGGAAATCTTGAGTGATATAGGATCTTATAGACCAGCTAGGTGGACATGGAGGCCCATGCTGAGTAGTGAAATAGTAATCAGGGAGCAACACTGATTACCAGAGCTAACTAGACCATATCATATGGGTTTAAATCAAGGGCACTCCCATGGGTGAGAGAGATCAGGTCTTCCAAACAATGGCCCTGGTCTTCATTTTTCACACGTAGATTAGTGAGCTAGTGCTTAACCGGGCTGAATCAGACCAAAATTCTCAACTGATCCTGTAGCGTCTCCAGAGGATATTTAATTCATGCTTAAAATTTCTTGCCTTCATCTCATAAAATTATCCTTACTTATAAATATTTTCCATATCCAACATTGTTATTTACATCACATTACGTTTTCTTTAAAAAGTCTTTTGTAAAATAAAGTAAGTGGAAACAAATTTACCATATCCAGAACAGCCTTTCTAAATATTTGGCTAAACAAATTCAGGTAATAGAAAGCTCTTTAAGTTCACCCAAACTACATTTGACTTTGGAAATGCATAGAAAGTCCTAAAGTGAGGATACCAGGAGGAATTATATCGAATATTGTGTACCTCAATTAAATGTTTAAGAATAACAAGAAACATTTAGGTTAATTATGGTAGGTAGTTATAACACTTATTTTAAAAATGAAAAGACCTTAAACAATCTAAAATTACATCAAATATTTTATGTTTAGCAGCATAAAATTACCTAATTATCTGCATGTGCCAGTGAAGCAATTTTTATCATAAATGTATTCTGTATATAATTTTTAAAAATCTATATAAGTTTTAAAAATCAGTAGGGGCTATCCTGATCATTTTGTCCCAACTTTTCAGAATTTTAGAAAGGGACCATATAAACTTAATGTTGTTTGTTTTTTCTCATGTGATGCATACAAAAAATTAAAACAAGGATTTTCCAGGGTACAGGTATAAAAGAGTACATTCTTTACAAGAAACCATAGTGCTGACAGATGGCTTAAATTTCCATCCAAGAAAAATTTAGTGCTTGAGCTTCAGAAAACGGAAAATTTCTTTGCTGGGCTTCACATAATATTTTCAGTGCCTATTGAAAGTCAGGAAAGATGAATGTGGAAATAAGGTGTTCTTGAAAACATGACATAAACAGGTAATTTTGAGAAATCACAAGAAATATCTGTCCAATTAGGTGTGTAGACGGAGAATAAATCTGGAATCCCTGGAAGACTCTCTAACCAGTTTTTCTCTCATTGGTTCAAATGAAATGCCTGGGTACTTCCCTAGGAGCTCCTTGATGGAATCTGTGTAGTTCAATTAGATTAGGGGCCATTTGAACTTGGAAGGATACAATTTGATCTACTTGCTAACTAGTATGATGATTTTGACCATTATCATCTACCTCTGTGTAGGAGAGGAACAGGATGGGATATATACCTTCTGATGAGAGAAACATGACTGGGTAGCAACTACACTTTATAGTGCCTTTCCACACGTAATCTAAATATCCTCACTTGTTATTCTTAATATCCATACATCAACTAAAAAAGTATAATTCATTTTTTTTAGTGTCAGAGTTATGGTTTCAAATTGAGTATTGGGTGGCTTAGGTTATCATGCCATTTAACCACACTGAATGACATGCAAAGAAAGCAAAGGAAAAGGTAATAAACCCTGTCTGTCCATCAGTTATTTCAGAAGAAGTGCTGGGATTTGGGCTACATAGGAGTGTAGTTGGTAAGAAGGAAAAACAAGTTGGCAGTTTTATTTATTTATTTATTTATTTATTTATTTATTTATTTATTTTAAGATTGGCAGTTTTAAAAGGAGGAGTCAAGTCTTGCCAACTCTGAGCACCTACCTCTACAGAGATTATTATTTTTCTCCCCCGCTTAGAACGAATCTACATTGGCAGTTCTAAGTATATTCTTTCTAGTATCTGCATTTATTATCATTGAGAAACATTATCATTAGATTAACTGAAATTAGTGATGACTTGATACTATGTATTATTGATTAATCATCACTAGAAATCAATGTAAAAGCAAATTAATTTTAATGACTTTTTTGAAAGGCTGTATATTTATGAGATGGTGTGCAAATTCTTATTAGGGCTGTTTTCCTCTGTTTTATCTTAACACAGAATTTCTCATGTAATTTCTGTATGGAAACTTAGTATAAAAAAGAATATCAGCTCTGAATCCAGCCAGCCCTACTATCTATCATTCAAGAGAATTTGTCAGTATTTTCTGAAGGATAGAAATGTGAAACGGCATTGAAATTAGGTGCTACCTGGGCAGCCCAAGTGGCTCAGTGGTTTAGCGCCTCCTGCAGACCAGGGTGTGATCCTGGAGACCGGGGTTGAGTCCCGCGTTGGGCTCCTTGCATGGAGCCTGCTTCTTCTTCTTTTTTTTTTTATAATAAATTTATTTTTTATTGGTGTTCACTTTGGCAACATACAGAATAACACCCAGTGCTCATCCCATCAAGTGCCCCCCTCGGTGCCCATCACCCATTCACCCCACCCCCCGCCCTCCTCCCCTTCCACCACCCCTAGTTCGTTTCCCAGAGTTAGGAGTCTCTATGTTCTGTGTCCCTTTCTGATATTTCCCACACATTTCTTCTCCCTTCCCTTATATTCCCTTTCACTATTATTTATATTCCCCAAATGAATGAGAACATATAATGTTTGTCCTTCTCCGACTGACTTACTTCACTCAGCATAATACCCTCCAGTTCCATCCACGTTGAAGCAAATGGTGGGTATTTGTCGTTTCTAATGGCTGAGTAGGAGCCTGCTTCTCCCTCTGCCTGTGTCTCTGCCTCTCTTTCTCTCTCTCTCTCTCTCTGTCTCTCATGAATAAATAAATAATTAATCTTTAAAAAAAAAAGAAATTAGGTGCTACCAGAGCTAATCTAATAATCCTATCAACAATTAATCAATCAATACATACATAAATACAGTTTTTAAGAGGAAAGTAAACAAGATTGGAATCAATGTCCTCTTGGTGAGTTTGTTGATAGGTTCCATTTTCTCTTTGGAAAAGTTTGTAGCATGTCTAGACTTTCTAGTATTCATGGTTATTTTCATATTGACCATTTTTCTTTCTCAATATCAATGTCTCATCGACTTTTTGCTGTATTTAGGAATACTTCTCCTTTTCATCAATATTCTTAAGGATTACAACTCATTTATTTACTGGTGATTTATTTGCTATTACATAGTGCTCTTGAACTCATGTGGTTAGGATACCTTTTGTATCCATCATGTCCCTTAATCAGTCATTCCCTTTTGGCTGTGTCCTATCCAGGTTGATGATGGTCTTCTCGAAGCAGTAGATCGATCACTCCCTTTTTTCTCCCCATTCATGCTCCACATTGCTAGAAACCATTATTAGAAATTTTGCAAATTACAACCTCATTTGCCAACCTAATGTATTTATTTTTGGTTACATACCCAGCCTTTTGCCATTAGTACATCTTACTTATGACATATGAGCTCCTCAGATAGTCTCTAGGTAGTTAACTTGGTTTATTTAGGAATTTCTTCAGCTTCTTTATTGGGATCATTTGTTTTTGTATTGACTAGGAGTTACTCCTAGAAACCCCACTCTGTCTCCCCCCCCAACTCCCAGCCTTTTCATTTGAAAAGCTCTTCTCTATATTTGAAAATCTCTTCCTTAGGTTTTCATTGGAGATGATTTCTAGGAAGCAAAGGTTTTGGGCCTCCCCTGTGCTGTACCCTACCCACCAGTGGGAAGTGTGAGGGACTAACAGGTATACCGTGGGATGAGATCTTAAGGATCAGACAACCCAACAGATCTCAAAGGCGTTGAAATGACACATTAAATGCAAAGATCTATTCACCTGCCTTTATATGGGATCCTGCTGCTCTGGTGTTCATGGAATTTAAATGATGGGTCCCTGTCATGTTAGTGCATTTGTGACTTAGGTGATTCACTTTGATCAGTATAATTTGTGATAAGTATTCAGTTGAAATGCATTTGTCCAAATGGAGAGAATAGAGAACTGAGTGATTCCTGGGCATATATGGGTGATGGAGGAAAGAGATGTGCTGTAGTGTGGCTGCCCCTGGCGTGGTTTTATTTCACTAGTCACTAGAAAACTCACAGTGATAGAACGATGTGGGCTATAAACTATAGACACCATCTGCCATAGAGAGAACACATGCCTCCTGCATTAGGAAAATGCCTCCTGTTCTTACATTAGTCTGGCCCCTGCCTCACAATTTCACATGGACTCCCATGGTTTGGGGGGCTTTTTTTCTATTTCTCTGATTCATCCAGCTACTTAACGACTAATGAGATTTTTACACATTCCATATTCTATTATCTGGTTCAGTGCTGATCTTATTTTCTTTCCAGTGGATGTGGATGTGTTTATTTACTATTCTTCTGAGTTCCCTTCCTGGCCAATTAGTTATCTGAGAAAGTAGTTCTATTCATTCAATATTCAACAATTATTTGTTGGGGACCTGCTTTGATATAGTGAACAAAAGAGACAAAAAGTATTTGCCTTTGTTCAGCTTACAAATTCTGCAAGAGGAAACAGGAAACAATCAAGATAAAGAAGTAAAATAAGCAGTGCATTAAATGGTGGCAAGAAGAAAAGGAAAAGCAGATGAAGAAGGAGAGGGGATGCTGTGAGATGGGATTGCAATTTTGGATAAGGTAACCATGAAGGCTACCTTTAAATAAAAATGTGATAGATGGGAAGGACCACACACGTGGCTCTCGTGGCTCTCGTGAGGAGGAATGTGCAAAGCAGGCAGGAACTTTCAGTGCAAAGACCCTGAGAGGAGAGCATGCTCTATATTTTCTCTTGATATGAAGAAGCTTGTGTCTTGAGAGAAAAATGAGAATCTGATCAGAACTGCAACAAGGGGCAGATCATGTAGAACCCCTTGCGCCCAGGTCAATGCAATGCATTTGGCTTTTATTCTTAAGCAAGATGGGAAGCCACAGGAGCAATTCTGAGCAGGGGTAAATACTGAAGCTGATAAGAAACACACTCTTACTGGGTTACTGGGTTGACAACAGCAAAGGAGGGGACCAGTCAGGAGACTGTTGTAATAATCCACATGAGAGGTGGTGGTGACCTGGACTAGTGTAGTAGCAGTGGGATTGTGGGGAGGGTTCTGGGTACTGATTGAGTTAATGAGATTTACTGACAGACTGAGTATTAAAAAGGAAAGATCATTCCTGGGTTTTCAGAGTGAGTGATTAAATAGAGTTGCTGTTAACTTCCAGAAGAACATGTGTGCTAGGGGAGATGAGGATTTCAGCTTTGTCACACCTTAAATTTGAGGGATTTGAGTAGATTGATAATGTAACAGCTAGTAGAATTCCTTCAATTACCTTTTCTATTTTAAAACAGAGGCCTTGACTAAATAATTAAAAATGCACCTGATTAAAAAAAATGCACCTGATTAAATCTTAAAAACGTAAATTCTTGACTGTCCAATGATCCAGTGAGACTTGTTCAATCTTGGGCAAATAAAGTCAACAATGGCTGAGATGAGCATATTCCCTATAAAATAAGATGATCAGATTTGCAAAAGCTTGGCTGCATGATTCAAATTTCACTTAAGCCACATGACATTATTCTAAAGTCTTGCTAAAATCATCAAAAATACCGCTTAGGAATTCTGTGCTAATAGATAAAATGAATATAGGTTGGTTCATGTGCTAAAGTAGCCAATGAGTAGGTTGTGATTGACAGTTAAGGGAATCACACTATGTAGGGTGATTGTTCAAGCTCCTAAGCAGTTTTTTATCTCACAGAGATGGCCATCATTACTATCATCAGTTGTGAGCTCAAAATACTTTTGATGGTTTGCCAAAATACATCCTGTTCCAGTACTAAAGGTTTCTTATATTTCTTTGCCTAGATGAATAAGGTTTAGACTAATGGTTCTTTCAAGTAAGTGAATTTCTGTGGGTGTGACTAACATTAGAAATGTTGCAGTGTGTGTGTGTGTATGTGTGTGTGTGTGTTATTCTTTGGACTTTGCCAATATCTTAACATCTTTCAGCAAGAAAACACTCCATTGGCAAGTATTTTAGAGCACTGAAATGAGATAAAGTATAATTCTTATTCTTGAGAAATAATGTATTGCTTCATATTGTTGAATCATACCATTTAGTGAAACCAAAACCCTATATTTAAAAAGTAACAATCTCATGTTTAAAGTTTAAATCTCCTTTGAACATTTTAAAGAATTTTAAGCAAGTCTTTATGTGACATTAAATTGTTAATTTTACCTTGTTATTTAAGATCAGTGGTTAGAATTCATTCTTGGGCCAGGAGTATATGTAGAGTATGGATTCCTGTGGTTCAGCATGCCAGTAATTTAGGGCAGGGTTAATAGAGTGGTTTTTGTGGGGGAAAATAGAGCTATTTTATGGAAAGCCTTTGTGAACTTTGCCTTGTTTTAGTTCCCTGAACAATCAAATCTGCTTCACATATTTGTATGAGATCCTGAAATGTCTGTATATTAAGTTTTAGATACCGTATTTTTCCAGACATTCCCCCAGACATGAGCCATTTCTGAGAACAGTGCTCATGAAATAAACTACTTTGAATTTTAGTCTGTGTGATAGTTGGGGTAAAGTAAGCTTACGAGAAAGAGAACTCAAAAATGCAATGGTGCAAGTAAAATACAAGTTCATTTCTTTCTCAAGTCATAGTCCTGGGTGGCTGAGTAGGTGAGCTCTATCTCACGAGGTCATCCCAAAGGACAGCATGTGGGGAAGCCTTGCCATCCTCAACACACATTTTCCTGTGGCTTCTCAATTTATAGCTGATAAAAGGAAAGGGAAAAATGAGTCCAGCAAAAGGTTTTTGTAGATGGCTTGGCAGTTGCCCACATCAGAAAGAACTTTGTCACAGGGCCACACCCCCTTGCAGGAAATTCCAGGAAATATATTCTCCAGCTGAGCAGCCTGGGGAGAATGAGTCTGGAGGAATGACAGCAGTATCTGCCACAGGCTTAAATATGCAAGGGACAAAATGCCCAGTCGATTATAAATATCTTCTAAAATTAGCCATTTAATTGAAGTAAAAACAAATCTATTTTTTATGTAAATCATTTCTCTATTTTCTGCTCTACTTCTCAAATGATTATATTTGCACCACAGAACAGTTATAGAATTTCAGCTAGCACAGCTAAATGGCCAGCAGGTACACCCCAAAACTACATGAGTCACTTTTAAATTTTGTGTCATTTTGATTTATCTAATAGATTTTCTAGGTATGTGGGAATAACTGTGCTCAATTTTCAGTGTTTAATATAGAGTGAGAAACTTTCTCCATCTACTCTTGTCAGACAATATGAAGAACAAGGTGGGTGTGGAGAGATGGCGAATGAATGCTCTTTTCTTACCCCAAACAAATATGAAAGAGCGACTATGAACCCAAAGACACAGGGAAGAATTTTCATCTCCCCTCCCTTCCTTTTCCTTGGGCTAGTCTGTTTAATTTTAAAAGCAGAATTTTGCTTTCACAAAGTATACCAGACAGGAATTTGTTCAAATTCCTCAAAACCAAGCCAAGAAAATTTTCAGAAAGTTCAGACATGCGTGGCAGAGTGGAAAGAACATAGTTGGAGGAAAGCATGGGAATACTGCTTCAGACCGTCACTTCTGAGGGAACTTGGGCAAGCTTCTTAGTCTCACTGAGTCACACTCTCCCCATTAATGAAGTGGGGGCAATAAGAATGAACATGGCAGTGTGTTGACATAGAATTAAACCATATAAAAGGCCTACCATGTAGCAGGATGGTTCTCTCCACCTGTGTCTGTGAAAGTCCCAGGGAACTTACTGTCCCTCTGGCTTTGTGGCCGGGAATCATCTTTGGTTTCCCTGGGAAGAGCTGTCTCATGCAGCTCAGGCTATCAGCATTCTTCTGAGAGCCTAACCATCCTGAGCCATGGGGTTTTTTCCCCATGAGACAGAGGGGAGCTAGGCAACCAGAGATCTCCGTAATGGCACAAGAAAGTGGAGCCAAGGCCTTGTTCTGGCTGAGAAGTTTGTGGTAGTGAAGGCCCAGAATAGACAGCTCATGCCTGCTTATTGCCACCAATATTTATGGAACAACCTTGTTCATGGGCTGCATGCCTGGCCCATACTTTTTTTTTTTAAAGACTTTATTTATTTATTTATGAGAGACATACACACACACACAGAGAGAGAGAGAGAGAGAGAGGGAGAGAGAGAGGCAGAGACACAGGCAGAGGGAGAAGTAGGCTCCATGCAGGGAGCCTGATATGGGACTCAATCTCGGGTCTCCAGGATCACAAGACGGGCTGAAGACGGCGCTAAACCGCTGAGCCACCCAGGGATCCCGCCTGGCCCATACTTAATTCTTCCAGCAACTGGAGATATCTCTTCAAAACCCCACTTTTTTAACCCCACAAATGTCAGGGAGCAGCCTGAATTCTTAAAGGTCAAGAAAATGTACTTGAGCAGCACTTGTGTAGATCAAGGCAGGCACCACCAGGTGGAGAGGATGGACTGAAGATCGTGTGTACAAATCCCACCCTGCCATTGCCTAGCCACACTACTTTGGGCAGATGACTTAACTTGTCTCTGCCCCAATTTCTTCTATGTAAAATGTTATTAATAGTACTAACTAACAAGGCTGTGAGGAGTAAATGAACTGAAGCCTAACCTGTGCTAACTTGTCACAGGGATCAGCCTTGTCAGTGAATAAAGACATATTGTAATGTTTGGAATCCAAGGTGGGGGATGCAGATCTGTGAGCACCAGCAATACCTGTCCTCAAGGATTTACCAATGCGGAGAGAAGGATGATGGATTTTTGCATCTCACAGAAGACCCTTCCAGGGAAAGGGTCAAATGAGGCAATAAAATGAAGGTCTTGCAGGGAAGAAGTAGACCTGCTAAGCTAGAGTGATGCTCAGTGGGAGGGGGGTTGGGAATGGGCAGCCACTCTGGTTAAGTAAGGGCCACGGAGCATCCTTTGGCAGACAAAGCAAGTCTTCTGTCCCAATATTGGGAGCCCTGGTGGCTGTTGTGGGTGACCAGTTGGTCCCGGGCACCATCTCTTCCTAGAAATTAATGCAAATGGTCCACATCTGGATCCCCTCCAAGATGGCAAATGAGTAGCCTGGCCAGCTCTCAAAGTCTGCTGACCTCTGTAATTGCTATTTTCTCATTGTCCAACACACCCATCCCTCTTATGCCTGTTTCCTCTTTGATGGTTTCCACAAACCCCTCTTCCTGACCTAACCTACTCTCTGCTTCATTACTTTCATGTTTATCTTTACATTATGTCCCAGACTCTGAGCTCTAGGAACATGATGGTGAGCAAGACAAAATCACTACTCTCGTGCTTGCAGTCCACAGGGTGAGGGAAAGTAAACATTAAACTGTAAAACTTGGAGAGACTTTTAAAAAGACTACATTCTACTCATAGAATAAGGTAAATAGTAGTGTGTTCAACATTGCAGAGGATTGATTAATGCATCCCTTAAAATCAAAGCTTTTGGGGAGAAAAAAAGCAAAAGATTTCTGGGTGTGAATTTTTCATGCAAATAAGACTGAACCTTGAATATCAGTCTTTTGACTCTTGTCTCTTTTTAAAGTAAGAGGTATTCAAGAATTCTAAGTCAAAATGCAGGGGTTTAAAGGCTAGAAAGATTAAATGGGCCAAATGAAAGAGCCTTTTTATCAAAGTAGCTATGTCGCTGATAGAAGTCCTTATACTCCTTTAAACTTTAGTAATTTGGGCAGCTCAGGTGGCTTAGTGGTTTAGTGCCACCTTCAGCTCAGGGCATGATCCTAGAGATCCGGGATCAAGTCCCACGTCGGGCTCCCTGCATGGAGCCTGCTTCTTCCTCTGCCTGTGTCTCTGCCTCTCTCTCTCTCTCCCCTCTCTGTGTTTCTCATGAATAAATAAATAAAATCTTTTTAAAAAAACTTTAGTAATTTGTGCTGGAAATGTGGTATTATTAGTCCATGAAGACAATAGCAAATTTATTCAAGTTTAAGACAATTATAAAAACACAGCTAACATGGGTAGATACTTATTCCCAAGCCCATAAAGAATCACCATTAATGGGAAAGGCAGAGTCATGGTGTCAGTCAGATAAGAGAGTTGAATAAAACATCCAGTGTTGTTGAATTAATCCATGATGGAAGTTCATTAAAAACTTCTATCAATTGTATAATGCCAGGTTGTATCAACAAATAATGATAATAACAATAATGAATGACTTATGGAAGAGTGTGCTTATACACCTGCTAAATAATGAGTTGAAAGATTATTAAAGCTTTAAATAATACTCCATACTCCAGACATATTTTGCTGGGTATTAGATACTAAGTAGTATTTCCAGGGGTGATTTTTCTGCAGTTCTCCTGACTAGGGATGAAAAGTTCACCCCTTCAGCCGCAGTGCAAATGTCTGATTGCTCTTTTAATGTCCTGAGCCCAGATGCTTGCTAGAAAGGAATGATTCCTGGCCATAGGAACTCTAGCCTGGTACAGCAGTCTTGCCAGTGTGCCTAATGAGAGCATAGAGAGACTTCATTCCAGGCATAAGCAGGCCAAAGCTTTTTGGCTTTGGTTAAGTTTGTTGTGCTATTATATAATGGATACTTGAACCACATCCCATGAGTGACTGTTTTTTCCTTCCTCTTTCTCCACTGTCTTATTATCACTATGTTGTCTGTGTTTAATGTTGCCCAAGTTTGTTGTTAAAATCAAGCAGAAAAACAGGCAGATGTTAAGGTGTAAGAGAAACAACTATTAGTGAAGGAAATGACACATGGCACAGCAAGATTCTGACATAGTGACTTGAGGCCAGCCAGGGAGGCTTAATTATCACAACCTAGTCTAACTTTGTGCTAATAATGGCCTTTTCATTCCTAAGCTGATACTAGTATATGCGTCAAATTGTGATCAAGTGGACTAGCTTGCGTATAAGTAGAGAATCATGCCTCTGCACACACTAATTTAGAATTCTCATTTTAATCAAACATGCTCATTTATCCATGCTATTTCTGACCCATATCTTAAATCAAAAAGAAGTTAGTTAACAACAGCTTCTGGTTTCTGCTCCAGCATGTAAAGAGCTTCAAATTTGCCAATCCTGTTTTCACAAGAAAGCAAGCAAAACAAACTGAAAATCAATAATTCTGAAAATCAACAATGCTTCTTAGGTCTAACAGAGAACTAGGGTCACAGGGCAAAGCACTGCCTTGAAGTTTGAAGAGACAGCCAAAACAGGGAATCATAGTTCTCCAGGAGGAGAAGCCACTAGAGCCAGAGACACTTATACTATAATTGACTAATTGCTGAAGGCTGAATATAGCCTAACTTGAGTTAAAAATCCCTCCAGTCTTGGAGGTGGGGAGCACATTTTCATGACTTTTACCATCAGGAGCCCTGCCAGGTTCTTATGGTGAAGATCAGATGAATTCTCCCCCATGCTTCCCACAGGGGGAGAGGCACAGTGACCATGCTGAAGTAAACCCAGAGCCTTCTGTTCTCCATGATAAAGCCGTGCTCGTAAGGACATCTACTTTTTCAGAGTTTTGTCTGATCTAGAAGGAGAGCAGGTGGACGACTGGAGCCCCCTCTGGCTTTCCTGTATCTATCACATAAGCTGTGAAAAAATAGGTGAAGAAACTATTATGCTGAGTGAAGTAAGTCAGTCGGAGAAGGACAAACATTATATGTTCTCATTCATTTGGGGAATATAAATAATAGTGAAAGGGAATATAAGGGAAGGGAGAAGAAATGTGTGGGAAATATCAGAAAGGGAGACAGAACGTAAAGACTGTAAAGACTAACTCTGGGAAACGAACTAGGGGTGGTAGAAGGGGAGGAGGGCGGGGGGTGGGAGTGAATGGGTGACGGGCACTGGGGGTTATTCTGTATGTTAGTAAATTGAACACCAATAAAAAATAAATTTAAAAAAAAAGAAAACCCTTTAAAAAAAAAAAAAGAAACTCTTCTGGAGGTCACAGCCTAGGGCTCAGCCTGAGAAAACAGAGATTTAATTATAGGATTATAGAACATCTTTCTTCCCCAATACTTTATCATCATATTAATGGCTCCAGAATAACAACTGGATTACAACTCAGTTGCAAGACATGGATGCTATTTAAGAGGTATTTCTAGGGAAACCTAAAAACAGCAAGAGACACAGAAACTAAGACAATTGAGGAAATCGAAATATCTAATGCCTTAAAGACAGCCTATTCCTCAGCCAGATTAACATGAAACCTCACACAAAAGGCCTATCTACAGAAGTTACTGTTACCTAGTACATCATGTTCAGCTTTCAATGAAAAATTACAAGCCATGATAAAAGTGAAATAACATAATCTGAAGAGACAATGCAAGCATCAGAACCAAACTCAGATATGATAGGGATTTAATAGCTGCCAAATAATTTGGAATTTAAAATAGTTTAATTAATATGCTCAGTGCTCCATTGGAAAAAGTGGACAGCATGCAAGAATAAATGAGCAATATAAGCAGAGAGATGGAGAGTCTAAGAAAGAATCAAAAGGAAATGCTAGAAATAAAAACACTGTAACAAATCAAAGATAGGCTCATCAGTAGACTAGACTGTATTCATAGTTTAGAAGACTTGACAACTGAGTCGAGAAATGATGAGATAAAAATATTTCAATAGAAACTTGACAATGTGAAGTGCAAAGAGAAAAAAGAATGGAAACAATGGAACACAATGACAAAGAACTATAGGACAATAACAGAAGGTCCCACATACATGTAATGGGGATACCAGAAGGCAATGAAACAGGAAAAGGACCAGAAAAAATATTTGAAGTAATAATTGCTGAGAATTTTCTCAAGTTAATGTTGGACATGAAACCACAGATCAAGGAAGGTACCAAGCAGGGTAAGCACCAAAATATCTACATCTGGATATATTATATTCAAATTGCAGATAGCCAATGAAAAAGAGAAAATCTTGAAAGAAGCCAAACGGAAAAAAAAAAAAAAAACCACTTTATCTGTAAAAGAATAAGGATAAGAATTATACTGGACCTCTGTTCAGAAGCTATGCAAGCAAAAAAGAGAGTAATGTGAAATATTTCAAGTGTTGAAAGGAAAAAAAAAACAACAACCTAAAATTTTATATCCACAGAGATTATCTTTCAAAGCTGAGGAGATATGAAAACTTTTTCAGTTAAACAGAATCAGAGAATTTGTTGCCAGCCGAACTGCTTTACAAGAAATGATAACAGTTTTTTGGAGAAGGAAAATGACACAGATCAGAAAATCAAATCTACCTAAAGAAGACTTAAGAAACAAAACAGATGAACAGAGGGGAAGGGAAGAAAAAATAAAATAAGATGAAAATAGAAAGGGAGGCAAGCTATAAGAGATGATGAACTCTAGGAAACAAACTGAGGGTTGCTGGAGGGGAGGTGAGTGGGGGAAACGGATAATTGGGTGATGGGCATTAAGGAGGGCACTTGATATAAGGAACACTGTGTGTTACATACAACTGATGAATCAGTGAACTCTACCCCTGAAACTAATAGTACGGTATATGTTAACTAACTTGAATTTAAATAAAGAATTTTAAAAGAAAGAGAAAATAAGTAAATGAAAGCAAATAAAATATTTTTTATTCTTAACTGACCTAACAGATAGCTGTTTGTTCAAAATAACAATAGCAACAATTTATGAGATGATCATGGCTTATGGGTAAATGAGTTGAATAGCAACAATGTTATAGTGTACAGGAGAAAGAGGGAACACTATATTATAAGGTACATACACTATCAATGAAGTAGTACAGTGTTATTTGAAAGTGGACTTAGGGATCCCTGGGTGGCACAGCGGTTTAGCGCCTGCCTTTGGCCCAGGGCGCGATCCTGGAGAGCCGGGATCGAATCCCACATCGGGCTCCCGGTGCATGGAGCCTGCTTCTCCTTCTGCCTATGTCTCTGCCTCTCTCTCTCTCTCTCTCTGTGACTATCATAAATAAATAAAAATTAAAAAAAAACATTAAAAAAAAAAGAAAGTGGACTTAGATTTGTTGTAGATGTATATCATACACTGTAAGGCAACCACTAATATTTTTAAAGAAATTATATAATAGGGATCCCTGGGTGGCGCAGCGGTTTAGCGCCTGCCTTTGGCCCAGGGCGCGATCCTGGAGACCTGGGATCGAATCCCACGTCGGGCTCCCGGTGCATGGAGCCTGCTTCTCCCTCTGCCTGTGTCTCTGCCTCTCTCTCTCTCTCTCTCTCTCTGTGTGACTATCATAAATAAATAAAAATTTAAAAAAGAACTATAAAAAAAGAAATTATATAATAATATACTAAGAGAGGAGTAAAAATGGAAACGTATAGAATGCTCAATTAAAACCAGAAAAAGCAAAAAGAGAGAGACAAGATAAAAAATGTAAAAGTGCAATGAAAAGGAAACAGTTATAAATATGGTATGCATTAATCCATCTATATCAGTAATCACTTTAAATGTGAATGGAGTAAATATCAATAAAAATTAATATCAAACCATATGCTGTCTACAAGAAATCTATGTTGACTATAAAGACACAAATAAAAATAAAGAGATGGGGTAAATATACCATGATAATACTAGTGAAAGGAAAACAGAGGTAGATATATCAATTTCAGACAAAACTGACTTCAGAACAAGAAAAATTGTCAGGGAGAAAGAGAGGCATTACATAATTGAGGCCAGTTTCCAAGAAAACAATCTTCAGGGTGGATGCACCTATCAACAAAGCATTAAAGATATTAGTCCTTCCTAATTTGAGATATAGACTGAACACAATCCCAATCATCCTACATGTTGTACTGAAGATATCAAAAACTATTTCTAAAGCTTATATGGAAAGGCAAAAAGACCCAGAATAGTCACCACAACACTGAAGAAAGACAAAGTCAGGGGTCTGATACTACTTGAATTAAAGATTTAATATAAAGCTGTAGTATTCCTAATTGATAAAACAGGAAGCAAACAAGATGCCCCTCCATAGGGCAGAGCTTGAAATAAACTGTAGTACATCCATCCATAGTCAGCAATCAAAATAAATGAGTTGTCAAGCCACCAAGGGAGACAGAGGAGCAGTAAATGCATATTTCTAAGTGAGAGAAGCCACTCTGAAAGGCTATGCATATACTGTATGTTTCCAACTATATGGCATTTTGGAAAAGGCAAAACTGTAGAGATAGTGAAGAGATGAGTGGTTGCCAGGGGCTCATGGGAAGGGGTGAGGGCCAAATAGGTGGAGCATAATGGAGTCTTAGCATGGTGAATCTAAACTGTATGATTCTGTAATGATGGATACAAATTATGTATTTTTCAAGACCCATCTAACTGTAAAATACAAAGAATTAACCCTAATGTAAACTATGGACTTGAATTAATAATAATAACATTGGCTCATCAGTTGTAACAAATGTATCCCACTAATGGAACTTGTTAATAATAGGGGATAGTGTGCAGGGGGAGGGGATAAATAAGAATTCTCTATGCTCTCTACTCAATTTTTCAGTAAGCCTGAACTACTGAAAACTAATTATAAGTAAATGAAGCCTATTAAATTTTTTATAGTTAATTTATTACTATTTATTCACCTCCTTATCTCACCTACAGAGTTCTGGTTTACATTAGAAATGCTGGCCAACTAGGAATATGTAGCTCTTGCTTTCTTAGTAGCACAACTTTTAATGCATGAAAATGTTTCTCAATTTTAGTATAATCTTAATAAATCTAAAACTGTATCTGTGACATAT
Organism: Canis aureus; assembly: GCF_053574225.1. NCBI lineage: Eukaryota > Metazoa > Chordata > Mammalia > Carnivora > Canidae > Canis > Canis aureus. The sequence continues at coordinate 10,397,754 of NC_135627.1, forward strand.
CCAAATAATAAACCTAACCCAGTTGAAAAACTCCATTTTTTAAAACATGTTTTTAAGCCTTAAGAATTTATGGAAGAAAGTAGACAGCAAATACAAGAAAAATGTTGTGAATATTTTTGTGCACATACATCAATGTGAAGATATTTTTTTAATGTGAAGATATTTTGCAAAAAAATTCCCCATGTCTAGTTTTAAATTTTTAATAATTAGTTAAGTTGTAACTATTCAACTATAATATTAGTATGGATTATATTAGAGCATCTTCTTGTTTTTTTAAAATTTATTTTAATTCCAGTATAGTTAGCATCCAGTGTTATATTAGTTTTAGGTGTACAATACAGTGATTCAACAATTCCATACATCACCTGGTGCTCATCATGACAAGTGCAGTCCTTAATCCCCATCACCTATTTCACCCATCCCGCCCCCCCCTCCCCCGCCCCCGCCACCCATTTGCCCTCTGGTAACCATCAGTTTGTTCTCTATAATTAAGAGTTTGTTTCTTGGCTTCTCTCTCTCTCTCTCTCTCTCTCTCTCTCTCACAAACACACATACACACTCTTTCCTTATTCGTTTTATCTTTTAAATTCCACATATGAATGAAATTATATGGTATTTGTCTTTCTCTGACTAATTTCACTTAGTATTATACTCTCTAGCTCATCCATGTCCAAGATTTAATTCTTTTTTAATATTCTGTTCTGTGTGTGTGTGTGTGCGTGTGTGTATCACTTCTTCTTTATCCAGTCATCTATTGATGGACACTTGAGCTGCTTCCCTATCTTGGCTATTGTAAATAATGCTGCAATAAGCATAAGGGTTCATATATCCTTTTCAATTAGTGTTTTTTTTTAAGATTTTATTTACTTATTGATGAGAGATACAGAGAGGCAGAGAGAGAGAGGCAGAGACAAGAGAAGCAGGCTCCATGCAAGAAGCCCGATATGGGACTTGATTCCGGGACTCTGGGATCACACCCTGAGCTGAAGGCAGACACTCAACCACTGAGCCACCCAGGCATCCCTCAATTAGTGTTTTTGTATTCTTTGGGTAAATACCTAATAGTGCAATTGCTGGATCATAAGGTAATCTATTTTTAACTTTTGGAGGAACCTACATATTGTTTTCCACAGTGGTCACACCAATTTGCATTTCCACTAAGAGTACACAAGTGTTCCTTTTTCTCTACATCCTTGCCAACATATTTTGTGTCTTGTGTTGCTGAGTATAGCCATTCTAACAGGTGTGAGGTGATATCTTACTGTAGTTTTTATTTGCATTTCCCTGATAATGATGATGAGTATCTTTTCATATGTTTATTGACCATCTGTATGTCTTCTTTGGAGAAATGTCTCTTCATATCTTCTGCCCATTTGTTTTCTGGGTGTTGAGTTTTTTTTTTTTTTTTGGGTGTTGAGTTTTATAAGTTCTTTATATATTTTGGATACTAACCCTTTATTAGATATGTCATTTGCAAATATTTTCTCTCATTATGTAGGTTGCCTTTTAGTTTTGTTTATTTCTTCTTTTGGTGTGCAGAAGCTTTTTATTTTGATGTAGTCCTAATAATGTATTTTTGCTTTTGTTTCCCTTGCTTCAGGGAACCTATATACAAAAGTTGCTACAAAAAGTTGTGACAGCCAATGTCAGGGAAGTTACTGCCTGCTTGTGCTTTAGTTAGTACTGCCTAATTATTATATTTGGCATTTTTAGGTCTCTAATCCATTTTATTTTTGTGTGGGGTATAAGAAAGTGGTTCAGTTTCATTCTTCTGCATTTGCTGTCCAATTATCCCAACATTTGTTGAAGAGACTATCTTTTTCCCATTGGATATTCTTTCTTGCTTTGTGGAAGATTAATTGACCTATTATTATGGCTTTATTTCTGGGATTTTTATTCTGTCCTATTGTTCTAGGTGTCTGTTTTTGTGCCAGTACCATACTGTTTTGATTACTACAGCTTTATAATGTAACTTGAAGATTTTGCTCTTGTTTTCAAGATTGCTTTAGCTGTTCAGAGTCTTTTGTGGTTCCATACAAATTTTAGGATTGTTTATTCTAGTTCTGTGGAAAATGCTGTTGGTATTTTGATAGGAGTGGCATTGCATTTGTAGATTGCTTTGGGTAATATAGACATCTTAACAATATTTGTTCTATCAGTCTATGAGCATGAGATGTCTTTCCATTTCTTTGTATTGTTTTCAATTCCTTTCATCAGTGTTTTATAGTTTTCAGAGTACAGCTCTTTCATCTCTTTTGTTAGGTTTGTTCCTAGGCCTCTTATTATTTTTGGTGTAATTGTAAAGGAGATTGTTTTCTTAATTTCTTTATACTGCCTCATTATTAATGTATAAAAATGCAACAGATTTCTGTACATTGATTTTGTCCTGTGACTTTACTGAATTTATCAGTTCTAGCAGTTATTTGATGGAGCCTTTTGAGTTTTCTATAGAGAGTATCACACCATCTGCAGATAGTGGAAGTATTAATTCTTCTTTACCGAGTTGGATGCCTTTTATTTCTTTTTATTGCCTGACTGCTATGGCTAGGACTTCCAGTATCATGTTGAATAAAAATGGACCCTGGCAACCCAGTAATAAATTCCACTTGATTTTGATGAATGATTCTTTTAATGTGTTATTGAATTCAATTTACTAGTATTTTGTTGAGAATTTTTACATATGAGTTCATCAGATATTGGCCTACAGTTCTCTCTTTTTATAGTGTCTTTATCTGGTCTTGATGTCAGGGTAATGTTGGTCTCATACAATGAATTTGGAAGTTTTCATTCCTTTTCTATTTTTTTGAATAGTTTGAGAAAAATAAGTATTAACTCTTGTTAAATGTTTGGTAGAATTCACCAACATCTTGTTTTTAGTTTTATATTACCATCTAAATTTTTAAATCTTTTTATTGTAAATCATGGAATTTTATATTTATCATAACACAAATAAGAACTTTATTTTTAGTTAAAGCCATATGTTATTTATACTCATATTTATTGTAAATTACATTTGGTTAATATCACTCAGCTATCTTTCTTCCTTCCCACTTAGACCTGATTCAGTTTTAACATGCCTCTGTGAACAAGAATGTCAAATTATTTGTTTCTAATTTTGGTTGATCTTCTGATCCTGTGCCAATCACTGAGTCAGTCAGCCTTCCTATTAAGATTAAAACAAATTTTCACTGTTGTGGCTATTCTGAGGTAGATGGACCAGGTTTACCTTAGAGTTAATTCTTATTTTTCATTGCTTATGCTTGATGATACAGAGATGTGACTATATGTATCTCAAAATATCTAGACAAGAAACTCTTAGTCCTTTTTTCCAAATACTTGGTTCTAATTTTTCATTATTATGAAATTCTAATGTCATATCTATTAACTCTCTAAAAATTACATGAAATTCTGGCCTTTTTGCCTTCATTTTTTTTTATTGTAGTTTCCAATAAATTTTTCAAAGATGGGTGACAAAGCTAAAACACTCTAAGATAAACCATATTTTTGGCATTATATGTATTACTTGCTTTTTGAGAAAATTAAAAGGCTACTAAATAACCTTTAGTATATTGTTGGTGACTAGCACATATCAGCATTGCTATATTCAATCTATGGAGAGCTGAGGCTCAGAATGGTTAATTGGCAGGCCCAGTATCAATAGATAAGAAGTAGCAGACAAATGGAATGTTAGGGAAGGTAACTAAAAGCTAATTGTGGCTAACTGTAGGGTTTTTTTTGTTTTTTTTTAAGTCAACTAAAAGCAAATTTCCAAGAATTTCTTTAGATCTGAAGTCAAGGCTTCTCAAAGGCAGAGGGTAACAGGTATCTGTTGTGACCTCTTCTTTGCTGCTTTCATTCCCAGCCTACATGGAAACAGCCCAGCGCCAGAGGCAGAGTGTTTTCATTGGCATGTGGGCTCAGCGTCCTTGGAGCCGTTCTACTTTAATACCTCAACCTTCCTGCCAATGTCAGCATCCGGCCTTGTCAACACTTCTTTTTCCATTTGTGAATACTGTAGTTAAAGCTTTCACCTCTCCTTTTCTAGAAGTACTTTATATTTAGAACTTAGAAGTTTAGAAACTTTCTTCATCTGAAAAAAATACACTTCAACCAAGAGTCTTTATTACTTATTTAAAATGTTTAACTTAGAAAATGGATGGAACATACACATGCTTTTTCCTATAGGGCCTTTGATCTACTGCAAAACTTTAGTGCTATGAGTGAGGATTAAGGTAATAAAGTGATTTCACCAGTGAGGCAACGTGGTGCCAAAAGAGTGCTTAACCATAAAAACAAAACAAAATAACCAAACAACAACAACAAAAAACTAAGCTAAAATTTTTCAATCAAAAACTTAAGTTTTTATAAATACATTTTAAAATATTTAGAATTAAAAAAACATTTAGAATAAAAGAAGTCCTTTTGTGTTTGTTCCATGTTCTGGAATAGCAAATAAAATGTGTTGTTTTGTTTTGTTCTTTTCATGGCCACATGACAATTCTCAGGCTGAGTATGTGTAGATTATATGAGCATGTAGACAAGTTCTATGTAAATTATTATAATCATAAGATTACATCACTGTCTATCAGGCAAAGTACTTGAATTAATTATTTTGCATATACATTTTAGTAAAATCAAACATGATCCCAAGAATCATGTATACCACCACAGATCCAACTCTTAGGGTTTGCGTGTGCAGTTCACGTGAAAAGGTAAATGATGAGGTGGTGTGGGGCAGTTTGGTGGGAGAAGGACATATTATAGAAAGTTATAGGGAACCTCACAAGTGATGATTGGCCAAAATAGCTGAAATATGTGGTTAAAATGTGTGGGAAAAAGTTTACACCAGAGAGTGGGGAAATTGCCAGAAGTGACCCCAAGCTATGAGTTGTGGTTGAATCAGAGAAGCCACCATGCTATTAGAAATTCAGTCTTGGCTGCTCAGATTCCACTGTTGAGACTTAGACCCACGTGTGTCAGGCACTGTTCAAAAACCTTCTTTTCCACACTCTGCTTCACAGTCCCAGCAGCCCTGAGTTGTGAGCATGGACCACAGATGAATCCATTTTTTTCTGTGTTTGTCCTTGATTATAGCAAATTCCTCCTTTTGATTCCAATGCAAAATTTGTAAAACATGTGTTTGTGGTTTGTCTTGGAATAATTCAGAAAATGTCACTCTAATTTTTGATGAAGAAAATTTTTGTTCGATTTATTTCATTCAAAATATGTGATTTTTATTTTTAAAACGTAATATCTTGTAATATATCATTCTGCAAACTAATTCCCCCCAACCTGGGATGCATGTGTGCACAGTCATCTTGTAAAATTACAGGAAGTAAAAACAAATAAGATTTTTCTTCCAACAAAATTCATAAATATTAATATTATGGTACCACTGAGCTATCTACTATGTGGCAAATACTTTTATAAACAAATGGTGTCTTAGGATCTAGGCTGTTAGCCTCCAAAAATCTTTAGAGATGAATAAAATATAAAATTCAAATGTAGACTATTGTAAATATAGTCCTGAAATGTATTTTTAGGTCTCTCCTTTGGCCTAAAATTGTTTAACCTCCAAACTGTCATAATAAGTCTAAGGAGAAAATTTGAGAAATCCCACAACTGTTCCTTTTTCCCCTGTGTCGAGAAAGGAAATTCAATTCAGTTCAAAATACTTAATAAAGACAAATCATGTGAGGCCCTGAGCTAGGTAGGCACCGCAGCGTAGAGCTACAGAATCAGAAAGATTGCCAAGTTAGAAAAGTGATTCTCAACCAGGGGTGATTTTGCCTATCAGGTGATACTGGGTAAGGTTTACAAGCATTTCTGGTTTTTACTACTTGGGAGTAAAAACACCTTCCAGCACTTGGGAGGTGCAAGTGCTGTTGGAGTCTAGTTGGTAGGAGTCAGGGATGCTACAGTGCACAGAACAGGCCCCCACAACAAAGCGTTATTTAGCCCCAAATGTCACTAGTGCCAAAGTTGAGGAACCCTGGTTTAGAGCATCATCCAAGATAGTAATATTTCAGGATTTAAATAACAGTGAATTCTACATAAATCCAAACTGACAAGACAACTTATCTTTCAGTGGCTTCAGTGAATTTCCCCCTGAAAGTATGCAGAGCTCTTCTTTTCCTATTAGTTTTGTGGTTTCATAAGAATATTGCTCTGTGAAGCAGTTCTAAAGTTTAAAAATAAGATTTAGTTGGAGAGCAAGTTATATAAATGCAAACATGACAAAACAAATGAACAGCAATGAAGCACAACCCATCCTATCTTGAACAAGTTGTATTTCTAGTAATGGAAACATGCGAAGATTAAGCTCTTTACATGTGTTCTCTTATTTGAGCCCCTTTCAGGACCTAGTATTTGATCATTGCAACCATAGTCGCTAAAATAAGCATCCATTTGGAGACTAGGATGAGGATTATATCCTTCCACAGTAAAATATACCGGTTAAGTGCAGTTTATTGAGGCACTTTTAGATCACAGCCATTCATGGAGAATGGTAGAGAAACATGTCACTTTTTTTTCCCTTCCAGCTGAGGGGGATGCTCAAACTGGAATGTAGTAGAGGAAAAGCCAATGAGCTGATTCTCTAAAAAGGGTGGGATCCAATTAAAGTTAGCCAGAAGAACAGAAAAAGCAACTTAGAAAAGTTTGAAGGAAACTGATATTCTTGAGTAGCAAGAATACAGTCATTATACCCTCCTAAGTGAGAATCTGTGCCCTGGTAGGAAGTGAAGCCAGACAATCCGATCTATTTCATGAAAGGTACAGCAAGTTGAGAAGGTTGAGGACCAGATAAGAAAACGAGGAGAGGGAGGAGGAGGGGGAGGAGGAGGAGGAGAAAGAAGGGGAAAAGGAAGGGGAAAAGGAAGAGACATATCTGTAGTAGGATGACCTACATGGAAGAGGGATGACATACTCTAGAAGTATAGGGACCACTTCCAGACTCTTGTAGCATGCTATGCTTTACAAAGCCAAGAGCAAATTCCAGAAGGACAGAACCAGAGCCAATATCCAATGGAATGGGTTGCCTGATCTGAAATGGGGCTGCCTCAAGAGGTTATGTGTTCCATATCAGTGGAGGGATTAAAGTTCAGGAATGTTGCCCCAAAGATCCTAATATTGAGAGAGAAGATGGAATGGATGGTCCTAAAGGATGGTCCTTCATGGTTCTATTGGGAATTCTGAGCATGGGGGTAAACGTTATTGTCCATACTAAGGCCTGATATACTTACGTATATCACCAGCTCTAACTGTCCAAGTTTTTTCCACAATAGATTGAGTATCACCATCATTAGAATAGCACCACAGGGATCCCTGGGTGGCGCAGCGGTTTGGCGCCTGCCTTTGGCCCAGGGCGCGATCCTGGAGACCCAGGATCGAATCCCACGTCGGGCTCCCGGTGCATGGAGCCTGCTTCTCCCTCTGCCTATGTCTCTACCTCTCTCTCTCTCTCTCTCACTGTGTGCCTATCATGAATTAAAAAAAAAAAAAAAAAAAAAAGAATAGCACCACATATATTTTGTGTTTGAAGAGGAGTCTGATGGTGGGACCCCAGGTTAGTAGCTTATTATTAGTTATCACCACAATCTTGTGGCCCTGTTTTTGAAAGTTGAATGACTCAGTGGTGTTGTGTAACCTATGACTAGAAGAAACAATAGGGAATATTCCCAGAACACAATTTATCACTTTTTTTATGGAAAAAGAGCAAAGATAGCCAAGCAATAAGTGTGTTACTAAAGATGTCAAAACAATGGAAATATAATTTTGTTCAGAGCTATAAAAAAATCTGCTACTATGTCTCAATACATACAGCCTGTGGAAAGTTCCAAAGTATTTATTTTCTAGATGTAGACTAATGGGTCTATTTATCCACTGAATTCAAACTACCAATGGGAGAGGTCAGGAAGGATGAATGGAATTAGGAGAATTGATGAGATGTCATTGTGATTTTGTTTCCTATACAACTTGAATTTGTGCTTTGAGGATTTGGGGTCCAAGAACATGCTATAATTCCAGTAGCTTCACAGAGATATTTTTGGAGCAAGCTACATTGTTCTGCAGTAAGAGAATGTTTTCTATCCCCACATGCTATTGTAGAATCAGTATTCATTTAACAAAATGTAATCTTTTTTAGTTCTATAATAAAATGGACCAAAAGTATTCTTGAGTGCATCTAGAAAAATATTTTGTATGTACAATATATAATATTTTCTGGAGCTTCCCACAGTGGATCAAACAATAAAGGAAGACTTTCCAGTCTGTATTTAGTGTGCACTTTGAAATACGTGTCTGTGTTTTAAATGAATTTTGAAAGTCAGCAAAACATAAAGTCAATTATAAAATTATTACCATGGCTTCCAAATAATTGGTGCAATATTCACAATGAAGAAGAATTGCTTAAAAAAAAAAAGGCAGGTATTTGAGAAAAGCCTTCATATGTCTTAGTACTATGACAATTATTTAGTTTATCAACAGTTCTTGAGTGCTCTCAAAGCCAGGTACAGACATGAAAGATAGTTTTAACTTTGAGTGCTTACCAAGTTAGCTAATTAGTGCCAGCAAGGGAGATAAATGACACACCAGGACACAGGGTAAGTGAAGTGACACAGATGGGTGCCGGGCTCCCAGGGAGGTTTGAGAACCTAGTGTTGCTTGAGGGCAACGGAGGTGATCAGGGCTGCCTCACTGACCAGGATTCAGCTATGTGGACCAGAGAGAAGCACCAGGGCAGGCGCCAAACAAGACAGCAGTTTGTGCAAAGTTATGCAACCCGCTCTAGTTTCCTTCATCAGCCTTGTCCACTTCCAAAGAAAATAAGATGATCATAAGCTTGATTTTTGTCAGTTTAAATGTTGGTGAATAATTGGGAAATCTTTTCAAGAGAGATTTTCTTTTCACACACTTTGCAAAGTCAGGAGCCAAAAAGTGATGAGGAAAGTCTCATCCAGTTGCCTTTGCTCCTACAACTCTTGGTAGCTGCCTCACAGCCTTTGATCCAGGATAGCTGACAGAGAGTTCTGGAAGCACTTCCTTCAGGAGTCAGCATTGCTCCGGGAGTTATTTGGTTACATTTTCACAAATGTCTCATCTCTTTGTATCAACAGACCCTGCTCTTTGAGCCACATGGTGGGTTTCTACTTCTTACCTTTTCTGTGTGTGTCACAATAGGAAAAATGAAGGAAACTCTTTAAGATCAGAATGTACTATTTTTTTTTTACTTACTCCCAATGGCATCTTCCCTGTATATTTAATAAAGAAGGACCAGAACAAATATTGGAAGGATAATTCCATGTTCCTCTCAAATTTAACCTTACATTGACAGTGCTCATATTTTACCTGTAAATGCTCAATTGGTGAAATGATTAAGCTTTAATAGTTATTCATCATGGATTTCTGTAGCCACATTTCTTTTTTTTTTTTTCACATTTCTGATTTAGTCCAAATAACTAGAAGAAAATAAGGAACATAAGTTACTTCTTTTATGTGAAAATTATCTTTCGTATGCAGTCCACAAAAGCAAAACATTGGACATTTTTAGTACATATGAATCATTAATGAAAAGAGTCGTTTCTGTTTTCTCTTGGCATTTTATTTTTTGTGCGTGCTCTTCTTCCTGAATCTTTCCCTTCAAAGTCATCTCCTTGTATGAGTTTCTCAGTATGCTATATCCTTAGCCACCCTAGTCCTTCAGGGAAAAAGAAATGGACTTCATTTCAACTAAGGATAGTAGGAGAAAATATGCTCTTTTGAAAGTCCTATCCTCAAACAAGAGAAAATAAGAGGAAGATGGTAAAGGAAAAAGGAGTTTAAGACTTGGAACCTGATGGTGTGGGTTCAGTTTCTGGTTCTAACACTTTCCATCCCAGGCAAATTCATTAACTAGTGACCTTCACTTTTGCTCTTTTGTAACAGGATGTGCTGGATAATATACGTGCTCTTATACACCCGTACCCATCAACCTGCCTAATTAGAGGTTTCCTTAGCATTAAATATGTAAAAGAGCCTTGAAACCAAATATGATTTACAAATACTAGTTGTTATGGCAACGTCTTTCCAAAGTACAAAATATGATTGTATGAAGTTACAATTCATATACAGTACTTATCATTCGCTAAATGAGAATATGCTTTCCTTCTTTCTCAGCTTTTCTTTCAAGGCTGCTCTATGTCCCATTTGTCCCCATTTACTGCTAGGATTTTCTACTGTTCTGCACACTTTGGTTCATTGATGTTCTAATTACTCTTCCTGCATCCACAGACTCAGAGAGGCAGCTGGTCATCAGCCAACTTAAGTAACCCTCTTCTTAGTTTGGACATCTGATTGTATGCATATTCTAGTTTTATTTTTTTTAATTTTTTATTGGAGTTCAATTTGCCAACATATAGCATAACACCCAATGCCAATCCTGCCAAGTGCCCCCCTCATTGCCCATCACCCAGTCACCCCAACCCCCCACCCACTTCCCCTTCCACTACCCATTGTTCATTTCCCAGTTAGGTGTCTCTCATGTTTTGTCACCCTCACTGATATTTCCCACTCATTTTCTCTCCTTTCCCTTTATTCCCTTTCACTAATTTTTATATTCCCCAAATGAATGAGATAATATAATGTTTGTCCTTTTCCGATGACTTATTTCATTCAGCATATAATACCCTCCAGGTCCCTCCATGTCAAAGCAAATAGTGGGTATTTGTCATTTCTAATGGCTGAGTAATATTCAATTGTATACATAAACCACAGCTTCTTTATCCATTCATCTTTCGATGGACACCAAGGCTCCTTCCACAGTTCAGCTATTGTGGACATTGCTGCTATAAACATCGGGGTGCAGGTGTCCCGGTGTTTCACTACATCTGTATCTTTGGGGTAAATCCCCAGCAGGGCAATTGCTGGGTCGTAGGGCAGGTCTATTTTTAACTCTTTGAGGAACCTCCACACAGTTTCCAGAGTGGCTGCACCAGTTCACATTCCCACCAACAGTGCAGGAGGGTTCCCCTTTCTCCGCATCCTCTCCAACATTTGTTGTTTCCTGCCTTGTTAATTTTCCCCATTCTCACTGGTGTGAGGTGGTATCTCATTGTGGTTTTGATTTGTATTTCCCTGACGGCAAGTGATGTGGAGCATTTTCTCATGTGCTTGTTGGCCATGTCTATGTCTTCCTCTGTGAGATTTCTGTTCATGTCTTTTGCCCATTTCATGATTGGATTGTTTGTTTCTTTGCTGTTGAGTTTAATAAGTTCTTTATAGATCTTGGAAACTAGCCCTTTATCTGATACGTCGTTTGCAGGTATCTTCTCCCATTCTGTAGGTTGTCTTTTAGTTTTGTTGACTGTTTCTTTTGCTGTGCAGAAGCTTCTTATCTTGATAAAGTCCCAATAATTCATTTTTGCTTTTGTTTCTCTTGCCTTCATGAATGTATCTTACAAGAAGTTACTGTGGCCAAGTTCAAAAAGGGTGTTGCCTGTGTTCTCCTCTAGGATTTTGATGGAATCTTGTTCACATTTAGATCTTTCATCCATTTTAAGTTTATCTTTGTGTATGGTGTAAGAGAATGGTCTAGTTTCATTCTTCTGCATGTGGATGTCCAATTTTCCCAGCACCATTTATTGAAGAGACTGTCTTTTTTTCCAGTGGATAGTCTTTCCCGCTTTGTCAAATATTAGTTGTCCATAAAGTTGAAGGTCCACTTCTGGATTCTCTATTCTGTTCCATTGATCTATGTGTCTGTTTTTGTGCCAGTACCACACTGTCTTGATGACCACAGCTTTGTACTACAACCTGAAATCTGGCATTGTGATGCCCCCAGCTATGGTTTAATTTTTTAATATTCCCCTGGCTATTCAAGGTCTCTTCTGATTCCACACAAATCTTAAGATAATTTGTTCCAACTCTCTGAAGAAAATCCATGGTATTTTGAAAGGGATTGCATTAAATGTGTAAATTGCCCTGGGTAGCATGGACATTTTCACAATATTAATTTCTGTGTGATTAGAACATAGATAGGTGGATATTAGTTTTATATCCTGTAATGACCCCTTAATAGCAATGGAATCTATTGCAGTGTGAATGTTTATAGTTTTGTGAATAACAATATGTATCATATTTCTCTTGCAAACAACTTTAATTCAGCACTATACTTTTGATTTATGTTTTCCCTCACAAAATAACATTAAGCAAATATTTTCATTTTTTACAATAATAGTACTTAAAATTTTTTCAGTACTCTGTGTCAATGCTTTACAGAAATGAAATTATTTAATCTTTACAGCTCTGTGAGATATTATTTACCCATTTTACAGATGGGAAAAACAAACCACAGAAATGATGTCTAGGAGACAAGATATCATCATAGTTAAATATGCAGGGCCTCTTTCCAGAATGGCTGGGTTAATTCTACTTCCCCTATTATTATCTGTATATTTTTAGATAAATTACTTATATATGCTTAAATTTTCCCATCTATAAAATGGGGAAATAATAACCTATCCCTCATAATGTCATAGGAATTGAACAACTGTCTTTCTCCTGACTGGCATTTTAGGTTCTCTGAACTATATAAAAAATCTGTCTGCATATATTTTGCTTTTCTTTCTTTCTGTCATCAGTAGTAGCATTTTCAATGAGACAGTTCTCCCAGACAATACAAAGTGCTATTGAATGATTTACTGTCTTATGTTTCAGTGTTCAGTAAACACCATAGAATCTGAAGACAGGCTCCGTCATATTAATTTTTGGAGCCTAAGGAACTTTAGTGTCCCTATGGGAAAGTCACCTCAAACAAAACCCAGTCTCAAATTTATTTCATTCTGGCTAAAACTATACCAAGGGCTTTCAGCACACTCAAAGTGTTAAGCCCCAGTGGCAAGCTTAGACTGTATGCATTATTTTTTATTATAGCTTGGTTTGAATGTTCGTTTCCTTTTCCAAGCTCTTAGATGCATTTAACAGCTAAAGATAGAACATAAAGTTCTTTTATTGCTCGTGAAATTGCCCTGGCTTGAAGTCAGAAACAACTTTTTTTTTAAGTCAGAAACAACTTTATCAAAAATCCTAAGAATGAGAACACTAAATTTTGCATATGATTTTTGTCCCTTTAAAAGAGTTTTTGTCATTGAGAAAATGAGCATGGATGAATAGTGATTGTTTTTCTGAGAAGCGTTGCCCCATTTGCAGAGTCTCCTGTAACTCAGTCTGCTCTCCTGTGTCCCGACAGGCACCAGCATCTTCACCGTCTATGAGGCCGCGTCCCAGGAAGGCTGGGTGTTCCTCATGTACAGAGCTATTGACAGCTTTCCCCGCTGGCGCTCCTACTTCTACTTCATCACTCTTATCTTCTTCCTGGCCTGGCTCGTTAAGGTACTGCAGAAGCTCCTCCTAATAAAATCTGTGTTTTCTGGCAGTCTCTGCAGATCTCTTGTTTCCTTTCTATTGCGCACAGCTTCCTCATCCCCAGTCTTGAGTAAACGTGGTTTGTGATTTTCTTTCAGAATGTATTTATCGCTGTCATCATTGAAACATTTGCAGAAATCAGGGTGCAGTTTCAACAAATGTGGGGATCGAGAAGCAATACTACGTCAACGGCCACGACGCAGGTACCATATGGGAAGATGATGTTCTTTCCCATCAGAAGACAGTCATATCAGGCCTAACCCTCAAAAGGCCTTGATAGAACTTGGGAATGCCCTCTGAGAAAGGCCTTCTACAATTATACCCGCAGAGGGAGGTATTGAGAAATGCTGGTGCAAGGGCCTAAGGCCAAAACAATCAAGTTAGCCTTTCTGAGTGATAGGGTAGATTTGATAAAAACCAAGATTGTCACCACATTTGCTACGTACTTTTGATTTGATTTGGCCTTTTTAAGTCTTTAAAAGGCTTGCAGATAAAAATGGAAACTGTAGAATTTCCCATTTTTATAAATACTTATTCATGTAACTGAAAAACAATATAATGGCCTTTATGTATAGGATTAGAATTATTTTTGGAATAGAAAGTATATTTCAGGGGGATCCCTGGGTGGCTCAGCGGTTTCGCGCCTGCCTTTGGCCCAGGGCGCGATCCTGGAGTCCCGGGATCGAGTCCTGTGTTGGGCTCCTGGCATGGGGCCTGCTTCTCCCTCTGCCTGTGTCTCTGCCTCTCTCTCTCTCTCTATCATATATAAATAAAAATAAATCTTAAAAAAAAGAGAAAGTATATTTCATTCAGCACGAACTCATCACGATATAGTAAATCATGAAGAAGACTCCATAATGCATACCTGTGATTTTTGAGGAATCACTACACATTCGGAAGGGTGGCCCTAATGCTTCCAAGTAATTGAGATTTCCCTAGAATTTAATTATAAGTATCAGGGCAGTTGTTACATAGGAGGGCAGTCCAGATCCCATGTCTTTGTTTTTAATTTTGGTTTTGTTTTGAGTTTGTTTTGGGGGGGAGGTTCTGTTTCTGTGTTTAGAAAGAGGAAAGGTAGGTTTATATATCTTAGTCTAGTTTTAATCTTTATAAGTGAGAGAGAAAAAAATTCCTGAAATCAAGAATGAAATAATTTTAATGCTTGTGACTATTATTTTAATATTCATTTTTAAGTGAAATGTAATATAACTTTGTAAATATTTTAATGTAACTTCATAAATAGTAGTCTGTTGACAAAGATATTTGTGAAAGATCCAAGGCAAAAATTTTACCCTGAAAATCTTCAAATTGAACTTTTGTTAACTAAATGCTAAAATGCTATTAAACATGCTAATATTTGAAAAAGCCCTATGCAGCATCTTTATGGTGTTGTGAAGATTTGAATTGTCTAGCCAGCTCATGATAGATGAAATAGCATTAATATTATTCAATTTTGGCAAGCACCTATTCAACCTTTTATGAGAGTTTTTTAAGTTATGTAAGTTATGTCACAGATGACGTGTTAAAAAAAACACATCTAGTTTTTATTTCTTCTGTCATCTCATCTAGTGAACTATGAGAAATAATAAAATTCCAGATCCATTCTGGCATGTCTTTTAAGTCAGGTGACAACCTCTGGAAGGTGTGTCTTCTGCTTTAGACTTTGAGAACTAAATGGAGCATAGATCTATGAACTCAGCACAGAATTTATGTTCAATGTTCCTGAGAGATGACCTAAAATGTTTTTAAAACCACATCATGCTTATTAAGTAACTCTTATTTATAAAGCCACAGCTGTAAAAGTAGTGTTTGGAAGCTCCACCAAATCAGCCAGCAGTTCTAATAGAAAGTGAAATGTGAAGGGGACTTTCAACAAAGTTGTGCAAAATGGTTTTGATGCAAAATTATACTTAATCAGGAGGAATAAGTTGGTAATTCAGAGGTAATGCGTCTAGGTATTCAGCAGAGGTAATCACACAGAGAATCATGAAAAACCTTCATTAAGAAAAATGCTGTGGCTGATGATCCAGTTGCTAGGCAACTGAAGCTCCTGCCACAGAACAGCACTTGGGCTGCCTGGCAACAGGCCCCGCCCAGCCGGTTGCCAGCCACCAGACAAGTGGCCCAGAGGCTTTTGTGTCTGGGGAAAGGAGGGGGGCATCGTCTCCTGTGATTTTGTTACATTTGTAAAATCTGAGAGAACTCTGGGCCCAAGGGCCTCTAGTTGAATAGCTTAAAACACTAAATCATTAGTTTCTACTTGTAATAAAACAGATAAAGCATTAAGGAAATAAAACAGTGATGGGGTTATATTGCAAAGCACATGGTTTTTCAGAAATGGAGTCATTTCTGGCCATTCTTCAGCAGGTGGCACATTTGCAATTGTTCTGTGTTATCTTCACCACGAGCTAGGAGGGTCCCAGGCTTGGTGGAACTTGTTGGTGTCTTGAGGTCTATGGATTTTCCAAGAGGGCTGTGTGTTTAGAGAGAAGATTATACATATTAATCAGATAAGTCAAAGGCTTTCTGATATCTTAGGCAGTTTAAAAGGAATTGTCTCTGATATGGACTGTTCAGAGGCAAAAGAGAACCAGTGATGAGAACTGGGTGGGTTTTTAAAAAATAATAGTAATAATAACAAAGCAACCCGCCTTTGACTCACAGCATAGAAACAAATTACAGAAAAAAATTAATGCCAAAGGACTTGTGGAGTTCCTAATACAACATGTAACAGGAAAACAAAGAGAAAGTGAAGTGGAAAATTTCAGAGCAGTCATCATCAGTTTACCTGAGCTCCGGTGGCGAGAGTGGCTTTCTTGCCTGCATAATTATTAGCCGTGGGTCACTGTCGCCACCTGCTCAGTTATATATCGGGTTAAAGGCCAAGATACTCACGCATCTGTGATACAATGGCACCTGCATCACTCAACCATAGGACTGCCCATGCCACAAGTGTGTAGGGGGATTGCCCCAGAGCTAGATGTTGGGATGCACAGACGTGCTAGTAGAAGACGTCCTGGACTCAACATCTTTCTAGCGCAGACCTTTATTCTCACTCCTTAGATACTTCCCCACAGACATTTGTCACCAGGCATGTGGTCTTCCCATCCACACTGACTCACGGTGGGGATTCCACTTTGCCTGGAGAAGAACTGAAAGGATTGTTAAACTTTAGGGCCACAGAGTCTACGTTTATGTTAGGTATGCTGATATGAGACTCAGGGCAGGCTCTGGCAATCAATGCAGATTTAACTTTATGTACTGATTATGGTCCAGTAGGGTCCTATCAAGGAATGTGGAGGGACAACTGGCAGCTCAGGATTTGAGCCCTGAGGATAGTCCTGGCTTTGACTATCCTGTTGTCTACCTCACATAAACCATGACATTAACCAATCTAAATGCTGTCTTGTAATTCAGAGGACTAAAGAGAAACTGGGCATTGAACATTTCTGCATTTCCTTCACTTCATTTTATACAAAGGAATGACCTTGAGAGAACACTTTTACTAACAATTAAATTGATTCATTTGATTTTGGTCAACTGGAAAAAATAATTTGACAGAGAAAATTAGTCTGCTACTGATCAAAGCAAATATATGCCCCAGGGATCCTCTGTACTATGATGAGAAAGTATAGGATGCATGTCCAGAAGATTTGTAGCTAGTGACTGACAGGGATGCTTTTGTCATTTCTCCTTAAGGAGACACACAGAATTTTGACAGGAACTTTAAAAGACACTTGAAAAGGTTTGCATTTCAACCAGTGTATGGATTCTCAGAATGAGCCTATTCATGGGGATGTGCTTGATTCTACCACTAAGAATACCTGTCAAAATTCATTCTAAAGGGAATTAGAATCCTGCGTGTGGGCACCTGAATAAAACAATTTGTAATTGGCATCTTTGATCAAAGAATCTATGGGTAAATGTGTACCTCTATTTTGTCATTTAAAAATATTTACATGGTATATGGACAGATGGGAGCTACAGTTGGGGTGAGCACAGAATAATGTAAAAATAAATCAGGATAATGCTTCATGGGATAATTAAATTGAGCAGATGTGTAAGAGTATTTTGTAGGATGCCATATAATAGGTGCTCTCTGTATATGTTTGAAAGTATGAAATAAGTAGCATACTTAGCAAGGAGCCCTTAGTGCAATCTTTGAAAGGTATTGATTCTAGGACACATAAACATCTGATATACCATTTTTGAATGGATTTTTGTAGGTAGCATTGTTGAGAACTCTCAATTTAAATACTAAAAAATGTTTTCTAAATAAAAAAATACATATTATGGTCTGTGAATTTTGGCACTTGTCCCTCATCACCTCACTTATTTTATTGAAGGCAAGTTCTCTTTCTTCAAATGATCTACTACCTCTCTTCCCAGGAATTCTAGGTATGGGATTTTTGCATCATCCCATATTTTCCATCAATAATTACCCTTTTGAACACAGACTAATATGAGGACGTGAATAAGTATGGCAAAGAAAATGTTTACTTATGTGTATGAAATTATGGCCTTGGACAGGAATAAAGCTAGCTTACAGTTAGTGTCTTAGAAAAATTAAAAAAAAATCCTTAATTTCACCTTATCTTACTACCAACTCACCCCTCCCCCTACACACACAAACCCCTAAGGAATTGGAATGAAAATATACTAGTGTAATACTGATGGATGACTAATTTTTGAGGTGGGTAGAGTATGTAGTAAAATAATAATCCAGGCACCCAACAATGCAGTTATCCAATTCAATGAATATCAGATTTTAGTATCCTATATCATTCTGAATTTCATCCACATATATTTTAAGACAAAAAAAAGCTACTTTTGCCTTCATAAATATGTACATAAAATTTATGGGATGCCTGGGTGGCTCAGTAGTTTAGCACTGTCTTTGGCTCAGGGCGTGATCCCGGAGTCCTGAGATTGAATCCCACATCAGGCTTCCTGCATGGAGCCTGCTTCTCCCTCTACCTATGTCTCTGCCTCTCTCATTCTCTCTCTCTCTCTCTCTCTCATAAATAAATAAAATCTTAAAAAAATTTTTGCTGAGCAGATTAAGTTGGCCCAATTAAAATAATTTCACAGAGTCTACTACGTGATATGTCAATCTCCTACCATTAGAATAACACCAGTCTTTTTCCTTGTGCCACATGCACACTTCTTATATAATTTATCCTGAGAATACTTTTCTGTTGGCTCAGTGAGGAATGTCCACTAAATAATGATAAAAATGTACCACTCCTGGTTAAAAACACACCAGAAATAATGCTTTAGAATTCTAATTTTCATTTTTTTTTCCAGGTCTGATATGTAATAATCAATCACCAACATAATAAGGATAAAATACCTCCTTTAAAGTCTTGTTGAGAAGAATATTTGGGCAATTATATGCAAAGCACATGTAAAGCAGAAAGGACCTGATGCATAGCAAGTGCTCAATAAATGCAGGCTAGCAATTGCCATTATTCTTGTTATGATTATTATTCACTTAAGTTTTTGGTCTTCAAATGAACATAATTGGAATGACTCATGTTCTAAATATAAATCCATAAAAAGACAAATTTTTGATAGCATGAAGACTGTAAAAGCTGGAGACATAAAGTAGGAGTTCTCGATGTTCCTTATTAAGTGTCTCTGACTCATCTCCCTCTTTGTCTTGAAGATGTTTCATGAAGACGCTGCCGGCGGATGGCAGCTGGTAGCTGTGGATGTCAACAAGCCCCAGGGACGCGCCCCAGCCTGCCTCCAGGTGCAGTACAATATCATTTTTAATTTAAAATTTTTAAAAATTTATTTTATACAAGGAAATCCACCGCTCTCCAAACTCTAGGTCTGTCTAAATTTATGGTCCAGGAGTCAGGGACAATATTTTACTCCATCCCGTATTCCCAGGACCTACCTTTTACTTTTTTTAGACATGCAGCAAAGATCTGGTCAATTTCAAGTGCATGAAGGCACACAAGTAAAAATGGCATGCCAACTGTTAAATCAGTGAAGAATTTTGTTGTCATATTAAATGTCATAAAAGTAGTCTTCCACAAAGGCCTGAATTATTTAAGGGGGGGGCAGTCACAATCATAATTCACTTAATTAAGTACCTTACCAAGTACCTGGGAGAGCACATCTTTAATAGGTAGTCTGTTCTGCATCTGCAAGCTGTCTGAACAATATGACATAATAAAGATGCTTCCTTACCAAGCACACCTGCAGCAAATACAAAGTCATGGGATTGCGCATTGGTCCTGGGAAGTGATCAGGGATTGTCCCATCGGGTTTCGGGCCAGTGGACTTTTTTGGACTTATATTCTTCCCTCAGCTCTACTTAAAGCCCAATAAACTCTTTTTTTTCTTTGGTGGACTACACTGACACCTTCTCTTGCTTTGTGCCCCGTGCCTGCCCCTAAATATTAGTAATACTTATTCAAAGCCATGTCACTTTTCCAGAAGCAGCATCCCTATTGCCCCACTGCATTTTCACTCTGTCCATTTCCATATTCTTTAAGGGTGAAAAGTCAAGCCATGCCATCATGGGGACTGAGAACTGACCCTCTCAGATAATTTTATTTTCTTCACACTCTGATTTTCAGTTACAAATCCTCTTCTCATTAAGGGCTGATTTTATTGTTCTTTATATCCCTTCCCATAATTTGGGAAGGCTTTGTCATCTGTTTCAGGATAAGAACATGCCTTCCTTCTTTCTTTAGGGTCGTTCTCTAGGTGAGGGCTCAGGGTGCATTTCAAGGATTGATACATAAGAAGCAAAATATTTTACTCTGAACCATTACTGGGGGGGGTACGTTCATATGGCCACTTAATCATATAGTTACTTGTTTCTATCAGTTAAAAGAATGGAAAGGAAAAGAAGAAGAGTTTACAAGAATATTGATGATATCTAATGTTATTTTGTGGCTCTCTTTCTGTTTTATATTGGATAGTGACAGTGCTAATAATTAACTCTTAAAATTACCCATAGTATCACCGTTGCTACTGACAGTAGAAAGAATGACAGCAATTGTAGCTTCTTGCCTAAAAAGCACTTTCATTTAAGTTACTCAGTAATCCGTCATCTGATATTTGCTGATACTAAGAGAGCCCAGAACAAAACAAACAAAGCCCTTCTGCCCTTACAGAGCTTACTGAAGGGTCCTTCAGGGTGGGTGGAGAAAAACCAGCATCGAACTAGCAATTACAAAATTAATGAGGATTTTAAAGAAGTAATGCAGGATGCTATGGGAATATACATTTTGGAGTCCTTACTTCTTCTCTGAGAGGTCAGGGAAGGCCCTCACTCGGTATAGCCCAGTGATGGAGAGAGACAGGCATGCTCCCCCTCAGCCTTCATAGATGTGGAGTTGGAGATCCAGAAGGTCTGGGTGAGCTCCTAAAGTTGCATCTCAACCAAATGGAGAAGCTAGAACCTATACCTGGGTCTTCTGGTTCCTAATCCTGTGCTTTATCCAGTGGAAAAATATGTATCAAGGAAATAAGTTTGTAATAGAAAAAATCAGGCCAGCTATGAGTATCAAATCAGTCTTACTGGGGCCCTGAATACATTGCTTTAAATGTATTCATTTAATAGGCACCTGGGTGGCTCAGTCAGTTAAATGTCTGCCTTTTGCTCAGGTCATGATCTCAGGGTCCTGGGATGAAGCCTCGAGTGGAGCCCCCTGCTCAGTGGGGAATTTGCTTCTCCCTCTTCCTCTGACCTTACCCTCTGCTCATGCTCTCACTCTTTTTCTCTCAAATGAATAAATAGAAAAAATCTTTAATAAATGTATTAGATGCTTGTGAATAGATGCCTCAGGGTTGCAGTCTGGAATTAGAAAGCAAGTTAACCTCTTTATCACAGATTTGAGATGACAAGAGATAAATGGCCAGGGGAGTGCAATGAGGAGACAGAACCGTACAGGGATATAGGAAAATAAAGTTCAGTGGAGAGGTGGGTAGATGTTAGGCTAGAAGTATGCAATGTGGCATCCAAGAGACCTGCATATTAGACACTTTTGTGACTATGGCAGCATGCTTGATAAATTTCATGGATGATGATACATATGGTTTGAAATGAAGGTAAATAAAGTCTGACATTTCAGCATGAAGATAGTTCCATTTAACTCAGCTTTCCATGTTTGGCCCTAAATCAAGCTTTCCAGAAGAGCCCATTTGAAGGAGTACAAATGCAAAGTGGAATGGCTAAGGGATCAATCTGTTTGCAGTGGGCATGAACTATGAATAGAGAGAGAGAGTACATTTCCATGTCTTAGTGAAAAATTGATTAACCATTCATCAGTTAATTAAAAGAGAAAGAAAAAGAATTAAGTAAAGAAAAATATTTAAAATAAAATAGCATGGAATGCTCGTTGGCTTTTACTAATGACTAATGCCATCTAAAACTAGGTAACAAGGAGATTTTATATGAATCATCTGCTCACTTCTGTCTAGAACTATAATGATCTCTCACCCTCAAGAACAAACAGTAGAATGTATCACTTCTGTTTTTTAAAATGAGCAAAATGTGACATCACATTCTCCTAAAATATGTATTAAACTATAGAAATAACATTTAAAAATAAGTATTTACTTTAATTCCTCCCAATTTATCCTCCCTCATCCTCTCCCAGAGGTAACCTGGAGGTTAACAGTAAGAACCAGGTTTTCTAAGACCCATTACTCCTGCATTTACACTGTATATCTCTTATAAACCAGCATTTCTGCTTCCACGAGGCACTGTCATTTTTTCATGTTTCTTCTTTCTAGAACACTTCCTCTCCCACTCAGAATTCAGCTCAAAAGTCACTTCCGTAAGGAAGCCTTCCTCATCCTCAAAGAAGATTATCAGCTACCCTGGTTGTATATTTCCCATTCTTTTGTGTTTATTTTTTATTCTTTTTAAAGATTTTATTTATTTATTCATGAGAGACACAGAGAGAGAGAGAGAAGCAGAGACACAGGCAGAGGGAGAAGCAGGCTCCATGCAGAGAGCCTGATGTGGGGACTCAATCCCAAGACTCCAGCATCACGCCCTGGGCCGAAGGCAGGTGCTAAATCGCTGAGCCACCCAGGGATCTTTTGTGTTTATAATAACTTTAATAAAATAAATTAAAATAGTATAATTCATTATTTAAAGTCTGTTTAGAGGAAACTCCATGGCAATAGGAGCGACAATGGTCGTGATCACTGCCAGAAGTATTCCTGACACATGGAAGAGGCTCAGTTGGTGTTTACCAAACAATAGAAAAAGTGAAAGAAGGATGTAGAACCTTCTTGGCTTGTGCAAGTATTCATTGGGCTTCTCATTTAGAAGCAGCTCCATCTGTCCTCTTGGTCTTCTTTCTAGCAACCAGAAATTGAGTGGATGATGACAATAACATTATTTCTATACAAGAATTTATTTCTAAGTCTAAAACAAGCAGTACATAGGGAGTTTGTAGAAAATACCCGTCATAGCTGGATAACATTGGATGCTTTTGCTAGCGTGTCTTTTTTCCAATATGGTGGCAGAGCCTTGACAGATCCTAGCCTGACTTCTGTTATTTCCCTCAGCCTTCTGAATTTTTTTTTTATCTTTCCAGCATATGAAATAAATAGATCAAAATTTAGAAAAGAAGATTCGGTCAGGAATAACAGTTGAAAAGAACCAGAGCCAATTCCTATCTTAACAAAAAAAGGTGGAATTTATTGGAATGAAACGTATGAATAGCTGTAATTAAATTGACTTAATAATTTTGCCATCATTGAAATAAATCAGAAAAATTAGGTATCAATAAATATTTGAGAGTTGGCAAACTGGTCACCCAGAGTCCCCATTTGGGTATTAAAGGAACTGTTGATTTTGTCCTGAGAGTGGAACTTCGTTTTAAAATTTGACCTCAGGTTTAAAACAATATTTTACCCAAAAACCCATATATCCTACTGCTTCGTTTTAAAATTTGACCCCAGGTTTAAAACAGAATATTTTACCCAAAAACCCATATATCCTACTGTTTCGTTTTAAAATTTGACCCCAGGTTTAAAACAGAATATTTTACCCAAAAACCCATATATCTTACTGCTTTGATAAAATAGGTAATCCATGAAATACATTACAATATAACATTAGTTCACAAAGATAGTATAATAGTAAGTCATGCATAAATTTCAATTGTTTCAAAATAGTCTTTCCATAAATTTTATGTTTTCAAAATTTCAAAATTTTAAAACCACCAACTCAAAATAAATGGAGATTGGCTTGAATGCCTTTGTAAGTGAAGGGCATTTAAAAATCATCTCTGTCCTTGTTTCAGGTGACATTGCTTTGATTTGCTTACTTTCTTCATTGGTATTACTTCTTATATTTTTACTTTCTATTCTGTTTTCTGTATCCTAGTCTAATTTATTGGTACAAACATCTACATGTCTTTTCTGCCAACCATAAGAAATTAATTTAATAAAATAAGATTGACTGATGTGGCTTAATCTCCCTCTTACTGATAAACTAAATATGTGGTGGACTGATGTTTCTGTGATTCTGGGTATTTGATGTATTTTTCTCTCTCTGTATGTATTTATGCATGTATCTAAAAGATAAATATATGTGTATATGTAAATGTACTATGTATTTCTGCAGTGTAAAAATATATATGCATGTATATATGTATGTGTGTATATATACTTTTTTTACATTGCAGAAATAAATATTCCACTGAGCAGTGATAGGATCTGAGCAACAGGATGTTTTTTTTTTTTTTATCATTTCCCTACATTGCTGCACACACACACACACACACACACACACACATATTTTACCTCATTTCCAATGTTACAATCATAGTATCTCCACTTCCTCTTTGCATATATTGATTATGGAGCTATCAAATGAGTTAGGAAACTTAGAGGTCTTCTTACTCTTCTGCAGAATATTAGACACTATAGAGCCATTTGTAGAAGAAAAACTAGGCACCTTTGGTCTGCAACTAGAAACTCTACAAATTCCACTCTGTGTTCTGAGACACGAATTTTTAAGTGTAATCATAGCTATAATTATAACCATAACAAGAGTCCTATATAGACATGCAGGGAAAGGATTCAATTTGGCATCCTTAGGGTGGTCTTTTCTGGTTTCATAATAAATGAAAAGGCATATGCTCTTAAATTTAATTGCAAAACCACTAGTTCAGAGCAAGACTATCTAGGTTATGAGTGGTGAGGCCTATGGTAACATTTGTTAAAATGTTTAGTTGATTAACTTAGTGTAAACTTCATTAACTTAATTTTGCTAGGGTGTTTTTCATGTTTAGCCAGTTATTAATGAAATTCATACCACGTTTACTAAGGAAATCTATGCAATTCTTTATAAATTCATTCCTAAGCTAAGGACAAATAAATGAATCTCCTATACCCCTAAAACACCCCCTCTCTGCCTCGGCCCTGTCTAGAGTGTCTTTTTGCTTCTTTCTTTACTTCTCTGTGCACTGCTAATATGCTCTTCATTCTGGGGTCCCGCTCCTTCCTGCCATTGGTCCTTATTATGGGAACAAGATGGGTGGAAGTGACAAGAAAAAGCCTGAGAATAGGGATTAGCCAAGCCCAAGACCCGGTTTCCTTTTATTTTTGTGCTACAACTGCCTCCAGCACGTGGCTTCTGACCCCCTTCCCTCTCACCCTTGTCTCCCCAGCTACAGACACCTTTCCTTCACTCCATGAAGTAACACCCAGTACAGCATTGTTCCTGAGGGAGAATAAATCACCCTGTTGTAGTCTCTTTGAGAGTAGGCTCTGGAGACAGACATATTTCGGTTCTGCTATTTATTAGTATGATCGTGGGCATATTTCTGCAAAATAGGAATAGTGCCTCCTTCCTCTGCTGTGAGGAATAAGTGAGAATTTATGTCCTACTCAAGAATTGGTTGCAAAGAATGGATCTTATGCTCACAGGGAGCCTTTGCATCTAGTCAGATCTGCCAGGCAGCTCTGCCTTCTTTGTCTTTGTCTCTCTCTCTCTGGGAAGACACATAGTTTCTCATCTTGTTTGGTCTGTGCATCTATCTGTTTTTCTCCTTGAAGACTGACCTTATTCTGTTTCTTGCACAGTGTACAAATGTGTCTGTTTGCAGCTGAGTTTTGTGACCTCTCATTCAAGAGCTCTAGAGACTCACCAAGAAAATATGCAAAGATGGGTTGGAAGCTGGGAGACTTTTGGTTTCCCAAAATGGGAGATAGGCCAGAGGCAGCTGATCATGGGAATGGAAAGGAAGCAGCCAGTCCACTTAAGCAAAGTATTCCTACAGGAGGAACCCAAAGTTATTTTCCCTTCTTGATGGCTTCTGAGTATTTTGCCTAGTCTCTGCCTACAAGAGCCACTCCTCAACACCCCTGTGAGCTTCATGGAACAGGTGGAGGAGGGACATAACTTTTTGGCCATATGAGTAGTGGGACTTGACTTCAGGAGTTATTATTCAGGGGTAGGTTTCCTATTAAACTTTTAAGTTTTGCAGGACTTGGGAAATCTTTTAAGGGCCCACAGACCATTATGGTCTGACCTGGAGTTCAAATCACTCTCCATAGGATAATTTCTTTGAAAAAACACCACCTTGTTTCCATATGTTTACAAGTGAATAGTTTGTAAATCAGAACCATTTCACAGGATAATATTCAGTCACTTCCTTGCATTAAAAATATTAGGAAGTAACGTAGGGACACAGATGGGAAGATTACCTATGTATCCACCATTAGAAATAATAACAGCTCCCATTTATGGACCTCTCCCTATGTGTCAGCCACACTGTGTGTTCGAGGTATTAAATGATTTCATGTTTATAGCAATGCCACGGATGTAGATGCTGCTGTGACCTCTGTGGAACACATGAGATGGAGACCCAGAGAACTTAAGTAATTGGTGAAGGTCACACAGCTGGTTACTGACTGGGGACTTGACCCATGCAGTCTACCTCGTATTTTTTAACTACTTCATTTCCACAAGGTGTATCATCCTCCTATAAAAATATACCACAATTTGTTCGTCCATTTATTCATTCTCCTATTGATGGATGTCCACTGAGGCTGGTTTTTATTGTTTCACTCTTGCACAAATTCGAGGCCACTGCCTGTCCATATCTTTTTGTGCACATATGTGAGAAGTATTTGAGCCTATGTAGTTCAGAGAGCACTTGTTGGAATAGAGAAACAACCTTAGACTTTCTGAGACATTGCATCATGGCTCCCCAGTTTCTAGTGCCACTTTTTACCCCTAGTGGCAACTTGTAAGAATTCTCAGTATTTAGCATCCTTGTCCACAGCTGTTACTATCAGACTTTTACACCTGATGGTGTGAAGATATCACATTAAATTTAGATCTCCCCGATTAGTCTGTGAACATTGAGCATTTTTTTTGTCTAGATTCATAGGCCACTTACATTTTCTGTAGATTGCTTATTCATTCCATAGATACACCCATTTATGTGTTGATTTTTTTTCAAACAATTTTCAGAAGTTCCATGCAGTTCTAAAGGGCAGATCACTTCTATCTGAGAAGACACTGAAGTATTAGAAAGATACTTCTAATGGCATCTGAATGCACGTTTTACACCTCTACCCTCTTAAGGCAATAGTGTGGTTCTGTTATGCGGTGTTACCGAAACTATCTAGAAAGTTTCTTCAATGTGTTCTTCATGTGCATCTCAGAAAAGTGAAAAGGTATAGTTGAGTCTTTTAACATCAACCAGCTACTTAGCTGTTTAAACTCTGTTTTAGCATAAGCAACAGCTTTACAAAGAGGTAACTCTAATGCATGGTAGAAAGTTCTGTTAAATTGGAACCTCGGTCCTCAGCTGCCACTGTGACAAGCAGTTTCTCTCCTGCCTCTCAGGTAGGAGTTTTCATCTCTTGACGATTGACAGATTTGGCTGCACAGTTGAGCCATCTTCCAAAACACACCCAGTGATTTATTACCGTGAAGAAAGTCACTGACAAGAAAATGAAAGTATGCATGAGACCTGGCATGCTCGAGCTCAGTTTTGCTCTGGTAACATCGTGTGCCTCCATCTGTAAAGAACAGAGATAATAGGCTCTTACCATAAGTAGGTCAAACGGTGGCAAAATTATTACTCTAGTGTTTTAATGCTCTTTGAGAAAATTTCCAATGAAGGCAAAGATTGGGGGAGGTGGACTGTGCGATATGTGTGTTTCAAGTGATAAAGTGACATCTGAGGCACTTTTCAGACATCTGTCTTCTTAATGAACCTTCTCAGAAACTGGCAAACAATCTCAAGAACTGATTGAACCCAAGAGACTGTAGCTTCCATCCACAACCAGGTCTCTGCTATGTTTGCAGACCAAGACAGCAAGATGGTATGGCTCAGCTGAGACTGACCCTGGAGTACCTGGGATGATTTGCTAAATCTCTCAGAGCCTTGGTTTGCTGACTTGAAAAATGGGGATAATAAAATCCCTCAGGGGTTTGTAAGGATTGGAAATGATGTACATAAAATGTCTAATGTGGTGTGTGGGATGCAGTGGTCACAAGGTCATAGAAATTACTGTCATTACTGTGAACACACTCCTCTAACTGTTCCCTGTCTCAGACTACTCTGTACACTTGTAGGGAGCCCAGGCTTATGCCTATATGTGGTCCTGTGACATCACAGCCTTGTTCCAGCCCTGTTTCTCCTTCTTAGGAGCATCTGTAAGAGTCCAACAGGCATGCGCCCACTTGTCATGAGCACAACGCCCCTCTCTTCTTGAAAACCAAACATACCTCTCCCTGACCCATTCCCTTGCAGAAACCAGGCTTTTCCAGCCTCTCCAGAAACTATGAGGCACCATCAGGTCCCCCCCAAAAACTGACTTGTCCACAATTCTGTCATGAATTCATTCTTTTTGGTTTCTTTGAATCAGAAAGATTCAAATCAGGTCAAACAAAACTGCCTCAATACAGTGATCTCTGACTCCTCAGCTCAGTTTGGTCACTTTCCTCCCTACTTCCAGTTGCTTCCATTATTGCTTTCACTTGATAAACACTTGGCAGATGTTTGGGGGATTATATCTAAGTGTACACATATACATGCTTTCATGTACAGAACTACACAATCTCACACACAGCAGCACAAATTCTTACCCTCCCGTTGTACAGGAGGAAAAGTTCTGGGGGATTAAAAGGAATAAATAGTATTCTATAAGAACCTGGAATGAGAATTAAGAATAGGAAGAATAAAATAGCTAAAGGCAAAGAGCATAAACAAAAGGTGTAAGAAGGTAGTTAAAAAGTTAATTGAAAGAGACCTGTTAACAGTCTTGAAACCAGTTAGGGCTAAATTAACTAAAGAGAGGAGCTGATTGTATAAATTTTCAATTATAAATATTACATATATATTTAAATATTCAACATGTTTGTATATATATATATAAATAGAATATATATGTATTTCAAATAATAATAATTTTTAGAATAGAGACCAGACATAAAAAATAAAAAAATAAGATAAAATTAATACTATTTTTGTTGATTAAATGGTTTTGTGTCTTTGATTTTTAAGCCTCTCTGGAAGAAAGAAATACTCAGAACATCTTAAAAGTCTTTGCGTTTCAGGTTATCCCAAACTAAATTCCTATATTGTTGCATATTTACACCTTCCAGTTTGCATAAGTCTCATGACTCTTTGATATTAACATTTATATTAATCAGGAGACATTTACTAACTTATGCCAGGCATTTGTAATATAGTCTTTGGAGACAAATTTCCATCAGATATTTGTTACATTGTCACCTTTGGAAAAAATGAAGGATACTTTGCTTCTCTTCCAAATCTGATTTCTGAGGTTAAATATGCAGCCGTCCTTCAAGTCTCTAGCCATGGTTTGAAATCGCTAGGTATTTTTTTCTCAGCGTTCAGCACAATTAGCGTGGATGAAGGGTTTGGAGGAGCAGTGTGACCCCCACCATGCCCTACGGCTGACAACAGGTTTGCATAGAGTACAAAAATACTTGTCATTTCCTAGTTGGCATAGTTCTTGCATATTTTTTTTCAATCCCTCAAATTTGTTTTTCTCTCTTTCTTAAATAATTTAAGTATCTCAAAATGAATCTCCCACTTTGAGATACTCAAAAATTCTTGCTTAACTCTACATTCATCAAATGTAACAACCTCAGTCCTTTATTGTGTCAGATCTACAATTTGTTTAAAATGACTGCCATTTAACTTCATTTTTTAATTTATTTCCCTCTTTTTTTGTGATTTCCCTCTTGAATTAAAAAAAATGTTTTATGTTCACCTGCCCACCATTTAATACTAAAAATAAAAATAAACATATAGAAGTAAATCCGAAGTGATTCTACATATAGAAATTTTAATTAGCTTTGGGAATGTCAATTGAAGTGTCCAAAGACCTTAATATCATCATAGTTTAAGTGTTCCCTGTCTAGCAGCCTTGGTTTGGACCTTCCTGACTTTTCATTAAAGTACTCATGAAGACTAAGAAGAATTCACAATACTGATAACTCAGGTTAAGGAAACACCTTTTGTCAAAATCTGGTGAGACTAGCTTGTAACTCTATGACCTGTGGAGTGCTAGTGAGAATGTAGAAAATGTTAGCGCTTGCACTCTGGCATTTCACTTATAATTGACTGTAAGTCAGAATCAGAGGGCTGTGAGGAAGGGACGGTCACTAAAGGACGCTTATTGCTGGAATATGTACACTGGCCTCCTAAGGCAGTCATCACTCTGGGTCCTTTTGTGTCCAGGGATAAATGGTGCAGGTCCTTGGAATATGCAAATAGAAGATGATATTACTTAAAGGGCACCTGAGTGGCTCAGTCGGTTAAGCATCCTACTTGTGATTTTTGGCTTAGGGCATGATCTCAATTGTGAAATTGAGCCCCGCATTGGGCTCTGCATGGGGCACGGACCCTACTGGAGATTCTCTCTCTCCCCCTCTCTGTGCCCCTCCTCCTCCTCCCTCTAACAACAACAACAAAAAGATTATATTACTTGAACTTCAATGTCCTAATTTTTTTTACATACTTTGCATTAATACACCTAAAAAATTAGCATCAAGAGTGAGAAGGTCTATGTGAGTGTCCTTGGCATTGTGGGGAATGATGGGTCTGTAAGTATCAGAATGAGATGAGATATATATATATATATATTTCATCCAGGCTAGAGTAACAGGAAGATACCAGAGAGCTGGGACAGCTGGGTGTGGGGCAGTGGTGTGCTTGCAAAAGTTTAAAATGTTTAGTAACCATCTTGAAGTAGGAGAGTCCTGACTGGTAACATTTGCCAATTAACATGGCTTTCCCACTATGGCCAATCTCTAGTTAACAACATGACATTGAACATGAAGTTAGGGAGAGATGTACACATTTGCAGCTCCAGCACACCACAGATGGGGCCAACTGTGTTTCCCCACCACCTTCAATCAGAGAGATATGTGTGTGTGTGTGTGTGTGTGTGTGTGTGTGTGTAGTAAAATTTTTGATGATCTCATCTGCAGTACCTAGTTTCCAAGGTCACTAGAGAGGGGAAGAGAGAGAAATCTTGGAGAAGGCATGCCCTTTCTTAATTGCCCCTTTTAGAATGACACACCACTTCCATTTTCATTCCGGTGAGAAGAAACACTTAAAATTGTCCCATTTCAGTGCTTATAGGCTAAGCAATATCATTTTGCTCTGTGCCCAGGGTGAGAAAACAGGCTTGGTGGGTGTATTGGTTAAGCAACAAGTCACCCCTAAAACTTAACAGCTTATAAAACAGAGACTAATTTTTGCTCGTGAATTTGTGGCTCAGCGGCTAGTTGAGCTGGTCTCCACTGATCATGGCCGGGCTTGTCTTGTATGTGCAGTCAGCCAGCATCCTTAGCTAGCTCATCAGCTAGCCTCTGCTTCTGGGGCATGGCTGACTCTTGGGGTAAAAGGGATTACAGGGCCCATGGGCATCATGTGGCAAGCCTGCCTGGAATGTCAGTGTGATGGCTCCAGGAGCTTTAAGAAGTCTCAACCCACAACTATTTTCTGTGTCTCTGTTCACATTATCTCTGCTATTGTCTTGCTACCAAAACAAGTCACGTGGCTAAGTCCAGAGTCAGAGTGGAAGGGCATGTCACTAACCTCCTCTTCCTTCTTTCTACAATTTGTTTTCCATCTTTGGGAAGCCATCCAGCTTACTGCCCAGGAAAGAGAGCAGTCCAGTCAGGACTTGACCTATTCAAGGGTATCACAGAATCTCAGTACCTTTGAGGGAAACCACTTGTGGATTTCTTTCTCCCCTCTGGATCTCCAGGGGCAGGCAGATGGGAAAGGCAGAGTTTCCAAGGACATCTATTGGTTCTGTTTTCAGTCTTGATATAAATATATTTGCTTTTTTAACTCGATTCTCTATATCAGACAGCATTATTTTATATATTGATTGTAGAAGTAACGTATACCCAGATGTCTTCTAAATGCAGGAAATAAAAAATGCTCCAGTTACACATGAGAGATTTATTTTAGGTTTTACATACTTGGTCTTTTACATTATGTTCTTGTTCTGATGCTCATGGCTGCATATGCAAGATGGTTTCTGAGAATATCATCTTGTAATTGCATCATTCTCCAAATATGTTTATGTTGAGGTCTAATTAAAACACAGTTTTTAGTACATGGATGATACAATCTTCAGCGCATGAAACTTGTTTACCAAGGTAGGATATTTTATTCTCTCAATTAACAATTTAAAGAAAGATTTAATCTCTGAGCCGTACTATTCATTATCCTAATTTATCCTCATTGTGCCCTCCAAGGCCACAGTTTTGATTTGTTGGATGTTTGCCTGCAGAGTCTTCAGAATCTTTAAGGCACTATCTTAAAGGCAAAATTACTGAACCAATTAATAAAAATAGCTCATATAAAGCACTCAAGCTAAAAATGGGGTAGCATAGGATCTTCCCAAAAATCTATACACCCTCACGGTCCCTCTCAAGATGGTTATCTCTTCCGTGTGATTTCTCCTGTTGTACCTCCTTACCTTCCTCACAAGCAACTGATGATATCTCTACCTTTAAATGCTTAGAGTGTTCTCAAATATTGTAGTAATAATAATAATAAGAGTCCTGAGTGCAAGATGCCAGCTTTGGGCTAGACTCTTTATATTCATGTTGCAACCTAGAGGTGTAGGTGCTTTGACATCCCTTTCTCATATATGAAAACTGAGTGACAAGGAGGTTAAATCATGCACAGAGTCCATATTCGAATTCAGCTCAGCCTATCTTCAAAGTTGAGATTTTTTTTCCCACCCGGGAGATCTTACCCCCTCTGTAAAGAACAGATCATCTTCAGCTTTCAAATACAAGCTTCACAAACTTGTTCCCTCTATCTACTCACAAACACTTAATGAAGGAGCTGCTGTTCCCTTTTCTTTAATACATAGAATAGCATCAGACACATTTTGACTGCCTGTTAGAAGGCAAGAGAGCTCCTACTTTGGACTCAAAACTACTTTAGTTCGACTACTTCTTAACTCTTTCTAACTCTAAGTCCACTTGTCCTTACCTTGTCTTTTTTCCATATGTGAAAGGGGATAACAAAATATCTATCATGCAGGGTTGTTCATTAAATGAAATTTTTATATCAGCACGCAATATGCTTGGAATGAAACTTGTCACAAACCAAGCACTCAAATAGTAGCTCTTATTTTGATAATATGTCTTACTGTCAATTTAAATTGAGTGAGGATCCCTATCCATATTTGGTGTAGACTCCACAGTCTCTTGAGAACATTCCTTTCATGGTAGGACTCAGAAATAATATAAAGAAAAGGGACCTTTCTCGTTTTTTCTGCTGAGGTAGGGCTCAGTATCATGCTGCAGACCCATTGTCTCATCACACATTCTGAAACAAAGTAAGATGCAAACCTTGGTTGTCCTAATGAGTTTACATTTGTAATTAGAAAATTTACAGAGACTCCTACTGGCATATCACGTTGGGTGGAACCCAAAAGGTAGAATTTTGTAGTACTGAAGCTTGTATACAGTCAGGTTTCATAGGAGATGTTTTGAACTGATATATGTCAAAATCACAAACAATATTTGTATTAGATTCCTATTCAGCTGTAACACATTACCACAAACTTATTGACTTACAACAATACATTACATATAGTTCTGTAGGTCAGAACTCCAAAATGCGTTTCAGCTGGCTAAAATGAATATATCAGGAAGGCTGTATTACTTCTGGAGATATAGGGAAGAAACTTTTTTCTTGCCTTTTCAAGATTCTAGACAGTACCTGCATTCCTAAACCTTATGAAAGAGTCTGGGGTGGCCTTCATAATCCTCCCCCCACCCAACAATGACTGAAGAGTCAACACATACTTTTGTCTTCATGAACCTAGTTTATCTGGGTTTTAATCTGGGAGAGTGGGGGAAGATAAGCATTAATTTTGTGATGATATATCCTAACATATTACCATAATATTCCAACAGGTATTGTTCTAATCTGTTCAGTGATTATAGACTTTTAGAGTCATGAAATTGTGAATTTCTGAAAAAATTTGTAGGTCACCCAGTTTAAACTACCATTCAAGGAGTATCCACTACAACATAGCCTCTCACACTTTAATATGCACATTAATTTATCAGTGACCTTGTTAAAAATGCAGATTCTGATTCAGTAGGTCTCAGAGATAGGGCCTGAGAACCTGCATTTCTAATATATTCCCAGGAAACTCCTGATTCAGGGACCACACTTTGAGTAGTAAGTCTCCTGATCATTCCTGACAGATACTGCCGCCTTGGAGATGGTTCTGCTATAGTCTTTTATTTGTATTTTGGTAATTCCCACTGTCAAATACAATTGTTATTTCTTGGATCAAAGCCAAACTAAAAATATATGTAAAACTTGTCTGATTTTTTTAAAGATACAAACCAAAGTGACATTGCAATTGAAGGGAACCTTAAAAAGTTGAATATGTATGCAAGATTCAGAGTTTTATATTATATATAGAAATATATACATATGTGTATAAAATATATATATATACATGCATATGTGTGTTTATAGGTATATATATATCCACATCCATGTTAAATAATTCTGAAAAATCTCAAGTTATATAGTATTTTATGGAACTGACTCAACTTTAACATTTCCCTTTACATTAATTCTTATAAGAAAATAAAAAATTAAAGGGTATAAATTTGTAATGTCCTACAGATAAGCATGGGTCTAAATGTAACATTTTTAGCCCTCCACATTAAAGAAACTGACAGCCAGCCAACATCACTTAGATTGAGTTGAGCTGAAGTAGACCATGTCACCAGCTCTCACTTCAAAGCTAGAGTTCTAGGCCTCATATTCAGATTTAGCTACTACACATACTGATCACCTTAATTCTTATTTGATATTTGAAAGTTATTACTTTGGATAAAGTCAGCTAAGAAATGGTGATTATAGTGTATCAAAATCCATTGTAAGTGATTATTTTAATGACTCTGTACCAACAGGGACACATAGACATCCAGACAAAAAACAACCTAATTATAATGACAGCACCAAAGTGAAGCTGTGACAGTTACAAAACCAATTTAAAAGTTTTTTGACAGCCATGGCTAAAAGCTTTGTTTGGATCTTTCAGTAATAACAGTTTACTTAAGACACAAATCCACAGCCAAGGAAAATAGAGAGAGTTGTGGTTTTTCTGTCATGCAGATAAAGTAAAAAGCATTTGAAATGTTTTTAATAGAACATTATGTGGAAAAGAGTATAGAAAAGGAATAATCATTATGGAATGTAACTCTCACAATTCAAGAATGACCAAATAACAATAAAAATTCTAATAAGTATAGAAACTTGCCAACTGATTTGCTTATCTGTGTTATGAAGGTCAGTGGTTCCTGCACACAAATTGATTTGCATTTAAATATGTTGATTGGCAGTCCTGGAATTTGATTTTGTATTACCTATAAAATAAGGTCAAAGGCACGTAAATGTAATACCTCCATAGCCACAGTGACACAGAACCTTACTAAATATTTGCTTTTCCAATAGCTCTGACATCTCCCAAATTATTAGATCTTATCACTTTTATTTATCTCCCTTGGTTCTGGACTCAGTCAGATATACAACATAATTAATTCTTTGACCTTGGGCAATTAATTTCCCCTTCCTGGACAGAAAAAAATATGCCTGATCACAAAATTGCATTTATTTTTATTACAATTGCAATCTTTATAGAACACTTATAATATGCAAGCACTGTTCTACACATTTTACAAAAATTGACTCATTTAAAATGATGACACCTTTGGAGTGGCCATTGTTATCTCTACTTTACTGATGAGAAAACGGAGGCTCACAGAGGCTTAGCTAACTTTCCCAGGACTGCAGAATCTGTATGTGTTGGAATCTCTACTCCGTGCAATTTGGCTCTGAGCCCACATCCTTAATAAGTGCCGGGTACTGAGGGCCATGTGCAGTTACATGCGTAGATGCATATGACAGCAGCTCAGAAGAGGCAACCCTGTTTCTCTTTTCCCATCCCCAGGTTCTGCTTTAGTCAGGTGCTTTTCACTGCAAAAATTGAAGAATTCTCAGGTCAGATCAAGTGTGAGGATGGGTGCTCCTATGTGCCGAGAAGAAAAAAGGCCTCAACATGTGATGGTGCTAGTCTCTGGGCAGTTAGCACCAAGGGATGTGATTTCGTGGTTTGTTGTTATGTGCTCAGGTCCTTTCAGTAGGTTAGCTTCTCTCTCTTTTTTTTGCTGCCCAAGGCCTTCAGCCTGTACTCTCTCTCCTTTTATACATTGTATACCCCACCATGGGTGGTGGATCCCAGAATGGACTTTAAACAGACTTGGATCTGGAGCCTCCTTCTATTGTGTCCTTGCTGTGTGATCTTGGACAAATGACTTAATCTCTGAACTCACTGGAAAAAGTGAGCAATACATCCTGCTGTGTAGAGCTATGGTGAAGATTAAAAAAGATAAATAAATAACATACTTAAAGTATGGCCTGGAACATCATAAGCATTGAATACATGTCAGCAATCACAATAATAGTCAATTTTTGGATGGTTGATTATTTCACCCCAGAGTAGGCAGTAGTGTTGGGGTTAAATTGCAACTCCACCTGCAATATTTGTGTGACAGTGGGAAGGTTATTTTACTTCGCAGAGCCTCAGTTTTCATCTCCATAAAATGGGGGTAATTTCCCACAGTGGCTTTTGTTAAGAGTCTATCTGTTTTGCCTCCTCAGCAAATGATGCGGTCATCAGTTTTCCACATGTTCATTCTGAGCATGGTGACTGTGGATGTGATAGTGGCTGCAAGCAACTACCACAAAGGAGAAAGCTTCAGAAGGCAGTACGATGAGTTCTATCTTGCAGAGGTAAGCAGCCCACTCAGATGCAGATCACCATTCAAGGTAGAGGTGAACCTCAGATGGGGCCTTTTGTAAACATGAAAATTGATATCAATTGCTTAATTACCTGACTTTGACTGAAGCTGATTCATTATCTACTTCTGAAGTGTTTCTTTGGCCACTGTGTTGCCTGCTTCATTTTCGTAACTCTCAGACTGAGTGACTTCCCCACCATGTCATGTTGCCAAGGTAACCCCCACCCCCAGCCCCTGCTCTTACTCTTTTGAGCTTGTTATTTTCCTATCCACCTCTCATTTTCTCTCCTTTCTCAAGTTGTGTTTAGTCTGTTTCCTGCTAAGGATGAGCAAGCACAGATTCAGAAGATTGTAAATAAGGAAGTCATCTCAGTAATACCAAGGAGAGGGCAGGAAGGAAATTGAAACAGATAACACAATAATTTCTGTACTAGAAACTGAGGTGTGACCACCTACACTAAAGATACCAAGTCAGGAGCAGGTAGGTTTAGTGATTAAACAAGCATCTTCTAGCACCCTACATATCATACTAGAGTTTGGGAATAGTACTTCTTATCAATTGACTCATTTTGTTAATAGTTGATTCTTAAATATTTTTAAAAGATTTTAATTACTCATGAGAGACACAGAGAGATAGGCAGATATAGACAGAGGGAGAAACAGACTCCCTCCCGATGCAGGACCCTGGGATCATGCCCTGAGCCAGAGGCAGATGCTCAACCACTGAGCTACCCAGGTATCCCTGATTCTTAAATAATTTAATGACATCTAGAGACCACTTTTTTAATTGTGAAAAATTATTTCTAAAATACAGCTCAGAATTCACTGGTGACATTTTTATGGAAAAGCTTATTTACATATAACTCTTTAGAAACCCATTTTTCTTTTAAGTGAGGTAAGCATATATAGCTGAAGGACACTTTAAGAAACCCAAAATATGAAAAAACAAACTTAAAAAACAGAAAAACAGTAATTTGACTATTTTTATTATAAAAGCATCTTCCATGTAAAAAATCCAATTTGCCATATAGTTGAGTTCTCTAAGATATCCAGAATTCCTCCAGTACATTTAAAAATGGATTTGGTTCATAAAAATTCAATCCACCCACACATAAACTTTTTAGAAAAAGAACTGATGGGATATACCTATTGAATGTTAACAAGAAAGTTTTAAGGAGTCACTTATGAATTCCCCTCTTCATAGAAGTTTGTTACCTGTAACAAAATATCAATTATATTAAACGTTTACCGTGATTTGATGCTGCCTAATTGCTACGTGGTATGTGGAGCTTACAGTTTAGCAAGAAATACAGATAGTAAACAATAAGTGTTTTATGCTGTGGGGTACCAATGACTGGAGCTCATGAAGAAATTATATCCAGCCTGACACTTGAAAAATGGGTATAATTTTGCTGCAGATCTAGCACACAAAGATTAGATTGTCATTAAAAACACAGGGAAACATGGACCAATAATGATATTTGCAGGTGAATTTCTAATGCTTGCATAATGGGATGGCAGCCACAGGGAGAGTCAGGTGAGAGGACATCTAACCCTGATGGAATATACCTCAAAGGAGTGTTGAGGAGCAATGGGTAGGGCATCTCTTCCTCATCCATGTGCTATCCTACATGGGCCATATAGGAAACTGGAGCATGAGCATCATCTTCTGGAAAGGACTGTGGTGGAAGCCATACATTTGGAACAGAAGCAGCTGAGGCAAGGATTTAGGAGGAAGATTAAGTGAATAGGAATAAGAGAATGTAGAAGAAATTACTTAACATGGAACCAGACTCAAGATTAGTTAAAGGCTCTGGGTGGAGAGAGATAGGAAGATACATAAGGCAGAAGAATTATAGTATTAGGACCAGAGGTTAAAGGGTTGATAACAAAATGCCTGGAAATCAGAACAGAAATGGCTATTGGTGATTGGGATTATGCTAATCTCTCTGGAGTGAGTTGTATCTGCTGGTGAAGGAGTCCTGGATATTGGAGATTACATTAACATTTCTTCTGTAGCCCTGCCCAAGGTGGGAACTCAGTGATACTAAATCAGTCCTGTAGAATAAACACAGGGCCATCCACTGGGAACACAGAAAACAGAATCCTCTGGCAAATTTCACCTAATTTTTTCACATATAAAATTGATCTCTTTCCTACTGTGTTTATGTATGTTACCTAACTTATGATCATGCAATGCCAACAAAATTTCAAATAATTTAATACTATAGAGTTCGCTGATACTCTAAATGCCTTAGGAGAATCCAGGTGTAGTTGATAAATCCTTATCATTTGCTTTTTGTGTATAGTATTAAACAATTAAAAAAAATAAAGCAAAAAGCCAACCAGACAGGATTCTACAGCAGAATCTAACATTTGTTATGTGTCTACAAATCATTGCTCCTTCCCAAACACTGAAAATAAATTTGATTTTAGTAAAATAAGTAGCGATAATTTCTTCACTTTCAAAACCATGTGGACATTGCTTTATTCTTGAACTACTGAAGCATTC
Organism: Canis aureus; assembly: GCF_053574225.1. NCBI lineage: Eukaryota > Metazoa > Chordata > Mammalia > Carnivora > Canidae > Canis > Canis aureus. The sequence continues at coordinate 10,437,011 of NC_135627.1, forward strand.
AGAATTCATTTCACTTCTACTGACTGATTTTGAGTATCTGAGCTTCCCAAAGCACATTTGGCCCTTATGCAATAGCATTATCACTGCTCTATATCAGAAACTTGTAAATGAATCCAAGTAATTTGTTCCAAATGAGTATTCTTAAGTTATTCTAATCACACTTACTCTTTTATAAAATACTCTCTTTTTTAAAAGTTTACAAGGACATTTTGAGCTTTAAGTCAGGGTCAACAAACTTTTTCTTGGAGAACCAGATTAACAAACATTGTTGGCTTTTCAGGCCACAGGCTTTTTGTCTCAACTACTCAACTCTACCACTGTTGTACAAAAATGAGTGTGGGCTGAGAATGATGGTGTTCCAATAATACTGTATTTACAAAAATAAGCAGTGGGCTCAACCTTGGGTTAAACTATAGAAACAGAGAGTATGTCAACTAACATCTTTATATGTTAAATTCAAATATACTAATACTAAACAATAATAGCTGCCATTTGGGGGAGATTCTATTATGTTGCAAGTACTTTTAAAGGATTTCATTATCCCATTTAATTCTTAAAATAACTGTAATAACAAATTCAAGTGTATGGGCTATAATGATTCAATATTTAAGGCAATAGCATAATACAATATTTTAGTAACTTTATTTTAAAAATAGATCACAAATAGCCCTGAGCTTTCAGAGAAGTAATTTCTTGAGTTCCCACATATTCCAGGATAATTTCAAAAATTCAGAATAAACCACTCTACCCATTAGAATCAACTTGCAGTCTAAAACACATCCTTTAGATAAGCATAAATTAAGCTGCTTAGCTTCTGTTGTATAAGGAGACCAGTTTTGCTTCTCTGGACGAACCTAAATTTAAAATTAGTAAGAAAAAGGAAAAACATTTCTTTGCTTTTTTAGGTTATGTATAAACATAAAAAGGTAAATTTACTTTCTTTTTAAAGAATTTTTAATTCTGATCTTAGATAATACATTAATATTATACATAAAATCAATTTTATAATGAACATAATTATATGTTAAAATAGATACTCTCATTTTCTTAGTAATAAAACTTGAACAGTACTTTTCTACCATTATATAAAAATATATAAATATATAAGTGTATCCCCATAAGACTGTATGTTTAACAGAAACTTATCAGCACAGTGTTATGCACAGAAGATTAACAATTTCAACAAAATTCCTCTTTTAAGAAAGTCACGAATTGATGGGAGAGCTAGCACAATGAAGCAAGCAATGAAGAACAGCATTTCTGGTGAAGAGAGAGGTTTACCTTTTTTAGGATGTCTCTTCGGTTTCCTGTTTTTCTATGACAGCTGTGTGTTTGAAGCAGAAAGGCCTTTGTAAAGTCTGGACTGTTTGCCATCTTTCAGAAAGTCATCTTTTCTAGAAAAGTAGTTTCTGTGTCCCTCTGAAGACATTTGGCTTTATGATATTTGCTAAAATGAAATTAAATGAAAGACCCGTTTATTTTACTTCCAACAAAATCTGACACCTATATTTCACCTCATTATCACAAGAAACGACCAAATTAAGAAAGTGACTCATTTACCATAGCAGCAATCTTTCATATTATCATTAAGTTTAATATCATTTTTGGAAATTTTTCATTAAATAAGTTTTTTCTGACAATAACATTTTTAGTCCTTTCTTCTAAAGGACTTGGACAGTACCGTGTTATGTGAAAAATCATATAATAATGACATTTTCAACTATTCAGTGATCCATTTCAAAAGTTTGCTGTTAATGTAGAATATGGACAGTACAGTATAGATAAAGAACAAGTGATTTACAGACACCTCTAGAGTGGTTCAGATAGTCATTTACTTTGGTGTAATTTAATCTGAATTTCATTTAGGAAAATAGGGTTACCTGAATTAGATTTCTTGTGACTTTTGTACTATGATCTTCTTTTGTGACAAATATGCATTCATTTTCTCATAATATCCATTGTGTTTCTTGGCAAATATGAGATAGAGACCACAACACAAATCTTGGATTATACATTTCAAATATCTTTCCTACATTTGGGCAGCACTTCTACCATTTTATCTTCTCAGACCTGCATGGCACAATCAGCTCATTTATAATTTGTCACCTATAAATGTTCATACATTATTCATTGATTTAAAAGGGCAGAACGATTTCTATTGTTATATTTACATTATGCATGTCATTTTCCATTTGGTTATTTTTCTCCTTAGTGTCAGAAATTTGGCAATCATCTTACTGTTTTACCTGTTCACATCACAAATCCAATTGCAAGTTCTTTTAGAAAACAAGCATTTTAAATTAATTTCTCATGCTTTGCACTCTAAAAAATTATTTTCACGAGTGATGCGCTTTTCTGGAAACAAATATAAAACTGTTTTTTGGAATACCTCCTTTAATTTTTAGATATATATTCCATTATTGGTAATTTTCTTGAGGACAAGAGAGTACGTTATGGTATATATTAAATGACATAAGTATTATTATAAAATTAAAAATGTGGAAAAGAAATAATAGAATATAGTGCTTGAAGAACTCCTATAGCCTGCATTCCTGAAAATATTTAACTTTGCTATGGTGACATTAAACCAGATACATCTATAAAGTATGCATTTTCAACAGGGAGTAAAACACCTATAAAGGGGTAAAAATTGGTTCTTAGGGAGGCAAAAAAAAAATCTTACTATTTCAAGATTTTTTGCCTCCTTAAGAACCAATTTTTGCTCTATTTATAGAGTAGAAATAGATATGTGAAGTATATAAACAGATATACAAAATATATTTGGTATTAAGATTCCATATGGCATGGTGTTAGGAACAAAATATCTAAAAAGACTCCTGGTTGGGAAGGAGGGGGTGATCTAAAAAAAAAAAAGATTGGAAAACACTGATAGGAAAATTTTTTTAATAAATTTATTTTTTTATTGGTGTTCAATTTACCAACATACAGAATAACACCCAGTGCTCATCCCATCAAGTGCCCCCCTCAGTGCCCGTCACCCATTCACCCCCACTCCCCGCCCTCCTCCCCTTCCACCACCCCTAGTTCATTTCCCAGAGTTAGGAGTCTTTAGGTTCTGTCTCCCTTTCTGAAATTTCCCACACATTTCTTCTCCCTTCCCTTATATTCCCTTTCACTATTATTTATATTCCCCAAATGAATGAGAACATTTTGAGAGAAATATTTGTGTACTGTTTCCAAGTTATTTCAAATAATGTGACAATATTTATGGAGAGTTTATCACACTTACAGATCTTACCTTCAGGGCGCCTGGGTGGCTCAGTCAGTTAAGCCTCTGCCTTTGGCTCAGGTCATGATCTAGGGGTCCTGGGATCAAGACCTGTGCCAGGCTCCCTGCTCAGCGGGGAGTCTGCTTCTCCTCCCTCTGTCTACCATTCCCCATGCTTCTGTGCACTCTCTCTTTCTGTCAAATTAAAAAAACAAAAAACAAAAAACAAAAAAAAAAACCCTTTACAAATCTTATCTTTGCTCTTGAAAAGATGAGTTTCAACTTGTAAGCACTCACACATAGCATAATGTGCTGCAAAGATGAGAGACAGAGGAAACATCCTAGGGCATCTTGTCCATGTGGCGGGCTGCGACGCGAGGAAGCACAGCAATGGCACATGCACTCTCAGGCCATCTGCCTGGGATTTGTGGAAAGCCCAAGACTGGACACATTTCCAGATGATTCTTCTGAGCAGTCCTTCTAAGTATTGAGGTTCTGCAGGCAGCCCTGGGGTCTTCTCCCTTTTGTATGGCCAACAGCACAACCCTGGCAAGTTCCTCTCTGTCCAGCTATTGTCAAGGCTCATTTCGCTGACACAAGCTGGAGCCACCCACTGAGAAGTGTTGCTTTAGCTTCCCCCTTAACTGCTCCTCTCCTCTCCTTCTAAACTGAAATCCTGCACTAAACCTTCTAGCCTCCACTAAAATAGCTGATGAGCAGTAAGCTAATTTAATTTTCCTAAATCCCAACTTTAATTCCTGACATAGTTCTTCCTTACCCCAAAGTAACCCATAGGATAAGTAAGTTACATATATTGTCATATATAACATTTTTCATAAAATTTTACCACTTTGGGATTATAGTTTCTCAGAGAACTAGACTATTAGCTTATAATTAGTAATTGATTATGTTAAAAATGAGGTATTGTTTCCCACAAGTACTAGAATCAGAAACTCCAGGAGGAATATGAGTGGAAATATGGTATTTACATATAATCACATAACAGTTTGCTAAATCCTTTTTTAGTGGCCATAAGAGGGTTTGAAAAGCATATAGGTTTTCCCACTGAGCAAATAATAATGCAAATGGATCCAGCTGCATATTTAATCATGAATTATAATCCTTTAAAGAGATAATTCCATCTGTCTTTTTGATAGCAGATGCAAAGTTAGCAAAGTAATTAGTTGTATTTATATATAATTTGATGATCTATTTGGATATATTTCAGGTATTTATTAGTAGTTCCCAACTTTAAAAACAAAAAGACACTTTGATATGGATTTCATTCTTTCCTCTGGAATGCAAGTTTGAAACTACAGGTGAAGACTAGAAATGGATGTGTAGGTGCCTGTCATTGCTCCCTCTGCTAATATGACATCCAGGTCAGGCTGCAGGTTAGACCTTTAGAACCCATCTGTGTTTTCAGTTACTCCAGAGATCTCCAATGTCTGGAGGACTTCTTTCATATTGTTATGAGACCTGGACTAAGAAGCCAGGGCTAGAGAAAACTTGCCTCTTTGTTAGGACTATGGCAGAGATTTAGATCCCCTGGATGTCTGGGGCTGACCCTGCAAAGGAGTTACACCTGCTCAGTGGTTGCCTGTGGTCCAGAGAAAACCAAAAGAATCCCACTGATCTTGATGAGCCAGGAAGGGAGCATTACTAGAAGCTGAATTACTTCTAGGTAGAGGCAGTTGGAAATGGATTTCACCAGCCTAAGAGGAGCCTTGACATGGAGCAGCTCCCTCCCGTGGGTGCCCAGCAGATAGACCTTGAGTTAATAGGTCACTTACCATAAAAATGGTAAATAAGTAAAGAAAAAGTATTCTCCTACAAAGGGACCCAGAAATTGAGGATGAAACTCAGAAAACGAAGATGAATGAGTACAAGAGTTTCCCAATCGAGTACAATTGATGGAAGATATAGTAGGGTTTGTTTTGTTTGTTTGTTTGTTTGTTTTTAATATCTCAAGCATAGGCAATTAAGGCACAAAACAAATTTTCTGAAGCTTTGGTTAAAATTTTCAAAAAATGAACTGAAAAAGGGGATGATTATTGTTGAGAAAGAATGATAATATGGGAGATCAGGTGGGGAAAGAAAACCTCAAAGAAATGGCAGAAATCATGAGGGGAAAAAGCAAAAGAGACTAGCCACTCTGATGTGACCAATAAAAGGCCCTGAAGGAAAAAGAATGGATAGAAGAAAAGTAATAATGAATGAGAGAGAGAGAAGTGTTTCTAAATTGAGGAAAAGCATAAATCAGTAGATTGAAAGGAGACAATAAATCTCAGAGAGATTAAATGAAAAAAAAAAAAGTACATTCCTAGACATATCCTGGTGACCTTCCTTGGTTACAAGGATAAAAAAAAAATTATTAAGCCTCTGAACAGGCGTAAATAATCTGCAAAAGCAAAATAAATATACTGTTCATCTACAATATTAAAAGGTAGAAAACGATGAGTCAATATATGCACAGACCATTGAGAGGAAAGAATCTGTATGCAGTCAGGATAGTCATGTCCATGTTAAAAATGCATTTTGGTGGGTAATGGGTGTTAAGGAGGGCACTTGATATGATGAGCACTTGGTGTTATATGTAAATGATGAATCACTAAATTCTACTCCTGAAATCAGTATTACACTATATGTTAACTAGAATTAAAATAAAAATTTGGGGGAAAATGCATTTTGGATAGGGAAGGTTTAAGAGAGTATACAACCTGTAATATTTATCTGAGCAAACCACTCCAAAGTATGCTAATTGTAAGTATATTAGAGAAGTAGCAAAGGAAAAGCAGACATAGAGGCTGACAAGGAAAGAAAAGAGATGGGTGTCAGATCCAAATGAAAGATGACAATAAAAATGTCACACCAAAATCCTTGGGAAAAACAGATAGTTATGGTTCAAGAAACTAGAAGTAAATGTGTAAACAACTTTTTAAAATCAGGATTTAAGAAGAGGCATGACACCCATGAAGCATGGGGTAATAGATAAACATGCTGCTAAATTTGTAGATGGCAAGTATGTGAGGGATGGGTGAGCAAGCAACTTTGTATGGGAGAGGAGCTTATTACTATTCCACTTCAATGCAATAATTTTAAAAAAAGATTGATTTATGACCATTGGGAATTGAACTGGGGGATTAGAAAAGCAGAGTAAAATGTCGAAATTAGTGGGGAGAGGAGGGAAGGAGGAGAAATCAACAACAGTTCGACCACATCAGAAAAGACAAGAAAACATTAAAAGATGAAATAACAATGACATACAAAAAACTGGAACCAAGACCAAATCTAATTATGGTACATTAAATATGTACAGGTTGAATTTTCCTCTCAAATGACATAGAAATCTGATTATGCTTAAACACAAACTCAAATATATTGATCATAGGAAACACATACAGGATGGCCCCAAAAGGTGACTGAAAATCATCTCTCAATGAAACAAGTAAAAGTGACACCTAAAATATTAAAACACTTTAAAATGCTTAGCAGAACATGCAAAAGATTAAGGAATATTCTCAAGGACAAAAGTTAAATGTGATATGAGTGCAGAATATGAGGTAGGCACTAACACTACAGCTACCTGAGAACATTTGTCACATAAAACTTTCCATTTTAAGAGCTATAATCAAGATAAAAGAGGCTGTGAAGGTGAGGTGCCAGGACAGAGACCCCTGCATCACATAGGACACCTAAGGTCTGTACTTCAATGAAAGAAGGAAAAAGTCCACTCTCAGAAGAATATGATGAGGAAAGCTTCAGTCTTGACTTTGACTACAGATGGATAGATAAAGAGTAAGATTTACTGAAAATGTGTCAACACAAGCCTGCCCTCACATGGGGTTGGATTTCCCATGGATTGTACCTACTCTCAAAGATGAGATAATTCCTTTTTTTAATGGTTAAAAAACATTCCTTTTTAATGTATTTATTCGTGAGAGAGAGAAAGAGGCAAAGGCAGAGGGAGAGGCAGGCTCCTCACAGGGAGCCTAATGCAGGACTGGATTCCAGGACCCTAGGATCATGCCCTGAGCCAAAGGCAGACATTCAGCCATGAGCCACCCAGGCATCCCAAAGATAAGATGATTCTTATTTAAGAAATTGCAGATCATGCAAAAGGTGGAAAACTCCACAGTAAGTTTGAGAAAGCTAGCATAAGCTTAATCAAAAGCTGATAATGGTAGTACAAGTAAAATTATAGACCAATTTCATATATGACAATTACTACAAATAGTATAAATAGCATGCTATTCAACAAAATCCAGCAGGTTAGCATTACCATCTAAAGACTTATTCCCAGGAATATATAAATGGTCAACATCAAAGACCCTTGTGATATATTTCATTGCCTCAATGAATTAAGAGCTAAAATCCTGTAAGTAGAATAGGAAGAAGAAGAATGTCCTTAAACATGGTAGCAATTAATTACCAAAACCCATTGCAACCATTATACATGAATGCTGGAAAACTTCCTTTGAAAATAGGAGTAAATTATGGATCCTTCTTACTGCCACTTAATCAGAAGTGAGTATCACAATACAGATGCAGCATTATAGCTAATGAATTAATACAATTAATGCCAAAATAAGTCTTTAAAAATCTTATCTTCATTTGCAGATGAAATATACATATTTCTATAAAACTCAGGAGGTATTATTTAAAATATTAGAATTAGAAGAATCTAGTAAGGCGGTTATAGAAAATCAATATAGATAAATCGATAGCTTTTTTCTCCACTGGAACTAACTAGGCAGAAATGGTAAAAAAAAATAAAATAAAAAAAATTAAAAAATGCATTTACATTAGTTATCATGATAATAAATTCATAGAAATAAATTTCACAAGCAAACAATAACATCTTAATGGGGGAAATTTTTATTAAAGAACATAGTCCAAAATAAATAGAAAAACTGTGGTTTTGGATAGAACTACTCGGTAGTAGTCCTTCTAAAGTCCTATTTTGTTTTAAAAGGTAAAGAAAAAATTTGAAAAGATAAAGATAGAAATATGTGACCATATAAAATCTAAAGTACTTGTAGAGCTAATGCCACCAAATTTAAAAATCAAACTATTGACTAGGGAAAAAAATATTTGCAGTTCATATAGCAGACAAAGATTAATGTCCTTAATATCAGCAGCTCTGAAAACTGATAAGATAGATAAAATGCCACCATAGAAAATTGGCAAGGTTATGAACAGGAAAATTGTATTAAAAGAAAAATCTAAATGATCAATACATATATGAACAGATAAGTAAAGGTTTGATTAAGTTTGATTACATCTGGTGGTAGTACAGATTTAGGACAAGAAACCCTTTCCTACCTTGCTAGAAGGCAAAAAACTTACTATAATATCTTGAAAGTAATCCCTTAATATTGCCTAAAATTTAAAACATGCAAAACTGTCTTTTGCTCCAATAATGCCAGCTTTGAAAATGTATGTGTACATATAAAAGCCCAATAAAATACCAATATTACATAAAGATAGTTGGTGTAGTCTTGTTTTAGAAGTAGTGAAATGCTTAATCATTTTCCCCTGATGATTCCCTATCAAGGAAGTAGTACCCTTCATTAAATCAGTAAAGAAAATGTCGAATTAAATAAACACTGAAGACTTCTGGGTAAAGATGGCAGAGTAGGAGGACCTTAAGCTCAGCTTGTCCCACAGATACGAGTAGGTAACACCCACATCAGTGTAAATAATCCAGAAAACAACCAGAAGACTAGCAGAACAGGCTCTCCACAACTAAATGGAGAGAAGAAGTCACATTGAAGACAGTAGGAAGGGCAGAGAGCTAAATGAATCTGAGGGACTGTTCATGGGAGGGAGGGATGCCTGAGCGTGGAGAAAGTGTCTTCATGCCAGACACCAGAGGTACAGGAAGCTCACATAAGGAAAACAAATCCCCATAATTTAACTTTGAAAACCAGAGCGGGGGGGGGGGGGGGGGGGGATCCCTGGGTGGCTCAGTGGTTTGGCGCCTGCCTTCAGCCCAGGGCGCAATCCTGGAGTCCCGGGATCGAGTCCCACGTTTGGCTCCCTGCATGGAGCCTGCTTCTCCTTCTGCCCGTCTCTCTCTCTCTCTCTCTCTCTCATGAATAAATAATAAATAAAATCTTTAAAAAAAAAAAAAGAAAAGAAAACCAGAGGGGTGTAATTTCAGGAGTTCTTACAATCACTGGGGCTTAAAACCTGGAACTTTAAAAACCAGCAGGTTTTGTTCTGGGAGAGCTTAGAGGACAATAGGAAACTGAGTCCCCACCCTTAAAGAGACAGCACAAAAACAGCCCCAGGGAGATACAGCACAGAGGCAGCAATTTGAAAAGCAACTGAGTTTATGGAAGGGAGATTTGTTTATTAATCATAGAGCATGTGCTAGAGGAGCAAAGGTCCTTGGGAGACTTCAAGAATAAAAGAGATGACAGGTGCAATTTCCCTCCCCTACCCCCTAGCCAAGACACTGTGGGAACCAGAATGGGGAAAACATTCTCCACCTAATATGCTAACAGCATGTCCCATCCATGAGTTTTCCTGCAGATCTGCCCCTTCAGTACACCATTGGCTGGAACCCATCCAAAGCAGTGCCACAAGCCTGGCAGTACTTAAGCAGCCCCAATAGGGGTAGCACCACCCCAAGTGACTCTTACCTTGGAGAAAAGGGAAGATAACCACACACACCAGTCAGCTAGTTCCAGCAGTGGTTTGGGGACAGACATCTGGTCTGACTACTGGCCCCAACCACCAACAAAAGTTTCTCAGGGGACAACACAGGGAACCCTACAGTTTGGTGCTACTGTATCTCTAGAAAATGCCTGATATGATTCAACTCAAGCCCAGGGTAGCCCCAGAGCAACCCACTAACAACACAGGGACCAAACCCTGCCCGAAACAGGCAAAGAGAGTGATTCCATATGACTAGACTGAAGGCAGAAATGGCTTAGCCATAATACTAGGACACACACAACATACATAGGAGATACCCTTGAAGCACCAAGTACTGGTGAACAGGGGACATTGCCCTGCATGGCAAAAAGTAGTGAAAAATTGAGAATTTTAAAATCAGCAAGAAAAAAGAAAGCAGTTACATAAAAGGAAAACCCCATACAGCTATCAGATGATTTTTCAGCAGAAACTTTTCAGGCCAAAAGGGAGAGTCATAATATATTTAAAGTACTGAAAAAACCCTGCAGCCAAGAATACTTTATCCAGTAAGGCTATCATTCAGAAATGAAGGAGAGATAAAGAGTTCCCTAGACAAACAAAAGCTAAAGGAATCCGTGACCATTAAATGATAGCTCTACAAGAAGTGTTAGAAGGAAGGAAAAGTAAGACCACAAGTAAGAGTAAGAAAAGCAGGAAACACAAAGACAGTAAAATTAAGAACATCTATAAAAATCAGTCAAGGGATTCATAAAATAAAAGGATATAAAGTATGACACCATATACCTAAAAACATGGAGGGGAGAGGAGTAAAGAATAGATTCAAATTTAAGCAACCATCAACTTAATATAGACTGTTATATGCATAAGATGTTAGATACAAACCTAATGATAACCAAAAGTCAAAAACCAGTACTATATATGCAAAAAATAAAGAGAAAGGGCTCCAAATATGTCAATAAGGAAAACCAGCAAACTGTGAGAGAAGAGAGCAAGAAAGGAACCAAGAAGAAATACAAAAATAACCATAAAACAAGAAACAAAATGGCAATAAGTACATTCCTATCAGTAATTACCCTGAATGAAAATGGAATAAATGCTCCAATCAAAAGACATAGCATGAGAGAATGGATAAAAAAAAAAAGACCTATCTATATACTGCCTATAAGAGACTTATTTCAGACTTAATGTACATTAAGTAAAGGGATGGAAAAGCACATCATGCAAATGGAGGTGAAAAGAAAGCTAGGGTAGCAAAATTTATATCAGACAAAATAGATTTTAAAGCAAAGACTGTACCAAGAGACATAGAAGTACCCAATATAATCATAAAGGGAACAATCCAACAAGAAGATATAACCATTGTAAATATTGCACCCAAAATGGGAGCTGTCCAATTTTCCCAACACCAGTGGGGTTATTGAAAAGAGACTTTTTCCCATTTGATATTCTTGCCTCTTTTCTCATAGATTAATTGAGCAAATAAGCATGAGTTTATTTCTGGGCTCCCTCTTCTGTTCCATTGATCTATATGCTAATTTTTGAGCCAGTGTCATACTGTTTTGCTTACTACAGCTTTGTAGAGTATCTTGAAATCTGGCATTCTGATACCTCCCATTTTCTTCTTTTTCAAGATTGCTTTGGCTATTCTGGGTCTTTTGTGGTTCCATATAAATTTTAAGATTGTTTGTCCTAGTTCTTTTACTTATTTCTTACCAATTTGGATGCCTTTTATTTCTTTTGCTTGTCTGATTGCTTGGCTTGTATTTACAGTACTATTTTGAGTAAAAGTGATGAGAACGAACATTGTTGTCTTGTTAGTGATTTTAGGGGAATAATTCTCAGTTTTTCACCATTGAGTATGATGTTACCTGTAGGTTTTTTCAAATATGGCCTTTATTATGTAATATGATTGGAGGAAAAAATCCCTTCTGATACTCTATGTTGTCCTAGAAGAAAAGAGGGAAGCTCTCCTCTATTACTGTTTTCCATTAAATCATCTGATATCTTCTCAGAGGGATTTGTTTGACTAATTCCAGCCCTCATTCTTATGCTCTTTAATTCAAAGTTAATCTTATGTATTACAACTGAATTCCAGTTGCAAACTTCTTTATAGAATGCATTTTCTAACCCATAGGACAAGTAAAGGAAAAATAACATGCTGTGTTTATAAGTGTATTTTATAACATTGGTATTTGTAATAGTAAATTCATAGAATTAATGTGATAGATTAAAAGGTTGTACTCATTAATATAGTAATATTCATTGTTAATTTTCTTAATTATTATTAAATTTCTTAATTATTGTATATATACACACACATAAATTGCTTGATATAGAATCCATATTTCTTTGCTTGTTTATGTGGCCCAAAGCATAAATGAGATCTACACTTTCTTATTTTAGTTTAATGATGCTTAGTAATATGCAAATCATTTTATAATATACCATGGGAATTATAGAAACTATCTTCAGAAAATCCAAATTATGGGAAAATGCAGCCTTTCTGTGTATATAATATTCAAAGAATGACGGTGACTTCTAGATAATACCAAAAAGTGAATAATAAAGAAATACCACTTACAAACACTTAAGATTTTAACAAATTTTGCTACTTGCTTAAGATGTATTTGACCTGTTATACTCTAGTTGGTGTTTTTCAAAACCATTTTTTTATAGCATGTCATTCTAGATCCTTGTGGGCTTCTCATTTTATATAATAGCAGCTGAAATTCACACATTAACACGTGTATGAAATATTTTGAAATAAATTATAGTTTTAGGTTTTAGTTTCACTGTCTCTTTGTTCCTCCAGGTGGCTTTCACAGTACTTTTTGATTTGGAAGCACTTCTGAAGATATGGTGTTTAGGATTTACTGGATATATCAGCTCTTCTCTCCACAAATTTGAACTACTACTCGTAATTGGAACTACTCTTCATGTATATCCAGATCTTTATCATTCTCAGTTCACATACTTTCAGGTAATATGAATAATGTCTATTTGTAGAATTTTTTTCTTCCAGAGAAAATAGCAGTAACACTATAACAACTACACAGAATTATATTAAGTAGTTATATATAATTATTATACAATAAACACAAACTTGAGATACGCTCAATGACATCTTCAGTACCAAAAATTCATTCATAATTCATTACTGAGTTAATGAAAACTCTGAAAATGCACAGTAATAAATGGAGATGTTTTAGGTGTAACTTTCTGAGATAAAAAAATAAAGTGCATTTGAACTTCACTAATTTTATTTATTGGTGATTCCAAAGCTGTTGTTTTCAGAGCAATTTTAACTTCAGTTGCCAGATTACAACTTGAGACTCTGTTTCTAATACCTTGGGAAAGGACCTGAGAATATAATTCACAAAAATGATAACAAATGTCCTGCATATATAAGTGAAAAGCTGAGCTCTAGTAATCACTGCCAAACATATTGAAATCACAGAGGATATCGTGGTTCAAGCTTTCAGTATATCAACATTTTTGGACATAAATCCCTTGTCATTTGTTGGGTTATATCTTTAGTCTTGGTTATCATAAGTGAGGTGGCTGGGGTAAGAGATATACACACATTTAAAACTCTTGATACAAAATGCACTTCCCAGTCATGCCATTGTATGTTCTTGGGTGCTGCTGTCTAGATTTACAAAATCAACATGAGCATTTAGTACTTACATTTGAGAATCATTGTACATAATTATAGAAAATATGCCTGATAAGCAAAACAACAAGATATCTTTTATAAACCTATGAAGTCTACCAAATTAAGAAAAATATTGATGGCCATTTCAACAAGAATACATATGCAAAATATATTCAGGCCTTTAAAATTCCTATAGTTTCTCACAGATAATTTTCTAGTAAAAAAGATATAGATTACAATTTTGAATACAAATCTATTTATTCTGGAATTGTTTGTGAAAGAAAAATGGGAACTTTTAAAATGGTGAACATTTGAGGAATAGCTTCACAAGTCATATGCAAATTTGACCATAAAAATAATGACTATCATGAATTTGTGATTACTTAGAGACATGATTCATTATCTCTAGTTTTTTTTTCTACTGGTCTATGTTTCACAAAATATCTAAAATTGATATTCATGGTTCTAATGATTTTATATATAGAGAGGTATGGTCAAATAATACGTCATCAATGAAGTTTGTAATTTCAGCATTATCTTTGATCCTGGATTATAATCTATAATAGTTTAATTTATGTTAATGGTTAAGTGATTTTCATTTGCATTTCCCTATACATAACCATGTTTATATTTTTCTAATGAGATAATTAAATACTACCTCAGTTATTATATGGCTAAAATATCCATCTCTGAAGAAGTTCAAGTGTCACAAGGATTTTAGCAGATTCACAGATAAGAACCCACTGTTCTGAACACAATGGCTATTCTTGGGCCCACTTTGGTCTCCCTTGTGAGTCCTCAACTTCTCATCTGACTTGGCCGTTTCTCATTATGTTGGCAACATGGCATGAATTTCACATTTTCATATTTAGGTGAAGTCAACAGTTTAGTACAAAATGACTCCATTTATAGTATCAGTTATCTCTGAGAACAATTATTCGTGTAATTCATCTATTTATTCAAATTGATATTTACTGAGCACCTACTATATGCCAGGCCCAGTTTCAGATGCAGAGGACAGAGATGAACAAACAGAGGAAAACCCCACCTCAGTAAGCTTCCATTCTTGAGGGCAAACAGTTCACAAACAAGTACACATAAGAATGTGGAATAAAGTGGTAGAAATGTTATAAAGGAGAAACAAGAGTAAAAGGGATAGATGTGGGGGGGGGGATGCTAGTTTAGATCCATTGCTCATCATGGCAGCCCTCTCCAGAGAGGTCACTTTTGAGCAGAGACTAAGAGAAGTGAAGGGGCAAGCCAAGAAAACCTCATGGCACCTGTCCTGAGGTGAAAACATGCTTGTTTTCGATGTGGCTGGACTGGAATGAACAAAGAGCACCATTGTCTTATAGGAAGAAATAGTTTCACAAAATGCTACAACTGTAACACCCAGGTAATCATGATGATGTTGGGTGGTATTTATTGTGTTTGCCACATGCCAGGCACTGTGCTAAGTGCCTTGTGCTGTTCATTACTCACCACAATCCTGGGAGACAGAGAGTATCCATGCAAACTGAGGTCCCAAGACATTTGATGACTTGCCTAAGACCACATAACTGGCAAGTGGTGGAAACTCATTACTAAGAAGTTCAATTTCATATCTATATTCTTAGCCATGCAATTTCTAAAGTATCTCACTTGTAATTAACAGAGTGATCCTAAAGAGACAGACTTAGAAATATGACCAGGAGAATGAGCTTTGGAAGCAACCACAAAATGTTCTACAGTGCTTATCTTTGAGAATATGGTTTACTTTATTCCATATCTGCAGGAACACAAAATCAAAAGGCTTTATTGGATAAACAGAGTGAAAAGCAGGGATCCCTGGGTGGTGCAGCGGTTTAGCGCCTGCCTTTGGCCCAGGGCGCGATCCTGGAGACCCGGGATCGAATCCCGCGTCAGGCTCCTGGTGCATGGAGCCTGCTTCTCCCTCTGCCTATGTCTCTGCCTCTCTCTCTCTCTCTGTGACTATCATAAATAAATTTTAGAAAATTTTTAAAAAACTGTTTAAACAGAGTGAAAAGCATATTTATCCCCAACCAAATGAAAAGGCATAACTAGAGTCATTGATAAGGATTTTGCCTTTCCAGAGATGCAGGCTTACCCCTTTGAAAATGTTGATCAAATTGGCCATGTAGGAATCGTGGTAAGTTCTGCTTCTTCCAGCTAATGAAATATTAATTTATCAAAATTGCACAGATGTGCAGAGGCTGTTTTATTATAATTTGAGATAGAATTCAAAATTACTTAGACAATCTTTTAAATATGATTTTAATACAAGTGGAGGAAACCTGCTATATTGAAAGTTGAGCTATAAGCCAGTTAAATTGTTCCTTTAAATGTACCTGGACTCAGCTGCTAATTAGATACCGAATCATTTGTGTCTGAGAATAACAAATCTGATAAGAATGTGAAATCTTTCCATGTTATTATCCTGTATATTAATATGAATCTTAATATTTTAATAGCTCACATGATAAAGTTATTCACTTATTATTTGGAAAGATGACCTGAGTGTAATATGTTCTGATTTGGGAACATGTAATTTCTAACAGGAAGACTGGTGGTTTAACCACAGCATGATGCTTACTTGGAACAACATAATTTTTCAAGTAAATTTTCTTTTTTTCAATATTGCATGAAGAAATTAAAATTAACTACTAGGAAATATGCATTTTCTCAATTCTTTCAACATTTGTCCTTTAGTTTACTAGACACGTGGTTACATTTGCATTCTGTAGACAATAGGAATGATAAGGTTCACCATCAGTATTTGCTGTTAATTCAAGTTCTAGGGGAGTAAAAGTGGCTTCAGGCATGGCATGATGCAGAAGCCAAAATGGTATCATAAGGTCTCAATCTGTATGTTCACTCACCTTTCTTCTGTGTCCGTATTATTCTTAAGCTGACTTTCTCCATGCAGTGGCAAAGATGGCTCCTGGAAGCTCGAGACTTCTGTGGTCCTTACAGTAATGCCCACTGGGAATAAAAAATGACACATGTCTTACAGGCCCAACAAAAGTTCTGAGGATAACTAGGTTGTTGTGAATACTTCCAGGTGTGGATCGTGGGCATCATGGAGTCCCTTTGGGACCTCAAAGACCAAGAATGGAGCTGGAATAATTTGCCAAAGGAAAATCAGGAAGAGTAGGAAGCTAAGGATGCTGTAAAAATCCAAAGATGTTATTTTATCTGTGTAAAAATTAAAATCTAGATTCTAAATCATTTCCTGTTCTTTACTGGATTGAAAATGGACAATTCATTTTTCTTCTCCTGAGAAGATTTCACAGACAGCTTGAGCTCTTACCAACCTGGCATAGACAGCCATTTGTACTTAGCCTATTTTATATATGCCCAGACCACTGTTTTTCTGTTTTTCTATAGCTGCTCAAATGGAAAAGTGCGATTTATGAAATCCTGTGAAAAATTAGGTTTTCGTGTGAACTTACATAAGATTCAGTGTAAAAAAAATGATCAAGTATGTATGTTTTTCTGTCTCACAACAGGTTCTTCGGGTAGTTCGACTTATTAAGATCTCACCTGCACTAGAAGACTTTGTGTACAAGATATTTGGTCCTGGAAAAAAGCTTGGGAGTTTGGTTGTATTTACTGCCAGCCTCTTGATTGTTATGTCAGCAATTAGTCTGCAGATGTTCTGCTTTGTCGAAGAACTGGACAGGTTTACAACGTTTCCAAGGGTAAGAATAAAAAATGCAGTCAATTTAATTCCTTCTTGCTATTTTAATAATAATGGTTAACATCAAAATAATTTCCCTTTTAAACAGTGGTTCAAAAATATAGCTATATTTTTGAGAACTTGGAATAATTCAGTTTTGATATGTAAAATGCTCTCTTCTGCAGGGGGCAGGCATTTGAGCACATTGTCAGCATTGTCTGATTATACATCAATTCTAAAATTCTGGAAATAGTCTAATAGAATGAGATGCTGAAACCAGACAAGATGAAAGCTAGGGCTCTTAGCACCTATAGATGAAAATATAGCAGAATTTTTAAATCATTTTTTTGTGTCTGTGAGAGTTATCATTTTAAAATCTGTTTTATATAGTTCATATATTTTATGTCAAGCATAATCTAGAAGGGGTTTTTGATTTTCCATGTAATAAAATTCATAAACTCTTCAGATTTGAAATGCCTTTAGAAGATTATCTAGTTCATGCCTCTGCATTATCATTAGAATTCACTTAGGCTAAAAAGGAAGTTAAAAATCAATCAATTCATAAGCAGAACTCATGTAGAAAACATAGCCCTAATCAAAGATTCTGAAACTTAACTCTGTGTGGATTTAGAAACATGAAAAAACATAATGACCAAGATGGAAAATATATTTTTTACCATAAGCTGAAATAGTAAGGCCTATTATATGGGGAGGATAATTTTAGGGTAATAGTAGGATATAATACATTTTTAAAAAATAAGCTTTGAGAGCAAAAAAAAATGTCTATACTGGTAGACTAATGAAGCCTGGTTATTTTTTTAAATCTTGTGCTAAGTTTGTTACATATCACCAAGCATTTTTTGAGTGCATATAAAGAGCCAGGCAGTTTTGGTGATCTTACACCTGTTTCTAGTCTTCAAGATAAAGGCAAGTACAAGGTGCTCTGGGAACCCAGAGGTAAGGTCTATAACCAGGAATGGAAAAATCCAAGAAAACTTCTTGAAACAGGCAGTTACTAAAGAACTTGTACATAGCTAAGTAGGGGAACATGGTGGACCAGGTTTGGGACCAGCATATGCTAAAGGTTTGAGGTGAGCTATTCTTGTTCCAGAACCTAAAGAAGAAAGAAAGGTCAATGTGAGAGGAGGACATAAAACCAAGAATGTTTTAAGTTGGGTGAAAGTGTGATTGGGTTTAAATGCTGTTGAGAGAGAGTGAGTAGAGGGCATGGTTGAAGATGTTATCAGACACAGAGGACAGGAGCAAAAGGTTCCCAAACGGGCTGTCCAGAGCCCAGGCATAAAGACTGGCCATAGATAGATATTGACCTGTCCTTTGTTCAGGTGGTGATGTAGAACAGCAAGCCAAACTGAAAGTAATAAGGAGTCTTTGTTCACTTACTGCCACAGTGCAAGCAGCAGGCAGAAATAAGCACAAGCTCCCAGCATTCCGTGTTCCCCACTAAACAGCACTGGGTGAGTGTCAAGTGGGTCATAGATGTGGTGAGAAAAATAGAGAAAAGTGCCTTAGTTGAGGCTCCCAGGTGATGCACCCTTGGAGTAAAAACACCTGGGCCAGGAATTTGGTGTCCTGGAATGGAGGGTGCTGAGTTTCTGCCTGCAGCTTCCTCCAGAGAGGACCCTGCATTGACTGTGCATCAAGTCAGGTGTGGAAATGGCAGCCTCCCCGGTGAGCCCTCCAGGCAAAGCCTCACCAGTGCCAGTGGTCAGGCCACATGGGATGCTGTGGGCCTGGAGCCAGAGTCTTCAACAGGAGGCTCAGCTCTTCCTGCAAGGATGAGGGGATAAAAGCAGAGAGGACAGTGATGTCACTAAGTCTCTAGTCTGCCCCTTCACAGGGGAAATGAAAATTGAAGAGCGCCACTTTCAGAATGCCACAAGACTGTCATTGTCACAATCTATCTCTGAAGCCAGGTTAATTCACACAGTATTGAAAGCCCACTAAGGGTCAGCCCTTGTTCTAGCAACAGGGGATCCTAAAAAGAAAAGCACCCTCAGTCCCCTTCTTTATGTCCACAGTCTTCTCTTAATTTCTAATCTTACCTTCATCTTTTACCATCTCTGATAATCTCATGTCACTGATTTTATATCTCTTACCAGAACCTCTTTGAGCCAGATGGCTTTTGGAGTTCATAATATTCCAGATGTTATAAGGGTGATATCACCCCCTTGTTGATCTGCATTGTTTGAGCCAGCACCCTGTAATTAACCCATTAATGTTTCTTTAGCAAAACATCAACCTTTGGACAAAGAAAGATAAGTAAGGACAATAAAGAAGTCTTAGGTCAGATTGGATTTCAGCCACTAACTGAGCGAAAGAAAGAAAGAAAGAAAGAAAGAAAGAAAGAAAGAAAGAAAGAAAGAAAGAAAGAAAGAAAGAAATTAATTTTAGGTATTTTCAAGAACTTTTTAATATCAAAGTTGTGAATAAGGGCTGTGACATGTATAAGAAGGTATTGCAGATAATCTGCACATTTGGTCTTACAGATCTGATTTCTTATCACTGCTCCCTCACTACGTAGCTGTATGACACTGGCCAAATTAGTCTTTAAGCTTTTATTTTGTCACATCAAAAATCTAGGTAAAATAGTATTTTCCTCATAGCATTGTGTGTGTGTTGAATAATATACTAAACTGACCCAACTCTGAGCTTCTAAAGCATTTTTAAAATGTTATAATCTATGTAATACTTTTGAAGTCAGTATATTAGATTCCAAGTGAAAGACCAGGCTGCTTCAAAGCCATCCAACTTAGGCCCTTGGGATTTGCTCTATTTTCCAGCCATAATAGTAATCAAGTAGCATTATGTTTTCAGGTCTCCAATTACTCAATTGTGCCTTTCTGCCTGATTACTTTGACCATCTTAATGAAAGCAGCCCAGCGACTATGGGGCCCCCTAATCAGTGATTCTACAGCTGACAGGGTTGACAGCCTAAATGTATGAAATGACTAGGAGTAGATTTTTCTTTGCACATGAACGTAATTATGAGTTAAATCCCTGAAAAATAATCAAATTTTGCAAGAAATGTTAAAAGCATTGCAGCTACAAATAAGTAGTCATTATCATTCCCAGTCACATAAAGCACCATTCTTCGTGCTACTTGCCTGATAGGAAATCATCAGAGAAGATGGTTAAAAACACCTGACAGTTGATCCTAGATTTATGTTAGAGCAATCATCTGAGGGGCTTACCCCCTTCGCTTTTTATAGGACATCTCCCTCGTTACCCAGTGGTTGGATATTGAAGTGGGTTTGTTAACTATGGTATTGGCTAGAGTACACAACACATCAGTGGTGGGAGCCAGCCTCCAAGATGGCCCAGACTCAAGTAAAGATGATAGAAACGAGTGCTGATTTTTCAAGTTCCCATTTTACTTTGGGACGCATCATGTGACCTTATTTTACACTACTTAGAGCTATGGGATGCAGGAGAGTAAACTGTGTGCACACTTGAGAGATGCTGGGAGAGCACCCACCATGAAGAAAGGAGTCCAGCAGAGGTAGGGCCAGCCTCACTTGGCAAAACAGCCTCAGTCTCTGCCCAGGGGAGAATTTTTCTGTCACTCTTTCTTGAACCAGATCCTGACTCAGCCATGCAGGTGGCATAGGCTCCTAGAGAAATAGGACGGGTATGAAACCGAACACTGTTTGGACTTGATTGCATCCTGGGCCCAACAACCCACTGTGAAATCCTCTAAGAGGACCTGACATGGACACATGGAGATGGTTTCCCAACCCACATTCCGTAAGAGGAGTGCAGAGGGGAAGAGGAGATAGCAGCGTGGGCACATTAAGTGCCTGCCCACTGCTCGGCCCTCTGACAGAGCTCCAGCCACAGTGAAAGTTCCCAGCTACTTTCTGAAATACTTGAAGGTGATGAGGTCCTAAAGGATCTTTCACTTGCATTATTCCACAAGTTCTTTACTGAGCCTTCCTGCCTCAGGTAGCTGCTCTTCAACCATTCTCCATTTGCAGCAGAAATTAAACTGTCTCATGGCACCCTCCTGTTTAAGATGTTTCAAGGTCCTCCTCTCCCTCAAGATAACAAACATTAATATGGTTTTCTGTATCTTTTTTTTTCTCCATCTCCAGTTATCTCTTTGACCTCCTATTTCAGGATTTCCCCCACCACATCTTTCAAAGGCAGAGAGGGCACCTATCTTGCTCAGTAAATCCCCCCTCACTTAGCACAGCATTTGCTAGTGAATAGGCTTTCATTGAGGAATGAATAACAGCTGGAGACCAAAGCAGAGTTCCCTGATCCTTCCACACTGCATCAAGGTCAGCATCCCAGATTTGTTCTTACACTGCTCTTCCCCTCCTCCAGGAACCATCCTACCCACCATCGCCCTAACCCTTAGCCCATCTGAAATGTCTTTATAATTCTGTCAGAGAGCTTTGACAGGAAGTAGCAGAAATCTTGAGTTCAACTGACTTGAACAATTAGGAAATTTCTCACAAAATTTGAGATTAGGTAGATTAGGTAGATGAGACAGAAAGCCACGACTCTGAATCTTTCACCAAAATTCTCTCAGTTGTGGGTTAAATTATGTGCCCCCCAAAGATATGTCGAAGTACCCCAAATGTGACCTTATTTGGAAATAGAGGTGATAAAGTTAGAATGAGGTCATTAGGGTGGTCCCTGATCCAACATGACTGATTGTCTATGAAGAGAGGAAATTTGGTACTAGACACAGATAGACATGGAGGGGGGATGATGTGAAGACACACATGGAGAAGACAGCCTGTGATTGGAGTGGCATCTGCAAACCAAGGACCTCCCATGATTGCTGGCAATTGCCTGAAGCTAGAAGAGGCTATGAGAATCCTTCAGAGGGAGCATGGTCTTGCCAACACTCTGACCTCACCCTCCTGAGCTGTGACATGATAAATTCCCTTGTGTTAAGCCACGCAGTTTTGGTGCTTTGTCAAAGGCAGTCCAAGCAAACTACCACAGTTGCTTTCTTGGTGTGTTGTCTTCAACACAAAACAGATGCTAACAGTGTTAGCAAAACAGATGCAACATTTCCAGAATTTTTGAGAAAATCTTGAGGAAAAAGAGGGTCATCTCCACCCAGGTCTCCTTCTTAGGAGCAAGGACACCTTTCCCAGTACCATTTTCCACTTGCCCCAGCAAATTTGCTGTCATCACTCACTGACAGGATCAGGTAACTTGGTCATTTCTAAAGGAATCATTGACCAGATGGCCAGAGTCAACAGGATTGGCTTAGCTTAATCATGTGGGAAGGAACGGCTGTTGGAGAAACAAGCACAAAATCACTACAATGGTCAGACCCAGAGTTTGGACAAAATTTCTCTCTCGCATCTTTCATCTCCAAAGCTTTTATACATCTGGTGCAAACAGAGTGTGTAAATAGACGTGTGTTAGGAGGAGGGCTGGTGTTTAATCTCTCCTAACAGAGGCATCTGGGCCCCAGCTCTTTGTCCACATAGTACCTGCAGAGCAGCCAGCAAAGGGCCTGGAACAGAGTGGATTCCTGCTCTCCCTCTTTTGTGGCAGAGGTCACTTCCTGTTACACCACCCGCCATCAACATTTATGCAAGCTTCTTTTGCCTCCACAAGACCACGAGAACTTGAGGGTATCAGCTTTGTGCTCTCCTCTCTCAAAGCATTAACCAGGATGCCAATGCCATGGGATCCAAAGCATCAGGAAGTAGTCAGGGCAGAAACAATGAGTGGAACCTCAGCATACAGTCCTGTGAGTTGGGGAAGAGAAGCTTGAAATTTGTTATTGGGCGGGGGGAGCAAAGGAAGATATATTGATAGAATTTAACAAAACAGCTTTGTTATCTCAACCAAGAACTTCCTCTCAGAATTTGGACCAAACAGACACTTCCCTGCTAAGACAAATCCCAAGGAAGATCAAGCCCCACAGTGAGGCAAGATATCCCCCAGTTTTTGTTTTGTGGGGACTAATAGCTTGTGTTACAAGGAGGATAATTAGATGAACTTTTACAGCTTGTACAGGTCATAAGGACTAGTTGACATAAGCAAGAGCCACCAATCTTTCTTTAACAAAACAAAAGCAAATTGCATGTTTCTCGTAGTTGGCTGGCAAAAGCTTATGCATGCAGTTTCACTAAGGCTTTGTTTAGTTGATCCCTCCACTTATTGTACAGATAACTTGCCTCTAAGTTACTACAACATGTGCAGTAAACATCCACTCTACATCTTTCACCAGCTCAAAATCTTTATTCCTTTAAATCTCCCACTAAAGTAGTAATGTACAGGCCTCTTTTGTTCCCCAGTTCTACAAATGGGAAGTTTTTAATTCATAAGCAATACATTACCCTTTGTAAGAACAGGTACTTGAATTTTAATATATTATGTATTTCATATGTTTTCTTAATTTGCATTCTCTAAATGCTAATTACTTGCTCTGTTGAATTTTCACTTATAAAATCATGCCCAAAACAGTTATACAATATAAGCAGTAAATGCTATAAAACACTTAATTACAAATTAATTTTCCTGTCTCCTCTCACCGCCAAAATGGCTAATCGTGCCTTTAGTTGTACTGAAAGAATTACTGAGAAACTGAAAGAAACAACTTGCTCCTTAATTTTTTTTATTTTTTGCCAGATAGTCTGATTATATTTCAAATAAATTCAAGGTATATTTTATCTTCAAAAGTTAGTTATGAGTTATAGTTATTAGCTCAATCTTTATTAATTTTTGTTTTATTCTTTTCATGTATTTTTAATTTTTCATAGAATATTTCAGAAATGCAAAGGTATGTAAATAATAATGAAATGTATTTTTCTGTGGACACACACAACTTGATAAGCATGCTAGTAGTGATCTGAAGTCCTTGAGTGTCCCTTCTTCATCCTCCCTTCCTTTGTCCATGGAGAAACACTTTTCTGCATTTGATGTTAATATTCTTAGTGCCTTCCTTTATGTTTTTAGTGCATATAGCGGCATCAACTGAAAATCACATCTTTTTGCATAATTTAAACCTGCCTTATATGGTGTCATCCTGTAATGTTTCTTCTGCTAATTGCTTTTTTTTCTTCAACACTATGTTTGTGACTTTTACCAACGAGTACTTATACTGCATGTTTTTCTTTCCCTTGTAGTTTAATATGCAACTATATATTGCATTATATTTATAATGCACTATTAATATAATCCCTTCACAATTAGTTTCCCCATTCTTCTATGTGGTAGGTGTACTCCCTGTGGGTTTCAAAGTTTTTTTTTTAATTTTTATTTATTTATGATAGTCACACAGAGAGAGAGAGAGAGGCAGAGACACAGGCAGAGGGAGAAGCAGGCTCCATGCACCGGGAGCCCGACGTGGGATTCGATCCCGGGTCTCCAGGATCGTGCCCTGGGCCAAAGGCAGGCGCTAAACCTCTGCGCCACCCAGGGATCCCTCCCTGTGGGTTTCAGTAGGACTTATGGATATGGTGGAATTTCACTTCTTTGGGGTACCTGGGTGGCTTAGTGGTTGAGCGTCTGCCTTTGGCTCAGATCATGATCCTGGGGTCCTGGGATCAAGTACCAAATCAGACTCCACTCAGGAAGCCTACCTCTCCCTTGCCTTTCTCTGCTTCTCTCTCTGTGTCTCTCATGAATAAATAAAATCTTTAAAAAAAAAGGAATTTCACTTCTGTGAATAGGCTACTAATCAGTTAATTTGGAGTCCATCAAAAAGTCCATTATCTTGATGTGCCTGACCCACTCAGAGGGACGGGGCTCTTGGAAGAGGCATTGATGCAAGAGTCTCTTGTTGGCTTTGATGATGTAAGCTTTCATGTTAAAAGGCCATGTGACTAGGACTTGAGCCTTTAGGGGCTGTGTGCTTCAAGAATGCAGGATCCTCAGTCCTACAACCATAGGAATTGAATTTTGAGAACAATCTGAATGGGGGTTGAAGAAATTCCAAATGAGACCACACCCCAGCCTATACCTTGATTTTGACTTCTGAGATTCTGATCAGAGAACCCAGTTATATTGTGCCCCCATCTCAACCTACAGAAACTGCAAATAATAAATGACTATTGTTTTAATGTGCTGAATTTGTGATAATTTGTAACACAGAAATATAAAAACTAATGCATGCAGGTTTTGGATGGCTGCTCATAATATTTTGTAACTCCAAATAGTGCTCCTCTGAACATTACAAATTAAGCTGTACACATGTGAAATTCTGCACAAGTGGATGTTTTGGGGGGATATGTAGCTAATCATAGAATCACTGAGTCTTAGAATAAAGATAACTCAACTTTAGCAGGTATTGATAATCTTGCATTCCAGTGTAATTTCTTCAATGTATCTGCTATCAGCAGTACATGAGAATGTTCTCTGCTTCACAACTCAGCAACATTTGGTTTTGTCAGGCTGTGTTTTGCTTTCAACATTTAGCTCTTCATTTAACCTAAATTGATTTTTGTGGTTGCTATGAGATAGGGAACAATCTTATTTTATTTCCTTTGGATAACCCATTGTCACAGTATCATTTATTGACTAGTCTATCCATTCCCCATGGTTCTCCTGTGCTGAGTATGTCAGAATAGAATTCCATATGTGTGTGTCCTGATCAAGACATAAAAACTTTTTGATCTCCTTTTGCCATGGAAATTCTTTTGGTCAATCTCTGATGAAGCCCAGTGAATATCCACCCTTACTCAAGTATCTCAGTTAGCAGCCTCCAGCTTTCAAGGGTCTGTGACTTTGCCCCTTGTGCCTGACAGTATATGAAAAACTGAAATCTAGTAGAGACCATGGATTCCCCCTAAGATTGCCTTTTTTTGACCCAAATTGCTTATTAGCTTTTGATCCTAGGGTTTCCATTATTTCTTTGAGATCTTAACTAGGCCCTTAAAGGATGCATTTTAACCAAATGCATTTGTTGAATTTTAACCAAAATTTGGACGGTTTTTTAAAATCAGTTTTTTCTTATATATGATCAAACACTGAGGTTCACTAATATATTTTTGAGAATAAAAAAAGTCATTACATTGACTGTCTTTGAGATGGATAGATTTCTTTTTTTCCTAGAGGTGCAGCCTGAGGCTAGGCCATCCCAACATCAGCTTTTACCATCTGCAACCTCATATTTGTTTGCATACAGATATTATCTCCTCTTGATTCTTGTAACTTCCTGTTGATGCTCCTCTAATCTGCTATACCATTGAAATCCATTTTCCACAAACTATCAGATGGATCCATTCACAATGAATCCTAGGTAAATTGTATGTGTTTTGTTGTTTATAATTCAGCCCACATCCTCTGTGTGATGGAACCATGAGGCATACACACATAAACAAACATACTAACTGCCCTCTTTAACTTGTAACATAGTCAAGAGTGGAAGGAAGAAGTCCACTTATCCCACAGTAGACACATAAGAAAGAACTCAGATAAGCCAGAAGGTGAAATATGATATCAAAGATGTTATGGAGAATTTTAAAATTCTGAGACCCTACTGTGTGATAATCACTGAGCTTACAAATATCACCTCATTTTAATAAAAGGAAGAGTTTGCTTCAAGGATGGAGGTTTGCAAAGCTTTATGAAGAGTGGTCTTTAGGGCTGCATATGGTTTCAACAGATAAGAATTTGGGTAATGGCATTAGATGAGGTATCCTTTATCAGGAAGACAGAATGAGTAAATCAGAGATGGGGAGAATCACAGGGCCTGGAAGGATGGATGAGAAAGGAACCACGGTGTTGGTTTGGAGCCAGACAGTAAAGTGTTTTCAGAGGTTGGGATTGTGACACAGGGGAGCTGTTGAAGATTTCACTCTCTTATTTTCTTACTGAGGATAAAAGAAGAGCTATTTTAAGGAGGGCTACACTGGAAAAAATGTTACTTCTCTGAGTAGTTATTTTCAATGAACAACATTCATTTTTATTGACCAAAGATAAAAAATTTATAATTGAGGAATTTGCAGTGCCATCAGGGGAGGAAGGGAGGTAATTTTTTATTTTTTCTGTGTGGGTGTTAGTGTGTCAAGTCTCCTACAATCTCGTAAAGTTGGTTCCATCTAAGGCTTTAGGCCAAATCCATCCTTGTCTGGATCTGGATCTGTCATAGAATCTAGCACTCTGCTTTACAATTTAAAGTAATTTAGTGATATAGCTTAATGTAACCATCTCACCATCAAAACTGTAAAATTAACTTTATTCTCTTTCCACTGTAACATCAGAGGGGTTGGTTGGAAGATTTTTCATTTGTTTTTTGTTTGGGTTTTATTGCTATTTTCTCTCCTAGTTGAATTTCTTTTTGTGAGTGATTCATCAGTGGCATAGTGATAAATTAATATTCAGTGCACTTTGTTTTAAAAGATGATTTAAAAAAAATAAATAAAGGGCAATTTTAATGCAGCATGAATCACACAGAGAGGACTGTCTTTCCTGTTGTGTGTTGACATCATTGGCCCACTGAACCGCAGTTATCAGAATTATTCCTTGAATAACGCATCCTCATATTCCAACCCTGAATCCTAGATGAGCACTTCTTGGAGAGTACCTTTTTTGTACCTCATCATGTTTTGTTTTTCTAACAATCTTCTCATTTGCAGTTTTCCAACTATTCATTGCCATGTTACATTAATATTATTTTAATAATCAATTGACTGCATTCCACCAACTTCGAAAATAAATGAGAGCCATTAATGAGGAACATTTGCCTCAGGATGAACTTCTATAAGGATATTTTCTGATGAAAAGGTGATTTTATTATCAAATACTTTGTTGAGCCTTGCCTACAAAAAAACACAGTTTACAATTAGACATTTCAACTGTCCTCTCATGACTACTTACAATTCCCCATAAGTAAAAATAGACTAAGACTAATAGTACATATTTTAAAGAATAAGCTGTAATGTAATAGGCAGTCAACAAGTAGTATAGTCAGGGTGTTCTTAAATGTCATGAAAACCAAACTTCTTATCATGACACACTAAATACCTAGCAGTAATCAGATAGCCCGATGTACAAGGGTGCTTTAGAAAATGAACACTAAGTACTCAGTTTTCTTTATTGCACAGAAAGTTTAAAAATGGGCCCCTTTTATTTTGTGAATTCCTTGATTGATTTTCATAAGTATAATTTATTTTACTGCTTTTGTGTTTTCACCTCCATAGTGGTTTTATTCGTGATTAATCAGCTACATTTATATATGTTAGCATTTACCTGTGAGGGTTTTTTTTTTTCCTTTCATAATATTCTTGCTTCTAATTATAGCCTTTTCTTTCACTCAAAGAACTTCCTTTAATGTTTCTTGTGAGGCTGGGTTAGTGGTGATGAAATTCTTTAACTTTTGTTTGCCTAAACAAAGAGAAACTCTTTATCTCTCCTATTCTGAATTATAACTTTACTGGGTAGAGATTACTTGTTGCAAATTTCATCCTTTCAATGCTTTGAATATATCATGTCTCTTCTTGATTGCAAAGTTTCTGCTGAAAAATCAGTTGATAGCCTTATGAGGTTTCTCTTACTGCTTTTAAAATTCTCTCTTTATCACTACTTTTTGCTATTTTAATTATTATGTGTCTTGTGTGTCTTCTTGCATTAATCTTGTTAGAAACTCTCTGTACTTCCTGGATGTAGATATCTGTTTCCTTCCCCAAATTAGGGGAAATTTCAGTAATTATTTTTTCCAAATAAGATTTCTGCCCCCTTCTCTTTCTCTTCTTCCAAAATCCCAATAATGTAAATATTATTATGCATGATGATATCACTGAGTTCCCTAAGTCTATTCTCATTTTTTTATTATTATTTTTTCTTTTTGCTCTTCAGCTTGGTTACTTTCCATTACCCTGTCTTCCAGATTACTGATCTGTTCTTCTACATCCTCTAATCTGCTAGTGATTCTCTCTAGTATATTTTTTATTTCTGTTATTGAGTCTTCATCTCTAACTGGTTCATTTTTTTATATTTTCTATCTTTCTTTTTTGAAGGTCTCTGTGAAATCTTCCATCTTTTCTCAAGTCCAGTGAATATCTTTATGATCATTACTTTGAATTCTTTATTAGGCATATTGCTTATCTCTGTTCATTTATCTCTTTTGCTGTGATTTTGTCCTGATCTTTCATTTAAGACATATTCCTCTACCTTCTTTGACTAACTTTGTGTTTGTTTCTATGTATCTGGAATGTCAGCTATTTCTCCTGATCTTGATAGTAGCCCCAATTGTGATTTTAAATATTCTTCTTAGTCCTCTACACAAAAACACAAATAAGTATATATATGTAATACACAGATACACACATATCAGAGAGATACGACGAACTGCCAAATTATTGCCAGCATCTGAAATCACTTATAATTAACTATTCCATATGAGATTAAATCCAGGACCACTTAATGTGATACCTAGATCCACTCTTCCTCACTGCCCACCCTTTGGGTATAACACCCAGCATGTTAATGAGCCCTGAGTGAGGTGTCTACCCTTGCAGATGACTCTCTCCAGCCTTATTGAACATCTTTATAAATCAATTTTTAAAACCCTGAATTTTCAGGAAACATGATGGGATAAAGTTTACATATGCATGTGAGTGAGCCGAGTACATGTGTGTACAGACTGAGGACTGAAGAGATGAGGGCAGCTGTATTAGACAAATGAAAGTAAATAGCTTACATCTTGTTATCTTGTATTATGCAATATATAATGGGAAAAATAATATAGGCCAGACACGGACTAGATATAGAAAGAATCCTGGTAGCTAGTTCAGGCTTAGGTCTGTCATATTGCTTCCATTTTCTTGTTGTTATTTTAGTTTTCCATATGCATTTAATTCAATTCAGAACCCCAGGAAGAAAGCAGTGGGCAAAGGACAAAAATCACACTTCAAACCAATGAGATGTACTGGATACATTTCTGTAAGAAAAACTAGAAATTTGATGAAAAGTACGCATATTAATATAAATGACCAAAAAAGTGTAGACAATACCACATATGCTTTCTCTGGATAAGCCACATTTTTCAGGCTGAGTGAAAAGAGATAGTAAAACCAATGGGGCTTATAAAAAGACATGGCAAACTAAAAAAGGGGGACACTGTATTGGAATATAAGAAAAGATATATTTCTGCATTATTCAACTATATAAAAATTATTAAAGTAGTCTTAAAATTGCTGCCATTTCAACAAGACATGCAAAGAAATGTTTATTGTATTTTGCCGTATTCCAAAAAGAACATGATGTATCCATTAAGGATTATAGCCAGGTCAAATAAATTTAAGCCAAATTTAAGAGAATTAATCTAAAAGGAAAATAAAAACAAAGTTACAGTGAACGCAGAAACGAAACCCAAACACAGATGTGCACCACAAGGACGTTCATGTTTGCTGGAGTTCACGTACAAGTGGGACTCCTGTTTTTCTAGCAAATATAGACTTAGGTAGACAAAAAATGATTATGAAGTAAAAACAAACTACTTTGTAGAGAAACATTATTATTCCTGATTAAGTTAAGAAAGACATTTCCCCTGGAGTCATTATTATCAATAGTAATAATAATAGTAATAATAATAATTTTAAAATAGTCACTATTATCAATAGTGATAATAATAATAGTGATAAAAAATTATCAATATTATCAATAGTAATAATTGTCTATGTGACTTTTTACATTTGAGGCCTTCTGACAATAAGTTTTCATAAAGAGAGAGCAAGAGGGACATCTGGGTAGCTCAGCAGTTGAGTGTCTGCCTTTGGCTCAGGGTGTGATCCCAGAATCCCGGGATCAGTCCCGCATCAGGCTCCCTACATGGAGCCTGCTTCTACCTCTGCCTATGTCTCTGCGCCTCTCTCTCTCTGTGTCTCTCATGAATAAATAAATAAAATCTTTAAAAAAAAGAGAGAGAGCAAGACATACACATGTACACACATAGGTATCCACATGTATCTAATATAATGCCCCAAACACCCTATTAAGGAAGTATTTTCCCCACATTATAGATGTTATAAAATAAAGAAAAAGCAGTGAGGAGCATCATCAAAAATTGGTGAGAGCCAACAAGAAAATTTATCAGGCTACAATAATAAAGAGTGTTATTTAGGGTTAACATACAAATGAATAGGCAAACATGCACTAAAAAGACCTTTGGCAAAGAATGTATCCCAATGAATGCTTACAAGACTAATTATTATCAAACAAGCAATATTGGGAATACAAGAATCTCCTGGTACTATGTATCAAAATACCTTCCAGATGAATTAGAGCAAGGGTATTTGAAGTGTGAAAGTGTAAAAAACAAAGAGAAAATATCATCTTTCACCTTGGATGGTCAAGAACTTTCTAGGCCTAAAAGAAGAACAAATTTAACTTTTCAAGCAAGTCAAAAATAATGTCCATAAATAATTTTTAAGAACAAAGGAAAACATGACGATACAACGTTAATTTATAATGCATGTCAGGAAGAAAGTGTTGAATGGACAAGATCTGTTTTTTTTTTTTTTTCTTTTTTGGCTAATGGTGATGTGCACTGCTGGCAGAAAGTCCTCTTACATATTGCACATGGCAGTGAACATTTGTGTAACTCTTCTGGGAATCCGTTTTTCATTATATATGAAGACACCAAAAAGCATTTTTTCTCTTTGATCTAGTGATTGCATTTCTAGAAATCTACTTCAAGAAAATAACCAAAGATGCATACAAAGATTGATCTCCAAAAAAATGCTCTTTGTAACATGATTTACCATTGTGAAAAATTTGAGACAACTTTAATGTCCAATCACCATGCAATATCTAAAGTTTTAAATATGGTGGCATGTCATACAGTTATCAAAACTACATTTTTACAGACTAACTTATGAGATAAACCATACGTGATGCTAATGATGATGATAAAACATTAAGCAAAAAAGCATAATAAAAATTATGTTTATAGCTGAATTCAGTTTTATTTCAAATACACATAAATGCCCAGAAAAAAAGATAATGTACCCCTTTATATATCTATTCTTACCAGAGCCATAAAAGTTGAATAAGACTAATTTTAGTCATATAATAAGACTAATTTTAGTTCATGACTTGTAAAATAAGCTTTATTAAAGTCAGATCATTTCAATTAAACATTTACTTATGAACAACTATCAAATCTATTTAGAAGGTATCAGAGTACTAAACAATACTATCTGGAAAAAAGCAAGGCTTTGAAATCTGTGTTTGTGATAGAGAAGAAGAGACAATATAATTTGCAGTAAAGCCCATTATTTGTGAATTTAGTGAAGAAAAATGGGAAATCGAAGCCCAGTCAAAGAGAGCCAAACAATGGCAAAGTCCTTCTAAAGTATAGGGTTTGGGTTTTTTTTTTTTTTTTTTTAAATGCAAAACTAGAAGCTTTTTCTTACCATAGTTGATTTCTATTCAAAGCCAAATAGAAAAACCTTGTTCTTGAGCATTAGTATACAAACCAACAGCTAGAAAACACTGAAACTTCCTGTGTAGGCTCCGTGGTATTTTCTTTACAGAAGTTTTCTTTTTTTTTTTTTTTTATTTATTTTTTTATTGGTGTTCAATTTACTAACATAAAGAATAACACCCAGTGCCCGTCACCCATTCACTCCCACCCCCCGCCCTCCTCCCCTTCCACCACCCCTAGTTCGTTTCCCAGAGTTAGCAGTCTTTGCGTTCTGTCTCCCTTTCTGATATTTCCCACACATTTCTTCTCCCTTCCCTTATTTTCCCTTTCACTATTATTTATATTCCCCAAATGAATGTTAACAACAGGACACACATCAGCCCTTTCAGGAGCCCTGTTTCTTTTGTATACATTCCTAAATCTTTTTTGCACCAAAAGTAAAATGTCAGCTTTCATCTGCAATTTTGTAGCACATATTTGCCAATGAAACGCATCATTTATATCATGAAAATTTAATATGACTGACATTAGCAAAATCACTAATTAAGAAATAGGGCATAAATACTCCCAGAAACTTGACAGTCTGTTCTATGAAGAAAATTAATTCAGAAGTTTCCTATTTGCATAAACCTCCAGGTCTCATTTTCACAGCTGTTTGTTCTGTCAGCTAGATGGTTGCATTTCAAAATTATTTTAACATAATCGGTGGGAAGTATACCTTTCAACTAAAAATATCATACTCTGCAAGAAAGATTGTTAGGGAAAAAATTTAAGTTCACTCAGTTCATCTTAATATTTTTTTCCTTAAGATAAATGCTCCTAATATAGGAACTTTAACATTTAAATAATAAATGATTAATATATTTTTATTATTAAAACAAATTAAAATTCTATGATTTTAGATTCTCATGAAAAGGAAAACATTATGTCCTTTCCATATGGAAAAATGTTAATGAGTGGAGCTATTTTTAGCAAGGAATAGAAGATCCTATGTTTCATTCATCAATCGAGCATAATATGGAGTTTTAGACATGTACCCAGTACTATGTTAGACAAATAAGGTAAAAGCTTTAAATATTACATTGTTTGGTTTAGTAATTTCAGTTATGAAAGGAAATCAATTATTAGAGCTTAAGATGTCTTGGACCTGCAGTGTTCAAAAGGACAGCAGGAATTTAAAAGCAACAGATCCCAGCCTAGAGAGCTACCACCACCATTTGCTCCCTGCAGGCCTAGGTCAATCAGTAAGGCTCTGCTCTTCAGTGGGGGCTACAATATGTACAGTAATAATAATTCACAGGGTTATTGTACAAGTTACTCTGCATAATGGACAATTAACTGCTTCAGGAGCTGTAAAGCACCATGTAAATGCTAGTCATGGTTCAGTGTCTCTCCTTATGTCATTTTGATCTTATCCTGAAAGAAATCCCAGGAGACTACAAATCTGTGATTTTGTCTCCTTTGTCATTTATGGTATTATGTGTAAAAGTGAACTCAGGCATGGCCATTTGAAAGAAGAGAGATGTTTGGATACACCTACAGACACTTTTAAGACTAGAAAAATATTCACAGGCTTTTGCAAATGAGTTTTTGCCATCCTTCCTTTTACTCTTGAAATTATATTTAAGTGTAGGCTCTACTTAAAGTAATTTGCTGCCGGAGTAGGCATAACGTTCTGATGTCTGCTTTGCTTCTAATTACATTCAAGCTCATTTTGACATTTAAGGCCAATTACCTTAGTCTCGATTCAGTAAGGCTTTTCCATAGTGGTCTAAAATTTGACCAATAACAGGCTTTTTCTCCCTCCCTCCCTTTTTATTCATTTAAATGGAATGCTTGGCAACAAGCACATTTTAGGAATTATAGAAGTGAAATAAATAATGTGGGTTCATTTTGGAAAAAAGCAAATAGCTGCTTGACCTTTTTTTGTCAATATAAAAGGCAGTCACAGAATTAATTAAAACCTTGTTTTAATTTTTATTTCTTTCTCAATGACAAGGAATAAGGCATAACCATTTTACAGAGAGATTAATGTCTTAAATATTTCACTTCTATTAAACAAAGGTAACTGGTTTCAACAAATCTCAAATTCCAAAAGAGTTCGTAAAAAGAGAGACCTACAAGGTCTAAAACCTTTACCATTTAAAAGTCAGTGGTAACAAAACTCTCCATAACAGGGCCCTGCAACAAAACCCAGTCAGTGTCCCATTGTGTTTTCAGATCTCCATGTATGTGATAACTTCAAGATCTCCATGTATGTGATAACAGCTCCTATTTTATTTAGCGGTCTGTTATCAGTCCATTTGCTAACAACATGATTTTTACTGTTTACTCAATAAATACATGGATGAATTAGCAGCACCAAAAGGCAATTTATCAGCTCTATTAGTAACAAAACACTTACTGTAGCCTTTTTCTGTAATTTATAGGTAAAATATAGTCTGGGAAGCTGGACTAGAAAATATACTGTGTTAAAACAAAGTTTTCAAATTGACTGCCAGTTCCAATTAATAGATCATAAAACAGAGACATTTATAGCTATTGAGGATATCCAGGGAATCATTAAGTTCAAAGATGAAATAAAATGATGCCATCCAAACAGTCATACTTTCAAAATCACATATCTAAAAGGACATATATTCTTAAAAACGTAGCTTATCCAATGTAATTTTGAACTTTATACAAATGGAATCACATTGTAACATAAGAGTCCTAGAAACTATATGCGAGTTCTGAAATCCAAAGAAGGGTTATTAAAGTTGTTTTTCCATGGGAGAGATTTTTTTAAAGATTTTATTTATTTATTCATGAGAGACAGAGAGAGAGGTAGAGACAGGCAGAGGGAGAAACAATCTCCCGGTAGGGAGCCCAATGCAGGATTCGATCCCAGGAACCCAAGATCATAACCTGAGCCAAAGGCAGACTCTCAACCACTGAGCCACCCAGGCATCCCATTTGGGAAAGATTTATTTTTATTAAAAATATTACTTGTATGGTGCTTTCATGATTATAAAGTACTCACACATATTTTGATTCTCAAAACAGTCTTTAGAGTGATGCTATCACACATTGGAGGAAGCTCAGTGTCAGGATGGCTAGGTGTTTCACCCAGAGACACTAAACTGGTCGGCAATTTAATCTCACACACAGGCCCTGTGACTGCAGAGCTGAACATTTGGTTCTTTGCCTTACTGCTCTGCCACCAAGAGCAGGTCGAGGTCTTATACTCAGCTCATTCAACTTCTATTTTAAACGACACTCTTAGCTCTCCCCTCTGGGAAGGTTATCTCTTGAGAGTGAGGGCAAAGATGAGATGGATGAAGTTAGATGACAGATGACAAGAAGTTTTGAAAAGCTTGTGGCTAGTAACAGAATCACCGAAACAAAGGGGAAAGGCTTCCTGAATGGTATTGAGGCACCAATACCCCAGGGGGAGGGGATCCTGTTTTCCTAGGGGTAACTCTCTCTTTAGAGCAGCCAGAAGGGTGGACACACCCATGAGGAGTCAGACATCACCTTGGAGCTGCCATTTTTCCTGCCAAAAACCAGAGCAATGGAGTATGGGGAACTGGGAAAAGTGTAACTAAATTGATGAACTACAGAATTCTGTCTTGACCATTAAGGAGGAATCTGAAGTAAAGAAATGGCTACTGTCAATGGCTTTGACATTATAGCGCTATATCTTCACTCCAGATTTCAAATCCACAGAGTTTTTATTTATGAATAACTTAGTTTAGCCACAGTAAGTGTTGCTCTTAGAGCTTTATTTACTGTAGATTTTAAAATACATTAGAAGTGTCATTTTTATTGTTTTTTTCCACCCCCACCCCCACAATTCTCCGTAAGACCTTGATCTTGTCAGTCATGATTTTGCCAGCCAACATTAGGTAAGTCCAACATTTACTATTTCTTGATTTCATTTTAAACATTACAGATTTTAGGAGCACCTGGGTGGCTCAGTCAGTTGAGCATCTGACTCTTGTTTTGGCTCAGGTCATAGTCTCATGGTTGTGGGATGAGCCCCATGTCAGGCTGTGTGCTGAGCAGAGACTGCTTCAGATTCTCTCTCCCTCTCTCTGCCCCTCCCACCCCATTCATACACTCTTTCTAAAATAAATAAATAAATAAATCTTTTGAAAATATATTACAGCTTTGAGTTGTTGAGCAAGTTTTAAATAAAATATAAAACAAAATATTAGAGGATCATGATGTTAGTGAGTTTTTCAGAGGATAAAACTCCCCAACATATGACTGCCGTTTGAGTGGGGAAAAAAGGAACAAGGACATTGAGTAGGTGACTAATTAAGGCAATTAAAACGAAAGGAGGTGTCACTTTTATGCTCAGTGAATACCATCAAGTCAAGTCTTCTATTTTAGGGCTGACTGGTAGTAAGACACAGCAGGGACACTCCCCATAAAAAGGTTGAGCCACTATATAAGCTGTCAAGTGTATTTCATTTCAAAAGCAAACCTATTATAGAGAAAGAGTTCTTGAAACCAGATAAAGATAGATAAAATAAATGGGTGGTATTCTTCTCCAAGTTTTAAAATGTTTGATGTGTATCTTTTTCAAAATAAAATAAGTATCTGTTTTTACATATATTTGAACACAAAAGGTGAAAGGCATATCAAGTCAAAGGGAATTTTTATGTCCACACAGAAACCTGCATGAGAATGTTCAGAGCAGCATTACTCACAATAGTCAAAAAGTGGAAACAACACAAGCACCCATCAACTGATGAATAGATAAAATGTGGTATATCCTTACAGTGAAATATCAGTTGGTAGTAAAGTGCTGATAACACACTACAACATGGATGAACCCTGACCACAGACTGTATGACTCCATTTATAGGAGATGTGCAGAATGAGCAGATCCATAGAGACAGAAAGAATATTGGTTGCTGAAGGCTGCAGGAGGGAGGAATGGGGAGTGACTGCCAATGGGTACATAGTTTTTGAGGGAAAAGGGAAATAATGTTCTTAAATTAGATTGAGTAATGTTGTACAACTCCACAAATAAACTAAAAGCACATAATAGTAGACTTTTTTTTTTTAAGATTTGTTTATTTATTTTAGTGGGGAAGGGGCAGAGAGAGAGGAAGAGAGAGAATCTCCAACAGACTCCCCACTGAGTGAGGAACTCAACACAGGGCTCGATCTCAGGACTCTGAGATCATGACCTGAGCTGAAATCAAGAGTCAGCTGCCTAACTGATTGAGCCACCCA
Source organism: Canis aureus (assembly GCF_053574225.1). Taxonomy (NCBI): domain Eukaryota; kingdom Metazoa; phylum Chordata; class Mammalia; order Carnivora; family Canidae; genus Canis; species Canis aureus. Next base: position 10,474,833 of record NC_135627.1, read on the forward strand.
GCAGCCCAACACTTAATTGTACAGTTTAAATGATGAATTTTATGATATGTAAAATATATCTCAGTAAAGATATTACTTTGAAAAGTTCAAAGGAGAATATTTACCCCTTTCCTGGTTCTTCAGTCCTCCTCATTCCAGTCTCCAAAGTACTAAGAAGTTTATTTTATAGGCTTTCAATCATTTTAAGGCACACAAGAAAACATCTAGATTTGTATATTACGTATGAGATCATACTGTGTATTCTCACTATATGTTGACCAAAACTTGAGGTACTTACCCATCCTACTTTTTAAAATTATTTAATTATTTTTTTAACCTAGACTGATACCCACACATACTCAAAACCCAAAATATACATTGGGGCATCAAGTTACCAAAGGACATCCATGATATCTTTTTTAAAGGGTTATGAATTGCTTTGCAAGGCCTAGACAAAGACATAGCCTATTTATTTCAGTATAGGGTAACACTCTTGCTTTGCTTTCACCTAACTCTAATAAAAATAAATAAATAAAACAGCTAATTATCAGCCAGAAAAAAATTACACCAGTAATAACCACACAAAGGCAAGGCCACAATTTCATACCATTATCTTTGAATAGCAGCTACTTGAAAGGAGGGAGGCAAGGGGGAGAGAAAGAAAAATATCATAGAGAGAGGATGAACTCTCTAGGCTCATGCCTCAAGCCTGTTTTCCAGATGTTGAAAAGAAAATAAAATTGGAAAAGCAAATCATAAACATGTACTCATCTCCCTCAATTTAAGGAGACCGGGCCATGGGAGCATGACAGGCCTGGAAAAAAGACAATGAGAAATCCCCAAGTGTAGAAGTGACTTGTTCCAGCTGTTTTACCAGAGGCAAAATAAAATGCTAGATCTCACCATTTTATTTTTCCTAGCTAGGAAGAAAGCTTGAGAGTGAAAGCAAAATAATCCTAACTTCCAAAAATGAATTGTCTCTCACAATAAACAGAAAGTTAGCACAATGCAAGTATGCAGAGGAAAGAAGAAAACAGAAGCCAAGAGGGGACAGGTGGCCCTGGGGGCAGGGTGGTAAGGAGAGCCCCTCTTGTCCTCTCCCTCCACACGGAGAACCAAAACCAGCAGAATGAGCCTGTCTACCCTACCTTGGAGATGGCTGGAAGCACTGGTGAATCAGAGGATGCCAACACCTAGGGACTGATAGGTCTGGCAGCAATAAACATTTCTGGGACCTATCTGAATTGAAGAAATGCCTGAAATTTGATATTCCAAGCATAACTTCCCATAGCCCCAGCTAATACTTCTGTCTCTGCAAAGTATTAAGGGGGGATGAGATTCTGGGATCACTTTCTGACACTACAATAGAGAGAACAAAAGATCTAGATAAGAAAGCTAAAAATGAAGATTCTGACATCTGTGGAGCAGATCTAGAAAGCAATTAGTCCAGATTAAAACAATTGATAAGACTCCCAAAGAAAAATACCTGAGAGTAAGAATCAAATGGTTTTGGGGTAATCAAAAGCTTTAGGAAGAACAGCTATAGGGGCGGCCCAGGTGGCTCAGCAGTTTGGCGCCACCTTCAGTCCAGGGCCTGATCCTGGAGACCTGGGATCAAGTTCCGCGTCGGGCTCCCTGCATGGAGCTTGCTTCTCTCTCTGCCTGTGTCTCTGCCTCTCTCTCTCTCTCTCTCTCTCTCTCTGTCTCTCAGGAATAAATAAATAAAATCTTAAAAAAAAAAGTGAAGAACAGCTATAGGAGTGTAACAGTGGAATTTATTCCAAACAGTAGATAAAAACCAGAAGAAACTGGAAGCTATAAGAAGTAGAAGAGAGGGATCCCTGGGTGGTGCAGCGGTTTGGCGCCTGCCTTTGGCCTAGGGCGCGATCCTAGAGACCCAGGATCGATTCCCACATCGGGCTCCCAGTGCATGGAGCCTGCTTCTCTCTGCCTGTGTCTCTGCCTCTCTTTCTCTCTCTGTGACTATCATAAATAAATAAAAAATTTAAAAAAAAAAGTAGAAGAGAAAAATAGTATCTATTTCTTTTCTGAATGAAATGTGTGAAAAACAATCAGAAAATCTCAACCAAAACTAAACTAAACTGAAAATCATGTAAGAAAACAAAGATTCAAATAAACATGAAACTGAGCATGACTTCTGAGTAATTAGCAGAAAGTGAGAAAGAGAGCCACTCGATCTGGAACATTTTCCCTCTGCCATAGTGTTCATACATTGGAGCACTGGAGGAGGAAGTATGATCTGGGAACAAAACTGGATTCAACAGTGAACAATGTTTTCATAGTCTACAGATTGACTATCAATCTGTTGATTAACAATGTATTGACAAGCATGAAAGACCAATTAGGAGTGAAAAACATGCTTAGGCATACAGCTGTTGCTTATCATTCATTAAGAAACCAATCATCAAGTTTCTTTACTATGCAACATTTTAATGAGATGGTATCACCTTGATTAAATTTGAAAAGTAATATTAATCATCTTAACCAGAAATATGTGGAAACTATATAAGAAAAGATATTTGTTCAGAATCATGAATAAAAACTTAATAAATGGAAAGGTAAACATTCCTGTGAGATTGGAGAATAAGAAATATCAATTTTTCTTAGATTAATGTGATCTCAACAAATAAAACAAGATGTTTTGAGGAATTAATATTTAAAATTAATAGAGTTCTAATAAAGAGATGTTTTGAGGAATTAATATTTAAAATTAATAAAGAGTTCAAAATATTATGAAAAGCAGCTAGGAATCCTACCAGTTATTAAAATGAATGTACAATTGTTAGGCAATCTGGACATGAGATAGATTAATGGAAAAGAATAGACATTTAGAAATGGAGCTGAAATATTTTTTAAGATTTTATTCATTTATTCATGAGACTAGGAGAAAGAGAGAGAGAGAGAGAGAAAGAGAGAGAGGCAGAGACACAGGCAGAGGGAGAAGCAGGCTCCATGCAGGGAGCCCGACATGGGACTCGATCCCGGGACTCCAGGATCACGCCCTGGGCCAAAGGCAGGCACCAAACCGCAGGGCCACCCAGGGATCCCTGGAGCTGAAATTATATGAGTATTCAGTATTTAATAAAGGGGGTATTCCAAATTAGTGAAAAGATAGATTTTTTTTTCAATTATTTTGTGCTGAATCAGCTGATCACCTATTTGAAAAAATAAATTCCTTATCTCACTTCTTATACTAAAATAAATTCCAGATTTAGATGGATTTAAATAGTGACTTTTGGTTCAGCATGTTAAACATAATAAGAGAAAGAAACTAAAACTACTTCATAAAAGTATGAGTACATTTAAGTCTAATCTTCCAGTGAGAGAAGTTTTTTAATCTTAGATAAAAGAAAAAAGCATATTAGACCACAAAGAAATTAAAATTCATGTTTGCAAAAAAATACCAGAAATGGATAGAGGAATATACCTTAAATATATATGACAGATAAAAGATTAGGTTTCTTAATTTATATAGAGCTGGTGGAAACCAATAGAGAAAGGTCAACAGGATAGGAAATTGGCATTATGTAAGAATAGGTAGCTCAGAGAAAAGAGACGACTTCCTCCAGGCCTTTTTTCCTTGCCCTCTTCTCCATCATATACTTCTCTTCATTTTTATCATGATAATTACTTGCCATAATTTTCCCCAAACAGTTCTTGCCTCACCCAAAAGGGATACATTGGTACTTCTAACTTGCTCCTTGATGGCTTTACCAATAGTACTCTTATACACCACAGTTTCCATTTTGCCTTTTCCTAGAATTGGTCATTTTCATCCTTTCCTATCACTCTTGATTATAAATTTCTTAGTAGAGGAAACCATGTCTTCCTCATCTCAACTCCTGACACATCAAGCCTCCAGAAACCACTAATAATCCACGTTTAAATAAATAAGCTAAGCAGACTCCAAGGGACACACATTCTCTGGACAATATAAATATAAGTGTACTTGAGTTACAGCTCAATCTTTGGGATTTAAATTTCTGGATAAAATCTCAACAAACCTGACATAGCAGCCTTCAGGCAAGGCACAAATTAATTTTTGGCCTATAATAGAAGTATTTCATGGCGTTACCTTTCATTGGTTTATCCACATAAGCAGGTAGAAACATTCACATTGTTAACAAAGCATTGCTCTCAAATATAATTCATGGCATCTTACAACATGCACTTTCAGGTGGCTAAGCTGTGCAGAAATGAGATTTTTTTTTCTTCTGAGACTCTGAAAAGAGTAGAAAATAACCCCAGTGTTCTTGCCCACATTGCTTATCTGCCAGCAACAGGTTACAATCCCATAGTTCCACGTTCCCAAGCATTTACTGAATGTGTAATAGCTGAGTATTCATGAAAGCTAATGCAGTGGATGAAAAAAAAATTAATTTGGTTAGTGCCCAAGGCAGTTGAAAGGTACACCTGCATTTTTTTGGTCTCTAGATACTAAGAATAAATGTTGGATTTAATCACAAGATTGCCTGTCATTTTGGGGGAAAGAATCCATGTTAGGTAAAATTCCCTTTATACTGGTGGGTGTTCTGATCTTCCCCTATTGCTGTTGAGCCTTTAGGATTTACACACACTTTGACACTGGTGACATCTTCATTGAAGAAAATACAGCAGTTTGATATTTTTATATGAATTGTCTTTGGAACTTGTCTTTGGATGTAATACATATTAGAAAAAAAACACAGAAAAAAATAATTGCCATCAATGATAAGTGCTGGCATACTTATGAAGTTAAATGATGTGTTGCAAAATCTTCTGAAGCATTTTTAGGATGAGTTAGAGCTAATATTCTCTTAGGCATCCTGGCAACGAAAGCATTATATTGTCCTTGGCAATGCTGAGTTCAAGCATCAATAACAGCCTACTTCGTACTTTCATGAACAAAACACATTGTAGGGTAATGGGATTATAGAAAAATTAACTCAAAGAGATGTTAAGTGTTTCTGACAAAGACAAAAGATAAGTGGAAAACCTAGCACAAGAATCATTTAACAATTAATTGCTCCTTTGTTCAAATGGGCCCACTATGCGCTAGGCATTTAACGTTGTACTTCCAAAACAGTTCATTTAAATGCCCCTAGCAAAGCTAACTGCTAAGAGAGTTTACTGTGTGGGGTGCAGCCTGGAAAGCAGTGGTTTCAAGACCTTACTGCAGATAGAATGCAATACTTGGAAAAGGACTTACTTCAGAATCATAATGACTCAGTGCTACCTGTCAGTGTACACATTAGTAGAGTGACTTTGGCCTGATCACCTTATCATCTCTAAGCCTCATTTTCCTTATCTTCAAAAATAAAAGAGTCAGAGTAGATTGTCTGTAGTGTGCATTTGTCTCTAAAATTCTATCAGTGTAACAGGGCTCTTATCTTGGGTTCTATCCATTTCGTATTATCCTTGACCTTATTTCTTGGAATCTGAGAGTCCAATTTACATCTTCATTGTACTAAGGCCTATAAAGACATTTTCAGAGAGTCACTAGATTCCAGTTGTCACTTTCTTCAGACATCATCATCGTAATAAATTCTCATTAAGGAACATATAATGACCACTAATGTATGCACGAATCAAAGCTATACATCCCCATATTTAATAAGAAAAATGTGTAAGAATGGAACTAACCAAAGATCTTGGCAGAGAAAGTATGAGTCTTTTAGCTTGGCTGGATTTTGTTGGCATGCTCTGTATGTATTTATTTACTTACTTACTTACTTACTTACTTACTTACTTACGTCTTGGCCCCTTTCATGGTCTTGACTCTGTGCCTTGAAAATAAAACAGAAAAAATTATGAAAAACATGTTTAGAAATCTTTCTTTCTTGGGGTGCCTGGGTGGCTCTGTTCCTTAAGGCCCCCACTCTTGATTTCAGCTCAGGTCATGATCTCAGGGTCATGAGATCAAGCCCCAAGTCCTGCTTGCTCTGGGCACAGAGGCTGCTTCAGATTCTCTCTCTGCCTCTCCCTGTGCCCCCCTCTCTCTCTATTAAAAAAAGAAAAGAAATATTTCTTTCTTAAAGAGTCTAGTGTTTTTAATATAACTGAAATAATTTGATAGATGGGTACTATAAAAGTAATATTAAGGCTATTATTCTCATATGCCTTTAGACAGTCAAATGGAATTCACTATAAAAATAAGTTGCACTTAGCAGCAAAATAAAAATACAGTTATCTGTTGGAAATGTTAAATCGTTAGCTTGCTTAGAGGAAAGAAAAAAAAAGAAAGTCAAATAAAAAAGGTCCTCATGTTTTTTTTTAATTTACTTAGTAGTATTTACCCACCCACAAGGCTAATGTTAATTCGGGGTGATTATTTTAGTTTTCCACACTGAAAAGTTAGATATCAGACTTTTAGGATCTTTAGTTCTCAGCTCTTTCCCATCTGTTGAATTAAGGCTGTTCTTCCCCAAGAGTCAGATAAAGATCAATAATATTGAGATCAGAGTCCTCCAACATTACATACTAGTTTTAAACTGGATGCACATGCACGCCTGAGCTGGTGTTTCACACTTCCCTTGTCTTCCTCCCCAGGCATTTATGTCCATGTTCCAGATCCTCACCCAGGAAGGATGGGTAGACGTGATGGACCAAACCTTGAATGCTGTGGGACACATGTGGGCACCTGTGGTGGCCATCTATTTCATTTTGTACCATCTCTTTGCCACTCTGGTGAGTTTAGCACTTATTTTCAATTCTATCTTAAAACCATAATGGGGTGAGCATCAGCCGGTTTCTGTGGCCTAGTTTCCATTTCAGAGCAAGAACGGGAGAACCCATATAGAGTCTGGCCAGATGAGGTCCCTGCCAATCTCAACTCCTATGAATCAAGCTCCTTGAGGAACTAGATTTCAGATATAAGGAAGGTGGCTCTGTCAGATGTCTGCATAGGAGAAAACAAGTCAAGACAAAATGGAAACACATTTGTGTACCTGTTTAACTATCTCTAAGCATTTCCCACTCTAGATAATCTAAGGATCCAGCCGGACTACATTATTATTATTGCTGCTGTTATTATTATTGATCATGTAGAGACACATTCTTTAGTGTCACCACTTCCTTTTCCAAACTGAGACTAAACTGAAGACAAAGTGCTCCCAGGGCACAGTTAGAAGTCAGCTCAGTGTTTTGGGGCTTGTGGCTGAAAGAAGCACGTGGGAAAAAATTAAAACTCAGAGCTACAATTATCAGAAAAAGCATCATGAAAATGAAATATCAAAACCCTGGAAAAATTGACTTCTGTCACACGTGTGGATATTTTCTTTTCCATGCATTTGTATTAAACAGAAAGAAAAACAGTGTGAAATGTGCTCTTGACATATGAAGGGATGTAATCCTCAAGTCTTTCCAATGGCAAAAGCATATCTCCTTTACAATAAATGTGTGTGTGGTGTGTTTAAGAAGCAGACTTAAGGGCTATTATATTAAAAGTTCCAACATAAGAATTCAAAATGTTACCCTGTATCAGAGAGACATGAAATTGAAAAAAACAAAAACCTGCTGTTCTTCATTGAAAAGCAAAATGTTTTATAATTTTATTCCTAGTATTTGAAACAACCAAGGTAGTAATGTTCCCACTTTACAGATAATGAAACTGAGGCTCAGAGGAGTTAAGAAATCTGCCCAATGCCATGTGGAGTGTAAATGCTAGAGCCAGAATGTTCATAATCTTTCTGGTCTTATAGCCTGTGGGCCATTCAGCTAAGTTGCTGTTTCCTTAGATTGTGAAGTCTAGTACTATTGCTGAAAATTGTCTTCATGGAGTCAAACCTCTGGCCAAGAGTCAATGAAATAAAACAGATTACAAATGAGCATTAAGGGCTCTTCCAATTCTAAATATGAATTAAATAAGTGCTTCATAAACTAGATGTGTTTGAGGTTGCGTTTGCTATAGGCAGAGCCTTTCTTTCAAAACTGAGATTCATCGTCAAGAAGTATATGGGGATGCATTGTAATGTGGTGCAAAGTTTTAGAGTCAAGCAGTAGAATCACCTGGAAGTAGTAGTTTTGGCATTTTTTTACATGGAATGACTTTTAAAATATGCACAAAAGGAAAGAACATTCAACAGAGGGAATGGAGGCCCAGCTTCCAGAGCCAGATCTGCCTGCGCTGTGTGACACGTGGCCCCCAAGGGCTTTGCCTCCTCCCTTCCAGAACCTTTAAGTCTATGTCATTCATTCATTCATTCATTCATTCACTCATTTGTGAACTCAACTAATGTTTACTAAGCATCTACTATGTGTTTAAGTTCCTTTAAAACTATGGAATAGCTTAACTACTGATCATGGGTTAAAGGTAAAATAGATTTAAATGAAATCATCTATGTATGGTTATAACCTATCTAATTATGTTTCTATTAAAACAGTATACTTGTTTGCTAATCCTCATGGCCGAAAAGAATCCACATAGATTTGATCCTTTAGTGAGTCTCACACAAAATGAAAGTGAGAAGGAAAATGATTCAGGCTAGTAAACTGTTTACTAAAGCAATTTTTTTTTTCAGGAGAACTTCTACAGAGATCACTAATATGATGAAATAAAATATCAAATTTGGTACTTTGACTTCTTGGGCAGTCTAAATTTTCCTTATAGGGCCAAAAACATGGAATACTGAAGCACTTCCAAGGACCCCCAGGGGCTCACCTGCACACCTAGGAATCCGCAGAGCACATCTGGAAACCCCATATGTAATTGTGCCTTTCATTCTACTGATTCAAGTATCTGCCCAAAAAAATTATTGTAATTTTTTCACCATGATTTTCAAAGAGTGGTTCTAAGTTAAAACTTATAATTTTTTTTAAAAGATTTCACTTATTTATTCATGAGAGACACAAAAAGAGAGAGAGGCAGAGACACAGGCAGAGGGAAAAGCAGGCTCCATGCAGGGAGCCTGACATGGGACTCAATTCCAGGTCTCCAGGATCAGGCCCTGGGCTGAAGGTGGCGCTAAACCGCTGAGTACCCGGGCTGCCCAAAAACTTACAAATTGAAATAATTTCTTCTGTTATTCATAGTCTTTTCCAAATCTGTAAAGCAACAAGTGCACTTTGGTAAATAAGGAGGAGCATAGCTGTGGTGTTCAAAGTCTGGAGTCAGCCTCTAGCTCTGCTGGTCACGAGATGTGTGACTTTGGAAGATTCAGACAACTTCTCTTACCTCTCTGTCGGGTTGTATCTGAAAATGAGGATAATAATGCCTCACATGCCTATTTTCCAAGATTGCCATCTACATGTGAGCTGTATTTTTGAGGATGTATTAGCCGTGGAATGTGAGGATGATCACAGCTCTCCCCAACACTGAGTTTAAATAAGATGGTGTGTGCATTTAAAGGCATACATTAATAAATGTCAAAATTTTACTATGTTAATTTAGATGCTTTTAATTTCTAGAAACAAAGGATTATTGATCAGTTTAAACTGTCAATGATGCCCCTTCCTGGACCAAGGCCTTCGCTGCCTTAATCTTTCCTTCTTTCCCGACACCCTTTCTCCCAGACAACGATTAGGGTGCATTTGGTCTGAAGCTACCAGTTTTAAGTATTTTACTGAATTTAACATGCTATCAACTATAGGAAGATTTCTTTTGTTTGACATTAAGAAAAAACAACAAATAACCAGACACATAGATGAGAAGTTGCATACCAGTTTCAGAGTTGTTAAAATTTGAAAATGAATGTCTTAAAATCAATGAAGTGCATTAGTTTCCCACATATTTATGTATCCATCCAACACATATAGTGCTTTAAGTTTAAGATTATGATCGACAAACATTTTATACCATTAGCTTTTAAGATTCATATTAATTTTCTAGTTTGAGAAGCTCTGCTCCAGTGCCCTGATGGTAATCCCTGGGGGAGATGTCCTTGTACACTTCTTTCGCTGCTATGACCACATACCATTCTGAGGCCAATTTATATGTGATCATTGTTTCCTTCCCTCAGATCATTAGTAGCAGCCATTTTCAGAATAAATGGTATCAAACTCTACATACATTCTCAGCTAAGTTTATGACCAAATACTGTTTTTTTATCTTTATTTTTTTAATTTTTATTTATTTATGATAGTCACAGAGAGAGAAAGAGAGAGAGAAAGGCAGAGACATAGGCAGAGGGAGAAGCAGGCTCCCATGCACCGGGAGCCCAATGTGGGATTCGATCCCAGGTCTCCAGGATCGCACCCTGGGCCAAAGGCAGGCGCCAAACTGCTGCACCACCCAGGGATCCCACGACCAAATACTGTTTTTGAAATCTTTTTATCTTAAGACACATAAAATTCATTTGGTCTTTAGTACATATAGCCATGAATATATAGAATATGACCAACTATGCCATATTTGTTCATTGGGCCTTCTTAGTGGATACTTAGGTTGTCCTCCAATGTTTTGCTCTCATAATGTTGCAACAAATATGTTTGTTGTAACTTGTGTCCACTTGTGTGAGAGTTTCTCTAGGATATAGGCCAGAAAGTAGAATTCAGGATCCTGGATCCGGTCCAGATGGCTCTGTGGCATGGGTCTGCAAGCCCATATATCAAATCTGGCCCGCAAGCTTTATATATATATATATATATCCTGTGAGCAAGAGATGGTTTGCACGCTTTTAAATTACTATGTATGTATGCACAGAATTTCATCAGTGTTGCCTCTTGGCCGTCAAAGCCTAAAATATTTACTGTCTGGATCTTATATCCCTATCCTAGTTCTTTGCATGAGCTGCACTAATTCACCTTCTCAAGTGCAACACTTGAGAATCCCTGTGTTCTTACATTCTCACTTATAGTTGATATCGTTAGACTTAAGATTTTGACAGTCTGATGAGTAGGACGGTAGTATCACTTGTCCTTATACTTGCATTTTTGAATTTCAATCATTATTAATAAGGGAGCACTTCTTCATAAGTTTACTGGCCATCTTTGTGACTCACCCAATTGTATTGTAGGCTTTACCTATTTTCCCAATATCCTCTGGGTAGTAATCCCATGACTACTATAGGTGTTACAAATCTCCTCCCTTAGGCAGCATTTTGCTATTTCAGTGTGTCTGTGAGGGCTTTTGACATTATATTTTGATGTGGTCAAAATGATGAGTTTTTCAGTTACGTTCAGTATTTGTTCTGGATTCATGCTTAAGAAATTATTTCCCACCCTGAGGTAGTAAAAATGTTCTCCTCTGTCTTTCCCTAACTGTTTTAAATTTCTACCTTTCACCATTAGGTCTTTAAGGAATCATAACATACTATTTGTATGTAGTGTGAGACAGATAGAATACACTGTTGCACTAAAACTCAAGTTGGTTTTTCTTAACCAGATTTATGTGAAATTTTTTTAAGTTTTGAGATACTTAGTTGGGTTCACCAATTGTGATAACCAAAGCCAAAAGGTCAACTACACAGATTTTTTAATTTATAAGTGATTTTTTTTAATGAGAACTAATTCAGTGAAAGAAAATGTTCAACATAACTAAATTAAATCTGATATTTCCACCTCTATACTATACTGCCCAAAAAGTCTTTGGACTGAGGTCACTTCCCAGTACCCTGGAAATTTTGCTTTAAGCATAATCAGCAGTTGCTGTGTTTTTCCTGACATCTTCCAAACCACATTCACTATCCTGAGCTGATCAAGTTAGCTCAATCTGATTCAACCCAGTTTTCCTGAGTCTCAACTGCCGTATCTAAGTACTAACCTACAACCTGGCCAGATTAGGCAAGAGCTTAATCCCTGCCCTTTCTGAGCCTACAACCAATACAGAAATAGGACTAGTAAACACAAACCAACCAACCAACCAACAAATAAAACCTATCATTCAAAACCAAATGATGCAAGTGTTAAAAGGCTACGGATTGCTGTGTGATCAGTGCCCACATAGTAAACTTCTGATTCTCACTCATCCAGTCCTACCTGCTCTGAAATAGTTAAAATACTGATGGTAAAAGATCTGGAGACCGTTTGTGGATTGACATATAAATATGTGGATGGAGGCCCTAGGCCTGCGAGACATATGCATCACATTCTCTTAAAAATTGAACACTAGGGGCAGCTAGGTGGCTCAGTTGGTTGAGTGTCTGCCTTCGGCTCAGGCCATGATCTCAGGCGCCTGGGATTGAGCCCAGCACTGGCTCCCTGCTCAGTGAGGAGTCTGCTTCTCCCTCTCCCTCTACCTGCTGCTTCCCCTGCTTGTGCTCTATCTCTGTCAAATAAATAAATAAAATCTAAAACAAAACAAAACTGAACACTTAAAAGTTAAAATCTCTGTTCCATAAGCCTGTCTTTAGGCTTGAACTTAATTAAAATGAGCATTTTTCTTATATTGTATGCTTCTTTTTGCAAAATACTACAAAGCATTCTAAGCCAAAGAAAGAAAAAAGAAAAACAGTCCACATGAATATACAAGCTCTGCTTTGTTTTTATCCATGCTGGCCCAGTGGTGCCGCACAACCCAGGGAGCTCCTGATTTAGTCTTTTCAAGGACAGGCATATGCCAAGCAGCAAAACAAGAGAAAAAAAAAAAAAAAAACATGTTTGGCTGCAGTTTGTTCTGGAATAAAAAACAGCGGGCTATTCCATCGCCCCCTGGGGGCACCAATTTGTCAGCCCACAATGAAAATCAAGCTTAAGTGTATAGCAAATGCATATTCATAACCATTATCTATTGTCTCTTTAAAATATCTCCCTCATCCGCCAGGTACGTATTGTGTATTTCAGTCCTGATTGCAGTTTGCAGAGTGTTTGTGAAATTCGTCTTTTCCCCCACTTTGCCTATGATTAGGGGATAAGGACTATGGAAGACTTACTTATCCAGTTGAAAGACTCTATTTTTTTCCCTCAGTGTTTTTCCCTTTATTATTGTTTCAAAGGAAAGCCCTGTGATGTGAATACTGAAAGAGTGAAAATGTAATTAACCGTTCATTGTGGATAGTCTTTTTGTTACCTTTGAAGTGCTTGAATTAACACAGCAATCTCTTGATTTTGCTTCTGTGGTGACAGATTTCTGAGAATAGTCATATTTTGCTGACAAAAAATGGGCACTCCAAAGTGTAAATTAAATAACTTGATTTTATAGAATTCATTTAAAAGTGCATCTGTGTTGAACATACCCCGTTTTACATTGCTCTGATTACATTTGACTTTTTGTTGACCTGTGTAAAAAGTGAGATTGTTTCCAACTACAGCTCACAAGACAACTTAGGATAGTGTGATTTTAAATGGTAAGAAGGAAAAAGAAAAACCGGATTACAGGGTGTTGACCACAGATGCCTGCTGTGCTTCTATTGTTTGCTTGAAAATAATTTTTATGAAGGAAGTATTAATAAAGTTCACTGTAGAGAGAGATGAAACTAAAGGTGACATTTCAGCTAATGGGCTGTCGTTAAGCTGTATCATAAGGAAAAAAAAAGTAGTAAAAGTAAACTTTAAAGAAGTGGGAAGGGAAAGGGGAAGATGCATAAGACAAGGAGATGACTGTATGCAGAGTTAGAGAGAATGCAAAACAGAGGTAGAGGTTCTCAGCCAAGAAAACCCAGTCTAAAATGGTAAGGTCACCCTCTTTCAATCAAAATAAACTGTGACTTTCATCAGCCTGAATCATGCTGACCCAAAAGTTGAGTGTTAGGTAGAGAGGATGAGAAGCCTGGTGAGCAGAATAGTTATTTCACAACCAAACTGGAGGGATTAATGAAACTAGGAACACACCTGCTTCTGCATTGTGTAATTTAACAAACTGTGCTGAAATGTATTCTGGGTAAAAAGAAGGAAGACAGGGGATCCCTGGATGGCTTAGCGGTTTGGCGCCTGCCTTTGGCCCAGGGCGCAGTCCTGGAGTCCTGGGATTGAGGCCCACATCAGGCTCCCTGCATGAATAAATAAATAAAATCTATCTATCATGAATAAATAAATAAAATCTTTTTTTAAAAAAAAGAAGGAAGACAGATTGTCTATAGCTGAATGTATAAAACTTTAAAAATAGCAAATACCTAGCAAACCCTTAGTTCAAGAGAATCTGGCTTTTTCAGTAGAGTCTAAGGAATGAGAGGAGCAGTCAGAAGGAAAGAGCAGTCATAAGATTTTGTGGTGGCCAAATACCGACACTGGGGCAGGAGCCATATAGAACCTGGAAATGGATGCTTTGAAATTCACTCAGCTAGAAGGTCAGAATACCACCAATATATTGATATGTCATTCATAAAAATTCTAGGAACAAGATTTGCCAGGCTTCCAGAGACTTAATATGTGCCATTTCCCCCACTAAATTCATTGTCAATACTAAAAATATCTTGAGAATGAACATTATAATCTGAGCAAAGTAGAAGAATTAGACACCTGTGATATTTTAATCATTATTCTACAGTTTTTCTTTGAAACTGGTGATTCACTATGTATCAATATTGCTCATAAAATAAGAAAGTAGTTGTATTACATCACTATTATGGTGGTAGAACTATCTGCAAAATGGTAGAACAAATACTTGTGTTGCATATTAATATAATGGAATGTTATAGACCTATTAAAAGTGGCTGGTAGCCAAAGCATAAATATATATGAACTTCTTTTTTAAGACATTGCAGAAAAAAAAATTAAGGCATTGCAGAAATTAAATACCACTGCATTGAAAGTCTATATGTGCCTTAACAAAGCTCAAGAGGAAATGAAGGGCTATACCATTAGCCTCTTTCCCCCCTGAAAATGCACCATTTAAAAAATTGTGATGTAGTATTCTGTGCCACATTATAAATTCAAGTATTATGTAAATCTAAATTTTAAAAAAATAAATAAAGCAGAGCAAGTTGACTGCATAATTTAGAATTGGCCAAGTGTAAAGGTAAAAAGAGTGTTTTATGGAAATGATGAAGCTCTTATGACTCAGTGTGGTGAGTCCCTATAGAAAGTATTTATTATATCAATCACATTTTAATATAAACCTGTGAATCACATGTAATGGCTGTGATAAACCTTGTGGTACATGTACCACCTGTAAATAAACACTGGAAGTAAGATTCAGGAGTCAATGTAATGGGATCAGAATATTCATGACCATTATTTCAGCTTTCTATAAAAACAGAACCAACAAATGCAAAAAAAAAAAATCGAAGGAATCGGAGAACAGTTCTTGCTTTCAGAACTAAGACTCGTCCCCCAGTTCTATGACTTCTGGGGGAGAAGTGGCCAACACCCAGACCAGCACGCACCCTCTGCCCAATATGCACAGCACTAGGTCTGTAGGAAAAGAATGTCTCATTGACACTGTAAATTAAGTAAGACAGGAGTGGACCTGTCAGCCTCCCTTCACTTCTGTTTCTTCATCACAGTGGTTACTGCCACCTTATTAGAGTCTGTGAAAGAACTACAAAGTAATTCTCACCTCTTCTCAATCGCAGCAGCTAATCCTGCCTCTCCTGCACCCCCTATTTCCATTCCAAATAGGCAAAGACCCAGACCTGGTTCACCTCTCACTCTGAGTGCTAAGTCGCCGCTGTATCACGATGCTCGGTGACGGGGACCAAGCTAAAAGTCCTTGTCCAAGTGGAGTTCCCAGAGGAAATGCCAGCTCCACACAGATTTTTAAATACGGCTTCACGTGTGTGCCATCACGTTGTCAGGTTAATTAAGCAGTGATGCCTAAACATGCAAAGATATTTGTTGAACGAACTCAAGTTTAATGATGATGAAAAGCAAACTTTGAACTTTCTCTTATATTCACTTAGTGACTGTGTTACCCAGACTCCCTCCCACCTGCTTCATTCTGTAGATGCAAGGCTTTCAAACCACACAACCCCTTCCACATTTTTCCTAGCAAAGCCAAAACTTTTCCTTTTTGTGACTTGCCTTCTTTCTACCCTGAAAACTAAACTCCTATCTGCCTGGGAAGTAGAAACTGTAGGGAGCATCCTATGTCTGTCTCTCTGTCCTGCTCTGAGAGGATCTTTTCTTTCTCTCTCCTCTGGGAAGAATGTATCAAATGACTGTTTTTTCTCTTAAGTAACAAAACCTTATTTATTTAATAGCCCTTTGTCAAACTGTACTTTATACTGTCTAGACACTGTTTCAGTGAGCCAATTTCAAATAACTACATTATGCATTAAAAAATTACACTTGGAAGGAAAAAATTAACAGAAAGGAAGCTAATGTCATTACTTAGTGATTATTAGTGAATCACTCACACCTCCCAAGCTCCGTGGCTTTGGGGTAAACTGCCATGCCTCTGGCCTACGTCTCTGGTCTCTGGGAGCTGAGCTCTGTGGTACTTAACCACCCACCAGGCCCCTAAGAAGCCACATGCTTCCAAGGTCTTGTCATCACATGTGCCACCTGGAAATCCTTTCTTATAATTCTCTTCCTGCCAAAATCACCTTTCTCCTTGGTATCTTGATAACTTGGTAGTGCATGGTTGGACTTTATCAATGCCTCACCATCTTAAATAAGTAGCATTCAGAAGACACACTTGGGCCCATTGGCCCCGATCAGCTCTCAGAAGTCTAAGTGCTCAGGTGGCACAGGACTAAATGTGTTGATAACTCTGATTGTGTTGACTTTCTGGTTGCCAGTCTTCATACTCGTGTGAGCCTCTCTCTCAGCCCCCACTCCAGGTTCCCTTCACATTCTTCCTTTCTGATAAGAAATAACATTTTCTAGGATAGAACTTGAGGGAAGGGATCCCTGGGTGGCGCAGCGGTTTGGCGCCTGCCTTTGGCCCAGGGCGCGGTCCTGGATATCCGGGATCGAATCCCACGTCAGGCTCCCAGTGCATGGAGCCTGCTTCTCCCTCTGCCTGTGTCTCTGCCTCTCTCTCTCTCTCTCACTGTGTGCCTATCATAAATAAATAAAAGTTTAAAAAAAAAAAAAAAAAAAAAAGAACTTGAGGGAAGCAGGGCAGTACAGTGTGTGTCCCAGGTAGGGGGGCAGCCACACTTAGAGCAGCAGAAGTATTGGTGCCAACCTGGGTGTGTTCCACATCTATGACTTGACACCATTTCACATCAGAACTTTGAGGGGAAGTAGCCCTGCTGGAGGCCCCACATGGATGAGGGTTGGCCTGCGCAGAGTTGAAGGTCTATAAAGTTCTAAGAGAAAGGGGCCTGAAAGATGCTCAAGAACAAGTCTGTCTCCATTCCCACTTGGCATGGCAGAACTTTCTGACTTCCCTGAATGTTGAGAGCCAGTGTGTAGGAACAACACTAGAGTGAGAACAATGGCCCAAGCTAGAGACCAGATGGAGAGTAGAGGGATTTGAATGAGGAGCCCAAAAAAGATGTGTCTACTTCTTAACCCCCACACCTGTGAATTTGACCTTCTTTGGAATAAAGGTCTTTCCAGATGTGTTTTAATTAAGGTTCTTTGAAATGAGACATCCTGAATTATCTAAGTGAGCCCTAAATCCAATGGCAAGTGTCCTTATAGGCAATAGATGAAGACAAGACATGGGAAGCAAGAGAAGGCCATGTGAAGACAGAGGCAGAGGCTGCAGGGATGCCACCACATGCCAATGACAACCTAGGGCCTCTGGAAGCTGGAAGAGGCAAAGTTGATCCTCCCCTGGAGCCTCTTGAAGGAGCATGGTCGTCCTGACAGCCCAATTTTGGACAGCTCACTTCCAGAGTTATCATAGAATACATTTCTATTGTTTCCAGCCACCAAGCCTGTGCAGTTCACTATATCAGCCCTAGGAAACTAACACAGAGGGTGTCACTGTGAATCAGATCTTAGCAGGAGCTGCAGCAGCTGAATTGGTGATCAAGCCAGGGAGGCCCCAAAACAGGCAGCGTCACTGCCCGTGATGGGGGACAGAGGACAGGTCACATGGCCCAGTGGACCAGACACTGATGACAAGCACACCCTTGACCTTTGGCCAGCAAAAGGAGCATTTATTCAAATGTAACTGAGTTTGAAAGGACTAAATTGAATTGATATAGCAAGATTCAGTTTTCAGCCATCAAGCAAATGGAGGATTTATGGACTAAATTAAATCCATTTGTAGAAATACCAAGAAAATTATGTTAGTTTTGCATATCTAAATTTATGTCTGTATATCTTCATACAGGCTGTACCACACCACAGGGTTGTCAGAAGATTAAATGATAAAGGGGATAAACTGCAATTCACTCAGCTCTTGTTGTTATTATCCATAATATTTCACAGACGAGGACCCCAAAACTCAGTGTCTGGTGGCCAACTGAAGTCTCCCACCATGGCATTCTTTCTTCCCAGCTGCCAACCAACGGCTGCTCAATTTGATTGTAAACTTCATAGCAGTGAGCCCAATATCTTATTTGTGCTCCTGACCAGTCAGTGTCTGACACATCGATGGAGCCCAATCAACTGCCTGTCGAATTTAATCGAATAACATAACCTCACTGTCCTTAAGTAGCCTGCCATCTGTCTGGTGTTGGGAAAATAATTAAAAATAAAATATCCTGCCAACCCAGAAAACCTCTCCACCACGGTAGATGAGGAAAAAAAAATAGTTTTATTATTGAATCAGCACTAATCCAGACTGCAGTGGGCAACACAGGCAACCCGCTAAAGAGACCGCAAAGACAAAGCAGTCTCACCTTGTATACATATCGCCACGTTACATCTGTGGCCTCAAGATGAAAATAACTAGGCCTCACATAAGAAGGCTTGACAGCACCATTTGTTAGAGTTCCCCCTAAATTCACCTGGTAATTGGGGTGGCCATCTGTGATAGCTAATTACCTTTTATCCAGAAGAAAAAGGAAACTGATCTCTTCAAGACAAGTGGGTAGTTTTGCAACATGGCGCCAGGTTGCTAAGTGACACTCCCCTCCCTCCATGAGCAGGGTAAAAGGGAAATAGATAGGGTGCTGTCTGCCAGACATTCATATGTCAAAGACATTGCACCCCCCCCCCCAGAAAACCATTCCTGGGTTGTAAAATAAGTGAGACTTATTTTGCTTTTATTTTTTTAAAGATTTATTTATTTATTCATTCAGAGAGAGCAAGAGAGAGGCAGAGACACAGGCAGAGGGAGAAGCAGGCTCCATGCAGGAAGCCCGACGTGGGACTCGATCCCAGGTCCCCAAGATTACACCCTGGGCTGCAGGTGGCGCTAAACCGCTGCGCCACCAGGGCTGCCCTTATTTTACTTTTAAAAAGATCTCAAAGAGGCAAAGGAAGAATTTGCAAAAGAAGACAAGTTTTCTAAAGAAAATGCTCTAAGAAAAGGAAGGAATCATCACTTTCCCTCTTATCAGAGATAGATAGATGATAGATAGATAGATAGATAGATAGATAGATAGATAGATAGATAGATAGATTTGTATGTATCCTTTATTGGGAAGATAGGAAAATTGGTTAAATTAGGACAGAGTATTGCCTGGTCAATACCCGATGAGTGATGGAAATGGTCTACAACAGCACTTACTCCAGGCAGGAGACCTTCAGGTGGACATCTGAATTTGGGGTGAGACTATAGGGGAAGGTACACTCTTCTTCTGCTACTGCTGCTGATGAGAATATCAAGGTCATGCAAGGTGGACTGTGAATGGTCCTGTTGAGAATAAAGTCTGGTTAGAGGAATGCTGAATAGATCTGTGCCTAGATGTCCATGCTGTGGCAGACATGGTGACATCAGTAAAAATCTGTCATCTAGACCATTCTGTATCTTCTTTAAGTCCTGGTAGGATTCCAGAGGACCTGGCTTTTAAATAGAAGGGTACTGGCACTTGTCCCAAGGCAAGCATATATTGTCAAAGTCTAATAATATTTGGTGGCTCATTTTCCCTTTATTATCTACTCATTGAGTTTGGAAAAGTGCTGGCTATTTACTTTTGCATAATAAATCTCTCTGGTACTTAAAAGTCATGACTAAATTGCCTTAACTTTCTTACCTTCATGCTTAACCATATAATATTAACAAATAGGAATAATTTCTTAAGAGGGAAATTGAAAGGAGGAACCTAAGTTCAGAATGAAAAAGATTTATCCAATGAATGTGGAACCTTAGGAAATTCAAACCTCACAGGCACTGAGGAGGGCACTTGATGGGGATGAGAACTGGGTGTTATAGTATATGTTGGCAAATTGAATTTAAATTAAAAAATGTAAAAAAAGAAAAGGGACTAAAATTAAATATTTTTTAATTCTACTTTTTTGTTGCTTGCTTTCTTTTACCCTTTTTTACCCATTCCGAGAGAAGCCTAAGCCTTTTTTTTTTTTAATTGTGAAATGTGGTGAAATACAAAAGGGGAGAAGTCTGTTTTCCACAAAGGCAGGCTCCATTAACATTTCCAAAGTACCTCCTTCTAGCATTTCTCTATTTTTCTTTTTTGTACCCCCTTGCACTTCCACCATGTTCACTCTTATTTAATATTGCAATGTGAGCGTTTTCTTAATACTATTAAAATTCATGAGTGCATTAGTTATTTAGCTGTATAACAAATTATGGACAATAAGAGCTTACAACGATAAACATTTATTTCTCACATATTTTCTGCGGGTCAGGAATCTGGGACAGGCTGAGCTGGGTGTTTCTAACTCAGAATGTCTCATGAGTTTGCAGTCAAGATGTTGGCGGGATTGCAGTCAGCTGAAGGCTTGACAAGGGCGGGAGGATCCATTTTTAAGATGGACCCAAATTCACAGGGTGGGAGACCTTGGTTCATCACCATAGGGACCTCTCCCTAGGGCACTTGTGTGTCCTCATAACATGGCACCGGGCTTCCACCAGGGTGGGTGATCCAAGACAGCCAACTGAAAGCCACAATGTCTTTATCACCTAGCCTCATGAGTCACCCACAATCATTTCCGTAACCAATTACACAGACCAAGCTGTATTCAATTTGGGAGGAGGCTCACGAGAGTGTGAACACCAAGTCTCCTCTTGGAGACTAGCTACCACAATGGGAATCTTTAATGGCTGTGTGAATTTTATTATCGAGATCTGCATACTGTGTTATATATTTATGTAAGGTTAGACGTTACTTCTAATATTTCATTATTACAAATAACTATCAAGCACCTTTGTATATAAAGCCTTTTACTACCTAAATTATTTTCTATGGATATAGTCTCATAAGTGGGACTGTTGAGCTATTAAAAATTTTTCTTAATTTCCATTTTACATCGGTTACATAAAGCAAATTAATATTTTATATGTTTATTTCAGGTAACATATGCATTTCCTTTAACATATTTGTGATAAATACCTTAAAATCCCTATGCAATGCTTCACAACTATAGGTTCATTTTTTTATTTAATGCATTCTATATAGTATATATTTTAGGTAGATATTCTATATCATATCTATATAATATTTTGATATTTACGGCATGTGGGTTTTTTCATTGTTATTTAACCATTTTATAGATCCTCCTGAGTTTGTTTGTTGCGGTTATTTTGGACAACTTAGAACTTGATGAAGATCTAAAGAAGCTTAAACAAGTAAGTAATGTGTGGGGAATTCCTTAAATCTCCATTTAAAAAAAATAAGGGTAAAACATGCTTACAGATACTGTTAAAAGAGAGCTTCAAAGTAAAAAAATAGATTTTAAGAAATTAAGGCAGTCTAAGTTGGCAAAATTTTTTAACTTTTGTCCATTATCAACAAAGAAAATTTTCTATTGCTCTATACTTATCTTAGGAATATTTTCATATTACTATTTTGAATAAAAATAAGATGGACATATGACAGGAAATTGGATTGGTGACTATTCTTCTGCCATTATGTGAAGGTTGTTTGAAAATAAAATGCCTCAGGGCCTGATTGCCATTTTGCATAATTATGTGTAATACTTTTGATCATCATCATAAAAATATTAAGCATCAACTTGCCTGACCTCTAGACACTAAAAGAGAATTTAGTCTTGGTGCCCATAGTCATTATAAGAAATTGAATAGAATAAATGATCAACTGTGTGTGCCCAGTTATGCATGAAAACAGATTGGATATTATAGCATTGATAATCATATCCAAAAAAATGGAAATGAAAATGTGTGTAGGTTATATGACTGATGGCAGAACAATACAGGCATGATGGACCATTCTCATAGTTTCTGTTGCATGGAAGATACTTGGCTTAAGTATTTGGCTCTATCAAAGAGTTAGAGACCCTTTGAAAGGTAGAGTTGGTGTGAGAAAAGGACACTGGATAAGATATTCTTTTTTATTAAAATATAATTGACATTCAATGTTATATTAGCTTCAGGTGTTCAACATAGTGGTTCAACGATTCTATATATTATGCAATGCTCACCATATGTGTACTCTCTATCTGTCACCACACAAAGTTATTACAATATTATTGACTATATTCCCTAGACTCTGCCTTTCATCCTCATGGCTTATTTTATAACTGAAAATTTGTACCTCTTAATTTCCTTCACCTATTTTGCCTTTCCCTACCTCCTCCTTGGCAACCATCAGTTTGTACTCTGTATGAGTCTGTTTCTGGTTTTTTTATTTGTTTTGTTTATTAGCTTTCACATATAAGTGAAATTATATGGTGTTTGTCATTCCCTGTCTGACAGATTTCACTTGGCATTATATCCTCTAGCTCCCTCCATGTTGTCACAAATGGCAAGATCTCATCCTTTATATGCCCAAGTAATATTCCACTGTGTGTGTGTGTGTGTGTGTGTGTGTGTGTGTGTGTGTGACCTTTTCTTTATACATTCATTTATGGATGGACACTTGGGTTGCTTCCATATTTTAACTTTTGTAAGTGCTCCAGTAAACATAGGAGCACATATATCCTTTCAAGTTAGTGTTTTTGTTTTCTTTGGGGAAATACTCAGTAGTGGAATTACTGGATCATATGGCAATCCTATTTTTAATTTTTTGAGGCTTCATAGTATTTTCCACAGTGGCTACACCAGTTTGCATTCCCACCAACAGTGCACAAGGATTTCTTTTTCTTGACATCTTTGCCAATACTTGTTTGTTGTGTTTTTTACTTCGGCCATTCTGCCAGGTGTGAGGTGATATCTCATTGTGGTTTTGATTTGCATGACCTTGATGATGAGTGATGTTGGGCATCTTTTCATCTGTCTGTTTGCCATATAAATGTCTTTGGGAAAATATCTGTTCAGTTTCTCTGCCCTTATTTTAACCATACTGTTTGGGTTTGGGGGATGTTTAGTAGTTCTTTGAATATTTCATATTTAACCTCTTAGTGGACACATCATTTGCAAATATCTTCTACCATTCAGTTGGTTGCCTTTTCATTTTGTTGATGATTTCCTTTGCCATACAGAAGCTTTTTAGTTTGATATAGTTCCGATAGCTTATCTTTGCTTTTGCTTCCCTTGCCTGAGAAGGGGGATAAGATATTCTTGGATCACCCTCCCCATCACTAACAATTAGGATGTTAACAAAGAATGAAGGCTATAAAACAAGTCTTACCTAGAATTCTAGGAAGACCCTACACATTCAGAATTTTCAAATTGCATATGAGTTTTCTTTTTTAATGAAAGCAAAGACATAACCTATTTAAATGGTTTTGTTGTCATTTGCATATCTTAAAGTCACTTTAGGCATTTCATCTTTGTACTTTTGTTTATCTCCAAAGTCTGTGCTTTTAACCAAGGGTAGTCAATGAAAGAAAAAATATATATTTGATAAAAAGGATGCCCACTGTGAGCATATCAAGGAAGGATTTAAGTGCTTTCCTGTCGTTTAGCTACACAGGCAAAATGGCCCTCTGGGCATAGTAGAAATGATTTCTTCCAGATCTTTTCAGTTTGCAGCAACAGTGACAGGTTTTTCAAATGAGATTTGGGAACTTCTTTTATGCCATTGATGCAATGCTTTATGCAGCTTCTAGTTACAGAAATACGTAATTAGGGAGTTCAAAATTGAAACTGACCAACCATATCATTAGACATAACTAATAAAAATCTGTTGTGCAAACTACCTTAGTCTTTGCCTTACAAATTTGGTATTTAGATGTGGATTTTCCTGTATACCATGTTTATTGTGCATAGATATTTTAATATCCCCTGAAAGAGGTCATTAAAATGTGCATTCTATGGATAAAATGAAAAATATTCTATTTTTTTAAACTGGTGATACAACCAGGTTCTTTTTTTTTTTTTAATTTTTATTTATTTATGATAGTCACAGAGAGAGAGAGAGAGGCAGAGACACAGGCAGAGGGAGAAGCAGGCTCCATGCACCGGGAGCCCGATGTGGGATTCGATCCTGGGTCTCCAGGATCGCGCCCTGGGCCAAAGGCAGGCGCCAAACCGCTGCGCCACCCAGGGATCCCGACCAGGTTCTGTATGGTTTTAAATAAACATTGGCCAATTAAAATTCCATGTCATTCCAGCCCACATTTGTAAAATAGTTTTTCCACTAGAAAGAAGTAAAATAAATCTATATGGCAATTTCTTTTCAAGTTTATGAATTCAAATGTACTAATATTTGATATTATATGTAATATATACATAACATATATATTTTTTATCTAACCCCAGTGAAAAACCAACAATTAAAAAAACCAAGACTTTAATTGACATGACTTTATTCTGAGCTATATAGTTTTAATATATGAGCTTTGCTTTAAGCATCTGTCATTAGTTATAAAATGGCTTTTGTTTAATCACTTGCTATATATTAGAGATGCTTTGTATTTCTGAAAATCCTTTATACCAGAGCTGATTATTGAATTATGTCAGCCTACAAGTTGAAATATCTTCTTTGAATATTTAGAGATATTTGAACATTGAAAATTTCAACCATAAATAAAACAGCAAATTTATTTTCATTAGTACTTTTCACATTGTTCTTTGGTCATGATTAGACTAGCACTACCTATCTATTAAATCACTTACTAATTCATACTTGAAACTCACCAAATATTATCATACTAAATTAAAATGTCCTATTCATTTTCTTCCATTTTGTATAAGAATATTTTGTTTCATGAGTTTTTACAAACTGTGTCATTTTTTTTATATCCCCCCTTATTTCCAGTGATCTTGGCTTTTGAGGTGAGTCTCATTTACATAGTTTCAAGAATACACCCCCCACACACACATACACACACATATGCATTTTCATACACATATGCATATAACTGTGTGAATACCTGAAACTTCAGCCTGTTTTTCACAGCTTCTTGCAGACCTCCAATAAAAATATGACCCGAAATACTTTTTAGTTTTCTGTGTGCAGGCTCAGCCCTTAAGGATTTAAATGCATATACTCTATTTTTACTCCCAGATAGAAAATAGAATGGGGAAGACGTAAAAGTGATTTGATTTTCTTAACATTTTAAGTTCCAGACAACACTATATATTTCATAATATGTCTTTATTCAGTACAAACTTTTTTTCATCTTTTATCCTTTCACCAACTAATCTGTAGGTTCTTATAGATGCAGTAACATTTGTCAGACCCGTTCAGTGCCAGGTGCTGTGTTATTTTTACTTATTTAAATTTCACAGCAAACATGTGATGTAGGTATTATTAATATATCCATCTTACAGATGAGGAAACCAAGGCACAGAGAAGTTAAGTAACTTATCTTAGGTCACAAAGCTAATACGCAGCCAAGTTAGGATTCAAAGGGAGGTAATTCGGACCTAAAGCCTAGGATCTATTATTGAGTCACAATAAAGTTGTGAAAATGCCAAACATAAGTCATGCCTATTGTGGAGGCTCACTCATAGGACTGTCAATTACCCGTCTAAAAATAATCATATTTTAGATAACAGAAACATCATTATATTCATGAAATAACTGGTGATGTGAGGGGCAGTTTTCTGAGGAATGAAGGTGAATTAAGCAACTCAATCACTAAAATTATCCCAAATAGTTCTTTGTTTCCCCTGCAAAAGCAGAGGATTTAATCAGAGCCACTGGAGTTAGGACTTTTGCAGCAGGTGAGAGCTCAGAGGCTTACCATACACTCCACATGATGGCAGATGCTGCCCAAGGCACCTCTTCTCTCAGTGACTTTCTGGAGCAAGGAGCCTCTTTAGACACAGACCCAATACGCTTGCAATATACTACATTTCAGTGAGGCCTCCGGAGACTTTTAATGTATTTTATTACGATTGTGGTAAAAACCAGTTGTGTTAAAATATAAATGTTTGGTTCATAGACATTTTTCAAGAGTAATAGAAGCCAGTGCGAGTCACCTCTAAAATGGAGGGGTTAAATACGAAACATTACACAAAGCTGTTAGAGAAAGTCTGTTGTCACACTTGGCAGAGGAGGAAATATCCTGAAGATGAGTGGGATAGGAGAGAGCTAAAAGGTACAGTGAAGAAACTAGAACGGATAAGAAGCAACAAGAGTGAAGTAGGACACTAGGAAAGCGTTCAAAATTGGAAATTAAAGGAAAGAGCACTTATGACCATAACCCAGTGATGGAGGGGGAGCAGAGGGACCAAATCCAGAGTTAGGAAAATAATAAAGTCAAGGTGCCAGATGGCAAAGGACACCAGAGCCCTCCAGGGAGAAGCTCCCTGAGGGCCGGTGCAGTCTGCATGATCAATTGTTGGTGGAATCCTGGAATCACATTCTTCTTAAGTACCAGCATGCTGCACATCTTTTCCCCATCACTTTCTGGCCACATCCTTGGCCTCTGAGACAGTGGTTTCCACCTGAGGACTGCTGATCTGCAGAACTCTTCAAGCGAAAGTATGGAGCCAGCTGCCTTGTTTTTTTTTTTTTTTTTTTAACACTCCAGGAAGCCTAGAAGAAATCATCCGTGCACCCAATGTCAGGCCAGGTGTGCCAACTCAAATGCCAACTTTAAAACTTTTAGCTGGAAATCTGCAAATTCTAGGTGGCAGTGTAACTTCCCTTATGCCAAAGCTTTGAAGTCTCTTCATATATGCCTTCTTGTAAGGGAAAAAAGAAACATTGAATTATTTATTGCTTAATAAAGGCATTTTGAAGGAGAAAAGTGTTTTTAAAAAAATAGGATTCAGAGGGGCTTACTAAAAGGGCTCCTTGGGGACACATTTTGAGAGGTTCTAAAGTACCTGTTCCCACCAGCACTACCACCACCACCACCCCCATGGTATCACCAGTGTCATGCCTTAATAGCCACTAAGGTAGCTTTTCTTTTGTCACTCTTCAAAATAAACAATGTTCTAAAAAAACCATGCCAATGATACTCCATGTAAAATTCATCTTTTGCTTTCTGGGTGTGTTGCATATAAGACACAACTGGTTCCTGGCAGCAATATAGCAGTAGCATTACTTTCACGGCTCCCATAGCTAATTAAATAGAGATCTTGCTTCTCTTTTCACCACCCTAAACCCAACACTGGCTCTGGAAATGGAGATAGACATAGACACAAGTATAGATATAAATAAAGATACAGGCAAGTAATGATTTTCTACATAAGATAAAAAAATTGACCAGAAATGAGGTTGTCTGTGAATGTGTAATTTGGCTACTGAGAAGCCAAATCAGTTTGCATACAAGCTAAAAATTTCCTTGACCCAGTGCTGTCCTCTGAACAGTGACAATGACCTTGCAAAGACACTGGAGAATGTAGGTAGGGTTTTGCAAACTTTGAAAATGAAGAAAATCCTCACAGCTTTAATTATTTTTGCAAATTCAGTGCAAGACAGCTATAAAGGGTCTTCTTTCAAGCAGTATAAAATTCATTAAACTAAGGGAAAAAACCCCACAGAGATGCCTTGGGGAAAGAATCATTGAAAGGGGAAGTATAGATGTCTATTTAGATTACATTCAAAACTCTGAAATTAAAACTGTCTCCCCAATGCTGTAACAAGTCTCATTTGAATCCTGGTTCAAATTTGATGATGTTTGGTCTTTGGTAGTATCCACTGCATAGTGAGGATGAACATGTAAAGGAGCTTTTCTCTCTTAGGCCTTTGTTTTTTTAAATTATATTCCTTTTAAAATATGAGCTCTAGGGGAATGTTTCTCTTCAGCCTTACCTGGGAGCTTTTGTTTTCATCTCTGCTCTGTGTCTATATTGAGGTGTTTCCAGATGGAGAACAGTTGCACAGAGACACATGGTTGGGGATTGTGCCATTCAGCTTAGCCCTGATTGCTGTCTCCTGATCTGGGTCAAGCCTTCAGTCTTCCCAGCATTTTGCCCATGAGTGAATTCATTCAACTTAGTGTAACATAAGTGATGTAACTCTGTGATAGTAAATACCACCCATCGAAAACTACCTCATGCAAGGCACCACATGTTAAATTATTGGATTTTATGCTGAATATTAAAGACACAGAAACTAACACTCAAAGGACATTTCTTGCCCAAGTTTGTATAGTTTGTAGATACCTAAGTTGGAATAACACAGGCTCTCTGACTCGAATCCAGTGTCCTCACCAAAGGACATCACGATGCCTGTGCAGAGAACCAGTTCCTTCATTCATTATGAGATGCGTGTCTAGAAAGTAGGTTGGATGATGTGCTTACATTTGCAGATTAGCATATTTTCTTCCTGTGGATGTAAGACTGAAGGTCAAATTATAATCAGAATATAGCGTAGTGCGCCAGGAATCGGGGGGGGAGGGTGGAGAGAGGAGGGCTGCGTGATTCAAATATGTAATAGCATCAGGCTAAGGTCATATGAGGTATCCCTTTCATAGATAGGATGTTACTGCTCAGAAACTAGATCTGTTTCATAATCTGGGAGTCTGACTGTTTATCTACTGTGCTTCAGATATTGTGGGTCTGAAGGGGTAAGGGACATAATGATGACCAAGTTAGGGGTAAGGGACATAATGATTACCAAGATACTGTTCCTGCCTTAAGTTACGTATAAGGTGGTGGGAGAAAGTGATACATAAACAGATAATATAGGGGCTTGGGAGCACATAGGAGACACAACCAACTTTGAGGATGAAATCAGAGGTGTTTTCTCACAAGTATGGTGTAGACTGAAATCTGAAGTAATGCCTATCTGAGTGAAAGGCATTAGAAGAAAATGGCATAAGGGAGGATATTCAGGACCAAGAGAACAGCAAGCTTCTACTTTTGGCAAGAAAAAGCATAGTGGTTATTTGGAGACCACTATGAATGAAGGAACTGGTTCTCTGCACTGATACCATGATGTTCTTTGGCGAGGACATTGGATTCAAGTCAGAGAGCCCATGTTATTCCAACTTAGGCACCTACAAACTGTATGAACTTAGGCAAGAAATGTCTTCCTTTAGAAGTTCACTGTGACTCAGGTGTTCAGCAAAGGAGAAATGGCGTGTTGGAAAAATGAGCAGGGAACTACAGGTGAAAAGTTATGAGCAGTGCTGAGAATTTAGATATTATTCTAAGGGCATTTAAGCCCAAGAGTGACATCATGTTCCCTATATTCCAGCCTCAGAACAGAAAATAGACTGAAGGAGCCCTACACTGATGATAAGAGCATCAGTCCTGAGCCAGATGGTGATCACAGCCTCAACTAAAGGAAACTGAGACAAGAGAATATACAGGGGTGGTGGAATATAGAGAAGGGAATACAGAGGGTAAGATTTGGTGACCAGTTGGAAGTAAGAGAAGAGCAAAGGCAGGAGACCAGGGTATTACTCAGGTTTCTGGATTGCCCGAGGTGTGCCAAGACAGAGAGCACAAGAGAAGGAACAAAGAGAAGTTTGGTATGTTTTATTTTGGCAGCAGGAGGACAGGGGGGAAGCTGTCCATGTTTACCATGAGATGCCTGGGATATATTTATGAGACAAGGTCAGTGGGTAGATAGAAGGTTGAAAGCTTAGGCAGAGTGTTGGAGCTGAAATAGATATTACGGAGGAGCAAAAGTCAACATGCAGGTGGTAATTTAAGCCTTTAGAATTCCTAAGTTTACCCTGGCTCCTGAGGAACAACAAATGAATCATATAAGCCATGAGGAGGAGCTTGAAATATGGATGAGAAGTCACAGCCCAAGCGTAGGAGAAAAGTTCAGAATGTGTTTGTCATCAAATCCAAAGGTAAAAGTGTTTCAAGAAGGAAACTGGTCAACAATCTCAAAGACTTCAGAGAGGTGAAAAAAATGTCACCACAGAAAACACTTCTATTTATAATAATATCAAGAAGGATGAAATACTGAGCAGTAACCTTAACCAAGGATGTAAAAGATTTCTACACTAAAACTGACAAAATATTGCTGAAAGAAATTACAAAAGACACAAGTAAACAGAAAGTTCTGTGTTCATGAACTAGAAGAATTAATATTGTTAAAAGGTCCATACTACCCAAAGTGATCCATAGGTTCAGTGCAATCCCTATCAAAACTCTAATGTACTTTTTTGCAGAAACAGAAACAAACAAACAAACAAAAAAACTAAAATTCATGTTGAATCTCAACAGTCCCCAAATAGCCAAAACAAACAAACAAACAAACAATTTTGTTTGATTGAAAAAACAAACTAAGTTGAGGCCTCACGTTCTCTAATCTCAAAACATACCACAAAGCTACAATAACTAAACAGCATAGTACTAACATAAAGACAGACTTGTAGATCAGAAGAAAGCCCAGAACAGAAGAAAGCCCAGAAATAAACCTTCATGTCATGATCTTCAATAAGGATGTCAAAACCACACAAGGGGAAAAGGAAAGTCTCTTTAATAAGTGATGCTGGGAAACTGGATGTCCACATGCATATGGGAGGGACCCTTACCTTAAACTCTATACAAAAACTAACTCAAAATGGATTAAAGAACTTAATGTAAGACTTACAACTGTAAAACTCCAAGAAGAAAACATTCCAAAAAAGTTTCATGACATTGAAATTGGCAATGACTTCTTGGATATGACATCAAACATAACAAAGGCAAAAAAATTGACAAATGGGACTATATCAAACTTAAAAGCATCTGTGCATCAAAGGAAACAATCAACATAATGAAAAGACAATCTATGTAATGGTAGAAAATATTTACAAATCATTTATCTGATAAGGGGTTAATATCTGAATATATAAAGAATCCTACAACTCAACAGCAACAAAAAACAAGTCGTGAAAGACTTGAAAAGACATTTTTCCAAAGAAAATAAAAGAATGTCCAAGAACCATATGAAAAGATGCTCAGCATCACTAATCATTAAAACCACAATGAGATACAACCTCACAGTCATTATTATGGCCGCTATTAAAAAACTAGGAAATAAAAAGTATTGGCAAGGATATGGAGAAATTGGAATACTTGTGCATTATTGCCGGTAATGTGCAGCCACCATGAAAAATAGTATGAAGGTCCTCAAAAAATTAAAAATGGATATGATCCAGTAATACCACTTCTGGGTATATATGCAAAAGAAAAGGGTCTTGAAGAGATATTTGCAAACCCATGTTTGTTGCAGCATTATTCACAATAGCCAAGAGGTGGAAGCAACTCAGATGTCCATTAGCAGGTGAATGGATGAAGAAAATGTGTAGGCATACAATGGATTATTATTCAGCCTTAAAAAAGAAGGAGATTCTGACACATGCTACAGCATGGGTGAATCTTGAGGATATTGTGGTCACTAATATAAGCCAGTACCATATGATTCCACTTCCGTGAGGTTTCTAGAAGAATCTGGTTTGTAGAAACAGTAAAATGGTGGCTGCTGAGAGCCGGGAGCTGGGGCGGGGGCGGGGGGGTGGGGGGGCAATGGGAGGAGGCAGAGGGGAATTCAATGTCTACAGAGTTTTAGTTCTGCAATATGAAAAAGTCCTGAAGGTCTTTTGCACAACAAGATGAATGTACTTGCTGTAACACTACTGAACTTTTGATCACAACTTTAAAAAAAAATTAATGAAAAAATAGCAACCGTATTAGCAGTAAGGAGTTGGTAAGTGACAGTGAAGACAGCAAGCTCAGGCACTTGAGTG
Organism: Canis aureus; assembly: GCF_053574225.1. NCBI lineage: Eukaryota > Metazoa > Chordata > Mammalia > Carnivora > Canidae > Canis > Canis aureus. The sequence goes on from NC_135627.1 coordinate 10,506,588, forward strand.
GAAGTTGGGTTCTAGGAGATGAGCAATGTATGACAGCTAAGGAAGTGAAGACTGATTACCAATCCTTTCTTCTTCTACTTGTCATCCTCAATGCTTCCAGACAGACCACTCATTATTGGCCAATGTTTTTAGTTATGTCAACACTGTTTACCATAGGGCTACGCAACCTTCTTTTCCATGTGGCATGCATGGAGAGTGATGTTTGCCCAACTCACAAGGTCAACCATTGGGAATCCCAGGCAGTTGGAGGCATCAGATATCCAGAATTCCTGCTGCTCCAGGAAACACTGAGCTGCCCAGGAGCCAGAGGATCAATCCCCTCAAGAAGCTACAAATCATTAGCAACTGGGGGTTGGGAAATGGTCTTTCCTGGAAACCTTTGAGGTTACGTAACTCCACTTGAAGCCACTCTCCATCTTTTGGTCAGAAATGACTCTACAGTCATCAATTTACATATTGCTCCCCATAATTTTCTGTAATTTAAATTTCAGGAGGTCATCTTACATAGTATTTGCTCTGCTATTTCTGAAATTGCTTCATTGTTAGGCCTTTGTTTAATAATAAATTCTTATGTCAAGAAAGACATGAACAGCAGTAAAATCAATTCAAAGAGATGAAGTGACTAAGGCTGCAAACTGTTCAGAGTTCAAACCAATAGGTCACAACAGAGGCTCAGAATTTGGGGGTATTAATTATCAGCATTAGACATGGCCTAGAAATCCAGAAGTCAATGCAAAAAGGGGAAACAGCTGACCAGAATTTTGGAGTTAAACCAATGATAGCTAGGGATCAGAGCATCAGACAGAGAAGGTACGTCTTAGAATGTATGTCCTATGGTTGTGCATTCAGTTGTGTACCTCAAAAAGGTATGTTGAAGCCCGAATCTTTAGTATGTGAGAGGGTGACCTTATTTAGAAATGGGGTATTTGCAAATGTAATCAAGTTAAGATGAGGTCTTTAGGGTGAACCTGAATCCCCTATGACTGGTGTCCTGATATGAAAAGAAGAGACAAACAGATGGGAACACCAAAGTGATGACAGAGACAGACACTGTGAGGTGTCCACAAACTAGGGAGCATCAAGGATTGCTGACCATCACCAGAAGCTAAGAGAGAGGCACAGAATAGGCAGACCCTCAGAACCCCCACAGGGCACCAAGCCCCCATACACCTTGATTTTGGACTCCCAGCCCCCTAGAACTATGAGACAATAAACTTCTGTTGTTTTAAGCCACCCAGTTTTGGTACTTTGCTACAACAGCCCTCAGAAACTAACACAACCACCAGAGCCTTGTTCTCTGGCCTCAAGAAGTGTTTCCTTTTTGGTGCTAGGACGTAAGTAGCTGAGAGCATGGCACAATGGGGGGTAGCGGGTACTCCTCAGGACACAGACCAGCTGTCACCAGCCAAGAGCAGCATTCTCAGCAGTTGGAATCTTTACCTTCACCCTTAATCAAATAAGTCCATAAAAAGTGAGCTTTATGAGCTTGAGACTTTCTTGGAAGAAGAGTTCTTCTAAGCTTTTTCAGACTTTCATTCTGTGAATGATTGACCCAAACCAGATCACTTTTAGAAACCTTGATCTTTGTCTCATTCCACTGGCACTTGGAACTTTTTATGAATTACCTTAAGGCTCTCTTGCCTTTAAACAAATATGAAATGACTTGCCTATATTGATGAGTTGTTGGTTGTACCATTCTACAATTATGCTAACACAAAATTACTTTCATTACATTTTTTTCTATAGCACTCTACAAGGCAACCCCTCAAGTTTGAAAATGGGAAGGTTTGTAGGGAAAACATGCCCAAACTGGAGGAGAAGCTCCCCCTTCAGTCTGCCCAAATTCAGCACACCCAGCCTTAGTCCTATTGTTTAGCTGTGTGGACTCTATCTTGTTTGCTTTTTGTAATCAAGAGAACAAAATTTTTTTAATGAACAGCAATTTTTTTTCTTTAGACCCTTTCACAGTATGGAAACTGGATTGTTACAGTTTTCAGGAAAAAGCATGACAGACAATTGGTTTTCAGTTTCATGAATTGCAAAGGAATTCTTTTGTAGCTATGTTAGGACTATAAGGAGTGGAGACTATAACGAGTGTTACCCGATATGTACCTAAACTCAAATCTGAGTACACTGGAAGGGTTGTCATTGCCTCAACTCCTTTTGGACTTAGGTTTAACACAGTCCATCTGTTCTTTGTTCTGAGTCTCAGCCTATATACTTTTCCATTCTTTCCAAAGCATTATTATCTGCCTATTCATTTGTTTCTCAAATCTTTGAATCCCTACATTGTTCAAAAGTACCCGGGCTGGGTACTAAAGAGACAATAATAAGCAGTTAAATTCTCTGCTCTCCTGGACCTTATGGTTTAATGGAGGAGTTGTACATAAATCAAATAACCAAAGTAGTGAATAAATATTTACAAACTGAGATGAACATTCTTCAGAAAAGAACACCATTTGAGTGAGAAGTTCATAGAGGACACTGACCCACATGGGAGTGAGAGCAGTGAGGAAGGAGAAAGAAACACTTGAGCTAAGTTATAAAGGATGAGCAGCAGTGATTTCATAAAGGTGTTGACAGGGAGAGAGGAGAGGAGAACATTGCAGAGAGAAAGAAGAGCGTTCGGCATGACCAGAACATAGAAAGTTCAGGGTGAAGTGGTTTAAAGTGAATATGGAAAAGCAAACAGGTCATATACCATGCAGCACTCTGAGAAACATGCAAAGAATTTTACATTTGACCTAAGAACATGGGAAGCCTCAGAAGGCTTGAAGGTGGGAGGTGATAGTAAATTAGAGAGCTGTTTGGGAAGTAAAATCAGCAGGGACATGGTGAGAGTTTGGATTTAAGAACATAAATGAGAGAGTCTTGGGGGTAACTCTTGGATGAATGATGGTAACATTCACTGAAGCAGGAAACATTAGCACAGAGCCCTATCTGAAGGAAAAGATTGACAACTCCTCCTTGGGCATGTTGTGATGAGTTTGGGCCTAAGCAGAGACAGACACCTAATGGCTGCATATGCACATCTAGAGTTCAGGAGTGAGGGCTGGCTGGCTAGAGATACAAACATGGATGGTCAATGAAATCTTCACATACCCAATGCCTACCATGTGCCAGGCACTGTCCTAGGCATGTAGGCTATGTCATTGAAGAAACCAGCCAAAAGTCCTCACCCTCTCTGATTCTTCTTCAGTCTTAGTGATGTTCTCTGTATAGACAAAATAGTGAAAATTGTGAATCTGGTGAGATTGTATAGAGTGGAAAGAAAAGAGATACTATAACCTTGTAAAAAAATGTTTAATAACTCCAAGTGATTTGTCATTAAGGCAGCACAAATAATCTCTCTCTGATTTTCTCCATGTCAGTTTGGCTTATGGTTTTGTTACAAATAATCAACGCTCTCTCTGTCTCAAGTTCAAGCTCCCAACAAGAGAAGATCTGATTGGTGCAGCTAGTCAGCCTTATTCCTTCTAGGCCAGAATTTCATGTCCCTGACTGCTTACAATGCTTGTCATCCATACAGAAAACCATCATCTTTCAACAGGTCCATATCTAGACCAAACCACAAAGAGGGCCACCCTGAACTGTGGCTGGTTTCCTAAGGCAATCTATTCTCCTAACTCTCCACCCTGGCCTCTGCTCTGAGAAACTAGACCTAAAAGGAGATGTGGAGCTGTAAAGGATGGGACTGCGTTCCTTCCCTAGTTCTAGAGCAGAAGTCATACTTGTAGCTCTGTGGAGTAGGGGTCAGGGGAAGATTTGAACCAGAAGACCTAGGAGACTAGATCGAACTGAACTAATTTTTAATAAAAGGTGGCCAGAAAGTTATGGAATTTGTCTAAAAGCAGCAACCATCTTCTTTTGATTTATTCATGATTCTGCTTCCACATACTTGAGGGTTAATGAGTTCATCTTATCCTTTCTTTACATTCCGCTCAGTGTGCTTGCTCAATAGTAGGTACAGTGAGAGGTGGAGCATGTCTGGCATTCTCACACAGCCATATGACTATCGAATATTTTTTACTCCAATATTAACAAAAGAATGACTTAAATTATTTCTAGGAAATGAGAAATATACATGCATGCTATTTGGTTTGATGTTATTCCTATTTCCATTTTGCTTTGCATAAAATATGTTGATTAACGTGAATTTTCATAGTGCATCTAATAAGCCCTTTTTATCAAAGTCTGCAAAATTGAATAACTCTACAATCTTCCATAAGCATATTCAGGAATGGTACTTGGAAAATGCATGAATTGCCAAGGAAACAGAGCACAGCTGAGGTTCAAGACCCCAACGTGGGGACTACAATATATGTGTCTTCCATACCTCCAATTTAATGTGTGGTATTTATTTTATGACAAATACCATTCCTGATACTAGTTATATATGCACTAAGGTGGAACAAATAAGGAAATTTACTGCAGATCATGTCACACTGTCGGAGAAAGAAGTTACAGATAAGCAAAGGGGAGATGCCAGATGAACCCTAAAGCATCAGATTGGAGTAGGAGTATCAGTATGAACTCAGTTTAAGATAGAAGATGGATGGATGGATACATAGATACATAGACAGATATATAGATACATGGATGGATTCATATATATGATCTAAGGTTACATAAGACCATCCATCCATACATAGTTGTTGGGTATAAATATGTTTGTATAACATCATTTTATATACATACATGTATTTACTAGCTCTTTCTTTACTTTGAGTAAGCCTAGGAGCAGTGACATACCAGTGGCAACAAGCAAACCCAGTGCCAAGATTTCATTTCTAAATGCCATACTCCAGGAAAGAAAATCAGGACTCTTTGTGGAGAAATAGCTGATTGTCAAGCTCAGTCTGAAAACACAAGATAAGACTTAAGTATTTTGTGGAGCCCAGAAAGTAAGGAAGAACCTTTTAAAAAGAAAGGAAAATAAAAAGGTATATTAGAAGAGTGGAGAAGCCAACTGAAAAAGCCCCCAATAGCCAAAGCAAGAGCAATTTGAGCAATAAAATAAATAATGATAGTATTCGATTATTGATCCAGAGAGTGAAATAAACAACCAAAACTCACACTTGTGTATAAATAAATGATTGAATTTAAAACTAGAGAAGTGGCAACTCTTCCTCACAGAATAGTGGCAAGTAAATAGAAATAGAAATAATAGAATAATAAATGAGGGAAATAGAAAATCACCATTAGAACATTACAATTATAATTGTGGCAGGTGGGATCTACTGATGGATGCTGAAATTAGTGTTAAACTTGAAGAAGAAATAGGATATTTGCATGACCTCCAAGTTCTCCCTTCAAAACTTGTTTTTTTAAATTATTCTGATGGTTTTGATATGTGTCTACAAATTCGTTGATGCTCCTCCTTCCTGAGAGAAGAACCTTAAGTCTTCTCTCCTTAGCTGTGTGCAGGAGTTGGTGACTTGCTTCTACCTCATGGTTTAAAGAAAGAGTAGTATGAGGACACTATAACATTAGAGAAACCCAGAAGACACACCTTACCCTTGTTACAGTTGCCATCACCAACATTAAGACTATTGGTGTCATGTTCCCCCTGATATGATGAGATAAGCCCATAATCTCCCTGATATTCTTCCCCCCAAAATCCATAACCACAGTCAAGTCATGAGAAAACATCAGACAATCCCAAATTGCCCTCACTCTACAAGGGACCTGCCCAGTACTCCTTAAAACTGTCAGGGTCATTCACAAATAAGGAAGATAGGAGAAATTCACAGCCTCAAAATACATGACAATGAAATATAATGTGGCACCCTGTATTGACTCTTTAAAATGATGCTGACACAAAAACCAGGGAATCCCAAATATGTTCTCCACTTTAGTTAAAAGTATTTGACCAAGGTTAACTTCTTAGTTTTAATAAATGTTCTATGGTTATATAAGATGCAGACATAAGAAAAAGCTGGGTCAAGGGCATCCAGGAACTCTCTGTACTATCTTTGCAATCTTATGTAAGTGCAAAATGATTTCCACATAAAGTGTTATTTTTTTTAATGGGGTAAGAATTTTCTATGGTAAACTCCAATAACACAACATATATGTATAAATTGTCTGCTGTGTGGCCCTGTTCAAAGACATATACATCTGTGAACCTTTATACTGTGAATATGTCATATAGAATTTATAGTTAATTATGATGTTTTGATCTTAAAAAGCTGAGGGCATACATCTCATCAGGAGCCAAACACTTTTTATGATTTTATTTCTAATGCAAAAGCTGATGAGACTTGTCATTTCTCTTTCTTCCTCTTGATCAGTAAAATAACCCATCTGAAATTGGGAGACTTGTTTGTGCTGGTTAATATGGCTTCTTCCACCTTGTAAAGAGCCTAAGAAGAGGATAATAAAATGAGGAGAAACTTCACAAATGGGCCACTTTGTCCCGTTCATGGGACTCCACCGATGCCACTTTTTTTATTCATCTCATCACCATTGTGTTATCTTTGTCCTGTGTGTGTGTAAATGTACAGTGTGAGGCCACAGGGCACAGAGTCCTGCTCTTAATTTAGAATGTGTCACCTCAATAGGAGACAGATATGCATAATTAGGAGATGATGGCATAAAGCCCTGAGCACTAAGGCTGAAGAAATTGCAAGAAATGGTGCGGAAGTCATGCCCAATTCAGATGGGAGGCAGGTAAGGAAGATGTGTCTGAAAATGATGAATTTAATGTTGTTAGCAAAGTGGGAGAAAATATTCCATATTTAAGAAATGGCAGGTACAAAATTGCAGAAGGAAAAATGCATCTATTGCTTGAAAATGTTGTTTTGATGAGACAGTATAAAACAGTTTGTAAAAGCTCAAGCTCTGGAATCAGAAACGTTGGAGTCACACCGCAGTGCTACCACTTCCAGCCATGTGACCTTGGGCAGCTGTTTTAAGCTCCTGTGACCTCAGTTTCCATATCTGTAACATGCTAGAGTATGGAGCAATATCCAGGGCCAAACTGGGGGATTGAGTAGTCTTAGCGATGCAAAGTGTTCAGCCTAGTGTCTAGCACTCATGTTTAGTAACGACCAGTTATTGTTATTCCGAGAAATCTTCCTAGCAGGGATGACTTTTAAGGGAGTTAACCAAATGTAAAAGGGAAGTGTGTTGCAAGCATTGTGGGAGGACAACACGTTTGTATGTTTGGAGGCACACATACATCACATCAAGAAAGACTGTGGGAGGGGCCGGCAAGCCAATATTGTTGGAGTGTAAAGAGCAAGGAAGGCATGGGGTGGAGGTTGGTGGGGGGGGTATCATTTCTGCCATGCTAAGAAGATTCAAATTTCTTATGTACACAATTGACCACCCTTGAATTACTGTAAGGACCAGGAACATGATTATGTTTCTTTTTCGAGTGTTCTGAAAAGAAAACTGGGATTCAAGGAGCAAGACTAAGATGGAAACGCAGTTAGGGAGGATGGAACCCAGTTCAGGAGTGGCAGTGAGATAAAACCAGGATGCATGGGGTGGGGGAGCTGCTGACTTCAGCAGTGTGGGAAATATGGGTGGCTGGTGAGAGCAGCCCCTCGGTGCCGCCGCCGGGAGAGGATGGAAGATGAGCAGAGAGTTAGTGCAGAGGAGCAGCATGCATGGTCCATGGCGAGTGCAGGCAACTCTTGTGAGAAGAAAGTTTGAAAAGGGAAAGAGAGAGGGAAAAACACTAGATCAGGAGTAATGTTCGCCACTCTCTATTTAAATCAAGAGTCTTAAGAAAATAAATCAAACAACACTGCAAAGGGGCAGAAGGTAGGGAGTGGCAAAGGTTGAGGGAGTCCCACAGTGGATGGAGGAGAGGCGCTGGACAGGACAGCATGTGAGCATCCTCTGCACTTCTCCCCACTGGCTGAGATGAGAGCATCTCCATGCAGGGCCAGCAGCTATGGTGGCATAGTGAGAGCTCTGGTTTTTCTAGCACATTTTCCCTTGAGGAATTCAAATTACAGACAATATGCTATCTCACTTATCTATCTGGCATTTATATGAAGGAAGGAAGATCCTCATTTCTCATTTGAGAACACTGAAATCCAAAGTGGTTAAGGGATTATAAAACTGAACAAAAATTGAAATCCACATCTTCTTACTTTTTTTTAGACTATGTTTTCTCCTGTGTTTTCTGAATCAAAACAGGGAGGACAATTATGGGAGTATAAATATATGTATACACGCACACACACACTCATATATATACATACATATACATCCAGTATACATATTCTAAATTCCCTTTGGTGTGGCCTTTTCCTATTACTTACTGAATATCCGTCTCCTAACAAGAGCCAACTATCTAGTTTACATGGAATTCTAATATAATCTCATCTGAGGTAGAGCAAAAAAATGCATTTTTTTATCATAATGAACATGTTTCTATGATTCAGTAAGTTTCCTAATGGAAACAACTGTGTCTCAGTTGAATAACACAAGAGAAATATAATGTAAAATAGAGGGACCTAGGCAAAAAAAAAAAAAAAAAAAAAAACCACCCAAAACCCAAAACATACAAAAGCAAACTGTGTTCATTACAATTGTCTCTAAGAAATCATTAAGTCCATTAATGGGATTTCAAGGGACAATCATATAAGGAAAACCTACCCATTCAATGTAATTTGGTATTCTTGTTTTGAATAGTTTCTTTTCCTCTTACTAACTTGTTAGCATTTTCCTGTAGTCTAAGCCTTGTAACTGCTATTCACATTGTGTCACAAAGTAACCTTCTGAAGGACATTTCAAGCTGTAAGATCTTAAGTTCCATGCTATGTACATTTTAGAGATGTCATAAGGTGAGGTAAGAGTAAGAGCCCTTCATAAGTGCCCTGCTAGTCTCCCAAATCAGGAAGCACAGAACAGCCACTTAATTCCCCAGGGCACCAGCTCCTCCAAGAATACACCTCTTCTCCCTATTTTCTTCAGGGGCATGCTGTAAGGATGAATGAGGAACACCTCTGAATCTATTGAGAGATGTAGGAAAAGAAAACCACCTGCCATTAATCAACTGATGTTATAAAGTTACTTTGAACAAATACTTTGGGGTTCCAGCTGTTATATTACAATGTATCTTTTATGGCCCACAAGCCAAGAAATAGAGTCCTTCAGTTTGTAGTAGTAAAATCTGGATGTGACCTTGGCAGTGCTGGATGTATTCCAGACTTTCTGTAAAAGGGGGGAGAACTGGCAACTTGAACACTTTTTAGGGACACATTTTTAAAAGTATATAATAGAGCTGTCTTACATTCAGTCATGTGGCTGACGGCCTTTTGCCCAGAGCAAAAAAAGAAAATATCCTCCCTTCTAAGAAATTCTTGCTTGGACTCAACAGCCTAGTGAGGCATATTCTTTATATTTCTTATCAAGGTTTTATAGTAACACAGGGACATGGATATTAATAAAGACCAACAGTCTGATCATTACTCCAGTTATCCAGTCTGTCTTCACCCAGACACCATGCATTTGGGGTTGTAAAATCACAGGTGCAAAATAGCAAGAGAAACTTGCTTGAAAAATAATAGTTCATGCTTTAGGAGGAGTCTCCGTTCTAAATTACTGTGTCATATATAGATCCAGAAAAGCTGGATAATACCCTTGTATAAAGAAGCAAAGAGAATTCAGCCTTAATTTACTCAGGTGACAAAGAGGAACTTCTTTCCCCAAATTGCACATAATGTGGCCATTTTTCATATATCGAACTCTGCCAAAAAAATACTCTTCAGACACATTAACCTACAGGTCTGTGCACATTTTTCAAACAGCATGGACTAGATTTTAAAACGAGAATCTTTCCCCCATCTGAATGCTTTTTAAATTGTTTTCTTTTCCAAAGTCCCACCAAAAATTACCGAAAAAAATTATTTAACATAATCCTTCAATTCACTTATTTGTTGCAGTGTTTAGCAAGGGAAAACTGAATAATGTTGGAATATTTTAACAGAAGAGAACACAGGCTGGAAGATGGAAGGTGTAAGCAATGAGGCAGAACAGGGTATGTGTCATGCAGAGCAATTACACCTAACTCTCTTGAGAAGCACAAGGAAAGCAAAAGGCTTTCAGCCGCCCAATGTGTAATGGTATCTCCACAAGACAGATGCTGAGCCATAGAATAGCACTGAGCTTAGATGATTTATATATTTTAAAGCTCAAGGTTTGAATTTTTCTCTTTGATTCTGACTTCTTTTTTGCAAATGTGGTTTTTTTTTAACCATTTGAGTCTGTTACAAATCTATCATCTGATCCATCCATTGCAGCCAGACTTTGTGCTCCGCTGAAGCCATTATAGACTTTCCTTTGTGCTCTTCTTTACATTAGCTTTTTCAACATAAAGACTAAAATCTTGGGTTCACTACACTAGGTGCCTTCCATTCAAGAGATTTGATCTTTGAAATGATTTTTAAGTGAATATTTACAAATACAATTGCTATGCATTAGAAAGTCTGCTTTTGTGGCATAATATAATGATCTTAAATTATTATCCTGTATATTCAGTGTAACCCATATTACACTGCATCACTTGCATCACAGTACATTTAATCTTGGGACAATCTGTGCTTAAATGCAAGAAGGGGAAAGAATTTGGATAAAAAGTACAATAGGGTTTATCGTGTATTAAGTACTTGAACAGTGGCTTCCAAGTACCAGGCAGTACTTTTCTTTACCCTGGCTGCCTCATCTTCATCCTCCACACACACTCCAGTCCCGTCTTGCTCTTTGGCCTTTTTCCCCTCATTTTGTATCTTGGCCAAAATCATAGACCAGGGAAGGAGAATTGTTTCTCGTTAAGGTGATTAATAGCAGTGGAGTAAGAATTTGATGATTTTGCTTTACTCCATCATCTGTCCTTTTTTCTTTTTAACTTTTTACTGGATTCTATCTTCCATATAGAAAAAGGCATTTTGCTAAACTTTTACTGATTGAACACACCCATTACCCAAAGGAATACCAGCTGTTCCTCAAAAGCCCTTCCCCATATGCCCTCTGGGTCATGATGCTTCACCCCACCCCAGGATGACCACTCTCCAGACATAAGCAGGATAGAGTAGTGTTGCCTGCTTTTTAACTTTATATAAATGGAATTATTTGGGATGTATTTGTTTGCATTGTCAGGATTCATTCATTCAACATTAGTTTGTAAAATTCACCCTAATTCTTGTGCTTGGATGGAGTTTATTGACTCAAATTCATAAATATACCACGGTTTACTTCTCCATCCAGCTGCCAGTGGGCATTTGAGGAGAGTACCGTTTTGCACAGCTGTGGGCATGCGAGGCTGTGGTGTGCATGCGGGCATGTTTCTGGTGGGTGTGTGCCTGAGAGAGGGTTTGCTAGGCTACTGGAGGTGTACATGTTCATCTGTAGTCAATGCTGCTTAACTGTGAACAGCAGAAAGAGCACTTGGCAGCTGCCGTTCACAAAGAGGCCCCTTCCTGCTTGTAGAAGATTCTATCCAGTGCCTCCATAGTGAGATCAATATATCTGCCACCCATGCATCCACTCATCTTTGTCTGGTTTAACTGGCCCTTCTGCACATATGTGGAGCCTTGACACCTGATGTCTGAGAGGATTTGCAGCATCTTCAAGAAACTTCTGTGTCATCAAAAAGAGCTTCTAGTTTGCTGTTTATAGTTTTAAAGTTCCATGATCAGTTCATTATGAATTCTAATTCATTTATTTACGAACAGCTATTATATTTCTGCTCTCTGAAAAGGACTATGAAAGTGAATTAAAAACAGAATCTTGCCCCTGAGTAGTTTGAGGAGGTATAAATAACTCTAACACAAAGTAGAATGAGATGAGCTCCATTTTAAAGACATAAAGGCAAGGGAACTATATTTTAATATTGGTAACCGACCAATGTTAACATCATATTCTAGGATATTTGATAAAATATTACAAAATTTTGGAATGCCTGGATGGCTCAGTGGTTGCCTTTGGCTCAGGTCATGATTCCAGGGTCCTGGGATCAAGTCTCACATTGGGCTCCCCACAGGGAGCCTACTTCTCCCTCTGCCTATGTCTCTGCCTCTCTCTCTGTGACTCTCATGAATAAATAAATAAAATCTTTAAATAAATAAATATTACAAAATTTTATGTCTAAACCTATTCTAAACATTTCTCAGTTCACTCAGTTCACCAACGGTAGATGTTAAGTTCAGGTTAAGTGCCATAGAGTCTATTTATATTCTATTCTGTGAATCCAGGGATACTTACACTCCATGCCAACAAATGTATTCAATCAGTAAATGGGTATTTTCTGCTTCTCTCTCTGCCTTTAAGAATATACCAAAAATCCTTTCCTTTATTTCCAAGTTATCTGTTAAATAGTTTAGTTCTGCCGATTATTATGTAATTATTCATTCAACATATGTTTGTTTAGCTTACTTTGTGTCAAATAGTATATCAGGCTCTGAATATGAATAATGAAACCCACCCAACCCCTGCAAGGCTCCTTGTCCTCCTAGTGTTGACAGTCTCAAGGGTGGGTGGGGGGAGAGAAACAGTGTCCAAGTCACCATATGCTGGAATTTCAAATACTCTATGTAGTGGATTTAATAGTATGGCCCCAAAATTCATGTCTACCTGGAACCTCAGAATGGGATGTTATTTGAAATTAGATTTTTTCAGATATGATCAGTTAAGATCATACTGCTTTAGGGTGGGCCCTAATTTAAATTATTGATGTCTTTGTAAGAGAAAAGTGAGGGAGACTCAGACACAGAAACACACAGGGAAGAAGGCCTTGTGATTTCGGAGGCAGATGACACAGTGATGGAACTACAGGTTAAGGAACACGAACATTGCCAAGAAATTGAGTCAAGGAAGAACTCTTTCCTAGAGCCTGTAGAGAGAGCATGGTGCTGCTGATACTTTGATTTAGGGCTTTCAGCCTCCATGATACTGGAAGAAGTCTCTAGAAATAAAAGTAGCACCATCATTTTTTTTTTAATTTTCTCCCTTTGCTCCTCACCTTGAGCTCCCAGCACTTTGTTTGTATCTCAGCTAGAATAGCTATTTATTTGTCATTATCTGTTTACGGACCGATCTATCCATTACAACGTGGGCTCCATGAGAGCAAATACTGTGTCTTAGTTATTTTTATATTCCCAGAACTTTGCAGGGAATCTGGTCTCTGGGATTTGATTTATAAGTGACTACACCAATACATAAGTAAATGAGTCAGCAAAGTCATGAATTAAATCCTTCATTTCTGCTCTATCTTCTTGGCCTGTCTTTGGCCTTATATAATTGCCTTTCTCTCTAGTCTGACTAAACAAACCACCTTTTCTTTTTCTGTGTGCTCTCCTTATTACTGACAAATATCTTTTTACAAGTTATGCCAATAAATTTTTAGAAAACAAGTCTCTTCCTCATGAATTTCTTTGTTTATATATGGAGCCATTTTTCTTTTTTTAAGATTTATTTATTTATTTGAAAGAAAGAAAGTGAGAGAGAGAGAGAGAGAGAGAGAGAGAGAGTACACATGCTGGGGAGGAGCAGAGGGAGAGAGAAAATCCCAAGCAGATTCCCTGCCAAGCACAGAGCCCAACACAGAGCTTGATCTCAGGACCCTGAGATAATGACATAAGCCAAAACCAAGAGTTAGACACTAAAGCAATGGAGCCACCCAGGCACCCCTGCAGCCATTTTTTGATTGCTTGCATCTCATGGAAAAGCTAGGAGTTTTGCATCTTGGGAGCTAAGTCTTCATCACTGTCACCATCACAGCCATCAAATGATTGGGAGCGTGTTGTGTTGTATTCCACTTGGGGAGACAGGAAGGCAATGAACGACAGTCAACCCTTCTTATGAGGTCACTGTCTAAGTCAGAAATCCACAGACAAGCCCCCAAATTAAATAAGACATACAGATGGCTACAGTAAAATATTTATATTATATAAAACAAGAATTTAAGAACAGTTTCTGAGTTTTATGAAAAATGAGGCACATTTTCTGAACTAGAAATAAGACCTATAATCTCACTATGAGCTCACACCAACTGGACAACTGAGCCATATATTATATTGAAATTGGATGTTCCCCCAAATGCAACGGTCATGTTCTCTCTGGCTGGTTTGGATACCCCTACTTGGGGAGGAGGGAAGAATTGCCACCCTTCTTCCTGTTATAAAAGTTATAAAAATATTCTCAGCCTCCCATGCTAATCTTTTCACAAACCAGAGACAGGTTGTAATTAGAAAGTAAGAGCATACCCAGCAAGGAATAAGAAGCTGCTGGTTTTTGAAACACACTTCCCTAACTCCACCAGAGAGGCTGTCTGAATTTGGTGGACTCTTTGAATGGGTTCAGTGGTTAGAGGTGCAGGCTAGAGAGCAGAACAGGAGATAGGTGGATATGGAGAGGTTATCCTGTCTATAGAGAGCTCTGAGAGGAGGGAGTAGTAAAGAGACGTAAGGAAGGTCTGCAAGAGAAGTCAGCCTTGGACAGGAAAGAAGGTGGAGTGAGAAGGGATAGAAGCACCCTACTTCATTTTTCAGGCCAAATCCATCCTTATGATGGCTCCTTAGCTAAGCACCGGTTCCAGTTTATGTTGTCAAGTTTCTTTCCCTGAAATCTAATTTGTAGAACTATAAAATATATATAAAATATATACAAAACCCTTGTAGATAGATGATACATAGATGATGAATTCCATTTGCTTGTCATTTCTTGCAAAGATATGTTATGGCATATAATGTAATAATTCATCTTACAACTGAATAAAGAACTCTTCCTGTAGGTACCAAATGTGTTGTTTCCATTTTGAGCTTTTCTCTTTAATCTGCTAGAATAAATGACCCGTTTTCCTGACATTTTCCCTCTTTGCAAATATTACCACTCAGGAGTTTCATTTCTTTTTATTCTTTTTGATTTTGTATTCTAGCACACATAAAACAGATTTTATTGTTACGTTATTATACATGCTAGTGATAAATAAGCAAACAAAAATAACGTTTGTTATGAAAGGGGATTTGTATTTGGGAATAAAAGAACATAAATTTTTCTTCTAATTTTTTCTGCTTTAGTTTTTTGCTTGGTTTAGTTGTGGTTTTGTTTTCCGGGTGGTTAAAGTTCGAGCACACACGGAGCATAGATGCCAGGTGACAAAGTGCACTCGATGGGGCTCTGCTGCCATCTACCGTTCGCCACGTACCAACTCCTTGTTTTTCTGATTCCAAAAATCCAGTCTATGACTTGATAGTACAATAAGTTCCCCCCTTTCTTTCTTTCTATTTTTTCTTTAGTTAAAACAAAGTGAAGCGAATGCGGACACCAAAGAAAAGCTCCCCTTGCGACTTCGAATCTTTGAAAAATTTCCAAACAGACCGCAAATGGTGAAAATCTCAAAGCTTCCTTCAGATTTTACAGTTCCTAAAATCAGGTATTAACGTATTTCTTTCATCGTATATATCACAGACACAGTCAACGATTTCTCTTAAATCTGATTCAGCCCTTTTTTCAAATTCGTGTTTCAAAGAAGGGTATATTTCTTCTATTTTTAAGTTATGTATATTTCTACTCTCTTTATCTATTTTAAAAACCATTCACCCCTTTAAGTGGTATATTCAGAATGGTCATTCGACAGCGGCATTAAGCTGAGGCAAGAAGGCTGCTTCCCCCTGCTTCTCCCTGAGATGCCCCTCAGGAATTGGATCCCCAGATAACTGTCACAGGTACTCAAGGTTGCAATAGACACCAAACTCTGACCTTCAACCCTATAAGGATAAACTTGCCTTTTGAGGCCTTTTATTGTCAAGTAAATAGAGAAATGCCACCAGCCAGGTTTCTGCACTACTGTGCTTATTTAGAATGTCTGTCTAATTACAGTATCATTTGTCTTCTACCTTATTTTGAAGTTTAAAAATTCTTTAATGCATTTAGACAAAGAACAAGTGTTGCATTATAAAGACTTGCTTAAAAGCATGTTAAGTCTGTTGTCATTGTTTCTTTATGCATCATAAACCAACATAACCAATCCGGGGAGAATGGTACCTTGTTCCTTCTCATCTTTAGCTTGTTCTTAATTTAGCATGGATACATCCTTGGAAAACCCTGGTGAAAGGGTTTGCCCAATACTCTCACCTCCGGCTCTGATGGCTCCTTGTCTTCCACTTTTATAAGAAGAAACATGGCATTTGCCACATATACTAATTTGATTTTCTACCACTTTGCCCTTCAGTTGAGCATTTGCATAAAAGATGCTTTAAAACATTTATTTTTAAAAATTAAAAAACACTATTTCAGTTGTAGCTCAAAATTACAAAGAGAACCAAAATAGTTGAAATATGCCATTTTTAAAAGATTTTGTTTATTCACTTGAAAGAAAGAGAGAGAACACATGTGCTAGTGGGGGGAGGGGTGGAGGAAGGCAGGGAGAGAAGGCGCAGTGGACTCCAACTGGGTTGGGACTCTATCCCACAACCCTGAGATCATGACCTGAGTCGAAATCTAGAGTCAGCCGCTTAACCAACTGAGAATTCCAAGTGCCCCACAATATGACATTTTTATGTAACCAGTTCTAAAAACAATTCTGTGGGGGGGGGGTTATAAAAATATGAGACTGGTTATGGTGCCATAATATTTAAAATTCAAATGGAAATATATTTGCATTTCTGATTTTAAAAAAATTTTAACTTAAAAATAGGAAGTATAAAAGAGCCACAAATTAGATTCAAGATTAGGGGTTATTTGAAAAGCTGTTATTTGAATTCTCACCATGCTTCAGAGATCAGATGAAACAAGTTTCTTTTGAGTTATTTTGAGTCCTTAAATGTAAAATTATCTCTTGAGGATTCTTATGATGAGTAGAAGTCAGAGAGATGAACTAATCCCTCTAAGTCTTAGAGGGAAAAAAAAAAGTATTACCACAATGAGATTCAAAGAAATACCATCAATGACTGAATATTATTTCTTAAAAGTTATTTCAGGGACATTACTTTTTTTAAACAAAACTGAAAATTCAGGAAGCTTTCTCTAAGTTCATTGTTCTGCTCATTAAATCTAAACACCACTCTTAGCATGATGGGTCTTATTTTCTGTGAACTTCTTTTCTGTTACCATTTATCGGAGCTCAAGCACTTGTGTCAGTGTAAAATGCCATGACTTGCTCTGGTTTATTAACAATGCTTGACGCATATGTGTCTACTTCATTTGCAAAGGGAAAGTTTCATGAAGCAGTTTATTGATCGCCAGCAACAGGACACCTGCTGCCTCTTACGAAGCCTTCCGTCCACCTCTTCCTCATCGTGTGATCACTCCAAACGGTCTGCAATTGAAGACAACAAATACATTGACCAAAAAGTAAGAATCTTAACAGTAGAGAACAAACTGAGGGATGTGGAGGGAGAGGGTGGAGGATGGGCTAGATGGGGGATGGGAATTAAAGAAGACATTTGCTGTAATGAGCCCTGGGTGTTGTAAGTAAGTGGTGAATCACTGAATTCCACTCCAGAAATGAAGATTGCTCTTTATGTTAACTAACAAAATTTCAATTAAAAGAAAGTAAGAATCACTGCTTTAAATGGCCAAAGTTTTCGTAAACATATATGTTAGAGAAAAGAACTATGTAACTGCAGGGTTATGGGGGGTCCTGAAATCTGATGTCTCAGGAGAATAATGAAGAAACTAATTTTGTTTGTAGAAGAAATCATGAAACCTAACATTTGCAGTTATGAATTTAAATTTAGCCTCTGTACACGTCCGCTTTTGAGCCATAGCAGGTATCAGCCCTGTGACTTCGATAGGTAGACAACCTCCCAACACTGCATTTCCTCACATGCAGAAGGACTCTGGTTGCTGACATTCAGCCACGGCTTAATAGTGGCCTGTATGATACCTTTTGCAAGAGACCATTTTCTCTGGGGAGAAAACCCAGAGCAGGTTTCTCTAAAATCAGTCAAAATACCACTTATTAAGTGTTTAGTATGTGGCAGGAATTATCTCTATGTATGTTGTCTTATTCATGTTGTGATTTATCTATTTATCATTGAAGAGCAGATAGTGAATGTGTTCCCTCAGATTTCACAGTTAGAGAATGAAAGATTAGGGCATCTGGGTGGCTCAGTTGATTAAACATCCGACTCTTGATCTTGGTTCAGGTCATGATCTCAGTGTTGTGAGATCCAGTCCCGTGTGGGGTTCCATGCTGGGCATGGAGCCTGCCTAGGATTCTCTGTCTCCCTCTCACTCTGCCCTTCTCCCACCCTTTCTCTCTCCCCCTCTTAAAAAAAAAAAAGAAAATGAAAATGAAAGATCAATAGCAGAATTTGTAAAAGATCTTGAATGTTAGAGTTTGCAAAAGCATCTAATTTACATGCAAGTGTTTTACTTTGGAAGTCCTAGTTTATTTTTTATTCTTTTGAATTATGGCTTCCCTTTTTCTGTTGCTTATGATCAAATATGTATTTCTTTATTATCATGGAAAATAAAATACCAGTTCCTTCATCCTTCAAGATTCTCTGTTCCCCACACCGCACAAAGATTAGGCTTTCGCTCTATCTGTGCCTCTCTCCTCTGCTTCTTTTCTCTTACCTCCTTCCATCACCCCATTCCTCTCCCCAGCATCTGGTCTTCTGCTGCAGTTCCATGATTTTGTTCTCAGCTATGATCATGATGATTCCCTTATAGTGTATCTCTTCTCCTTCAAGGGTTTCCATTTATTTATTTTCTTCAGATGTAATTTCTCTCTCTTCTCCAACATTGTAGAGGACAAGTCTGATGCCAGTGTCATTTTTTTTTCTTCATTTGAATGTAATTAGGTGTTTGTTTGATGGTTGGTTGGTTGGTAGGTTTTCTGGTTTGGGGAAGCTTTTGAAACTCTCCACTGTCCTGGTTGTTCAGAAACCTTACCAGGATATACTTTGTATGTTTTTTCTCCTCAGAACTGACCTAAGGGTCCCTGGGTGGTTCAGTTGGTTAAGTGTCTGCTTTTGGCTCAGGTCATGATCTCTGGGTCCTGGGATCAAGCCCCATGTCAGGCTCCCTGCTCAGCAGGGAATCTGCTTCTCCCGCTCCCTTTGCCCCTCCCCCTGCTTGTGCTCTCTCTCACTCTCTCTCTTTCTCAAATAAATTTAAAAATCTTAATTAAAAAAAAAAAAAAAGGAACTGCCTAACTGGGGAGTCTTCAATTTGCAGACTGAGATATTGTCAAGGAAATTTTTGTTTATTACTTATTCAATAATTACTTCTCCATCTGCTCCCTTTTTCCTCATACTTTTTCCTTTATGATTGCCATCTCTATTTTTCTTCTGTGCTTTGAAATATTTGTTTTACTTGATTTTCCAAATCACTAAACTGATCTCAACTGAGAGCTTCCTTTGCTTTTAAATTTTGAGTAGAGAATCACAAAATGTGTGCATAGGCATGCAGTATTCTTAACCCTCCTTTAAGAACTTTCACTATTTTTAAAAAATTTATTATTAAATTTGTCACATTTGTTGTCCACAGTTATATTTCATTCTACTATGTACAAGGCATGGACATGAAAGTGCATGTGTTTGTTGGTCGATAATCAAGTGGGAAGATAATGGCCTGATTTCAGCCAATCAGCCCGAAATGCAGTTTACATACCAGAATGCAGATTGTTTATTTTCAAAATTTATTTCAAAAGCAGACTTTAAGCCAGATGTGTAGAATGAGCCCCCAGTCTAGGCTGTGGTTCTGACCAGCTATCTCTAGGAAGAGTGCCAAGAGCTGGTAGCACTTATGCCCAAAGTGGGTGTAAGTCTACAGCATGCTTTTTTAAATCCCTAATAACATCCCACTGGAAACACAAAATTAGCTTATGAACATTTATTTTCTGTCTGAAACCAAAGTGATGTCTCTCATACTTCCTGAACAGAATATTTTGAAGTTGATATGGAAAAAAATTAAAAAGGTTCTTGGAAGGCACATGGGGATTGAGGAGTGGTCTGAGGAGAATTTGGCATACCCAGTGCTCCCCTCTGGATGCCCCCCATCGTCCCTCCTGCAGCAATCCCTGTGCTAAGTCACAGTCGGAGAACTTCAAATGCCATTTCTGATTTCTTTAATGTCCTTATATTTTGTGGCTTCTTTCTACCTTCTCCTTTGACAGTTGTTTCTTACTAACTGAAAGGAAGATAACAGTATGGTTTTATTCTGTAATCTTATAATTGAGCCTTTCTGATCGTCTCCTAAAATATAATGAACTAGCAAAGACACTGCTCCTCAGTGCATCCAAGTCATTCAACATCTTAAGAGACTAGAATTTTCTGAAGACTGCAGGCAGTCCCCACACTATAAGTTTCATTGATTCCAACAAACCGTATGTGATGTTACATGAAGAAAATTATCCATGATGGGTAGGCTATCCTTCATCCACTGCAAGCCTCATTAGCCAATATGTAGGTACCCTACAATTGGGATAATATTATTTATCCCCCTATGAGCTTCATTCTCTGGGTCCACACTCCAGTTGGGAAAGTGGGATGTAGAGAACATATTTTCTTTTCATCTCAGTAGCCACTGCCCTGGCATGGCAGCAGCAAGAAGACTTGTTATGTGCTACCATTCCTTCTTAAAGCTTTGTCTATATTTAGGCCTCTGAGAAAGTCACCTTCACTCTTTTCAAGTTCCCAGTGTCTCCAGCCTCCGCTGCCATCAGTTCCTGGCATTCTTCATAAATACTTGGAACTTGTCTTTGTTGAGTACCATTAGCCAGAAAACCCCAAAACCGAGAAACTCACTTCACGAATTTCAGCCCGAGGATATATAAGGGGAGCAGAAATTGAAGAGGAAGCAATCTGGTATTTGTATTTTTAAATATGCCAAGCCTTTTATATTTTTATTAAGAAACCCCAAAGCCATGTAAAATTATATAAACACACAACAAAAATCCCGAACAAAGACCATACCCCCTCTTAGCTCCTCTGAGAAAGTATTTTTCAGCGAGCACTTAGAAATTTCTTATAGAGCTCCAGCTGCCTTTGGAAATGCCCCGCAGGGTCAAGTGGACAGCAAGGTTTTTCACTTGATGTGAAGAAACACTCCCAGCACTCTACAACACAAATTGAGGCTGTTGCTCCTCAAAGAGTAGTAAGAAATAAAAGGAAAATGAGAGTCTGACTTATCAGTGATTTCCATGACATGAAAGAAAAGAATACTAAAATAAAGCTTTTCCCTTAATGATTTCCTGTAAGGAGAAACTTCTGACTCCCACTACACTAGAGGGAATCCCTTACCCTTGCCAAGGAAAATGCTGAGTGCCCAGGAACTTGAAGATCATAAGGGATTTTAAAGGGATTTTTAAAAAGGGATTTTAAAAAACGGCAACAACCTGACAACAGAAGGTGAGGGTGTTTTTGAGTAGGCAATGCAGGAAATGTGAAAACTCAAATAAGCACCTGTCAGGCAGGATTTTCTCCCAGTCATCACCCTAGGTTCCAACAACCATAAGGAACTCCATAGCAACCTCACTTTGCGGAAACCACGTTCTTAAAAATAGGTCCAAAATAGGTATCTTTATCGCGTAGTTTAAAATACCTGTCCTTCTCCCCATAAAAAACAAGCAAACAAAAACATAAAATCTTTAAGTTGTTGTTGTAGATCCTAAAGGAAAAAGGCAGGAAATAGTGCTTTCAAACTTCTTCCTTAGAGTGAATGGCTGCCCTTCGTGACTCCATAGAAATGTCATTCCCAAGGCTAATTCCCCGTCCCTTTCTCCTCCTGCTCTCCCTACTTGGGGCATCAGCCAGGAGTTCCCTCTCCTCCTGATTACAGGACAAGCCTGCATATCTCTCTCTCTCTCTCTCTCTCTCTCTCTCTCTCTCTCTCGTTTTCTTAAGATTTTATTTATTCATGAGAGAGACACAGAGAGAGAGAGAGACAACAACACAGGCAGAGGGAGAAGCGGGCTCCCTGTGGGGCACACCATCCCAGGGCCCCAGGATCACAGCCTGAGCCAAAGGCAGACGCTCAACCACTGAGCCCCTCAGGAGCCCCAAGCCTGTATCCCTTGAGAGGAGTTTTTCTAGTTTCCAAGCAGAAGGCAATGGCTTTCTACTCATTTTTGGTCCATATTATTGAAATTAAACCCTGAGTTTTCTTAAGTAGCATGCTTGTCAGTAAATTGAGATGTAAACTTACTTTTCCAGTAACCGTGGTAATGAAAGCAGCCCACTCAGTCCTCACAAGTGAATCATCTTAGCAAAGTCAGAGTGTCCCCCCTGCTGTGGTTGGATCTGGGGACTCTCACTGCTTTTCAGCTGAGCTCCCCAATATTTCTGCCCTGCTGTCTTGTCTGCTGTGCCGTTTCAGGGGTCAGAACCTCACAGTGTCTGAAAAACATGAGGGTACCACACAGTCACATCAGCCTGAGACAGAGGGACAAGGTCTGTCCCAGCCACCCCCTTGTGCCCTGTGCACTTCCTAGTATAGTTTCAAAACCCATATGATGAAGAGCAGGAAGTATTTCTCTGACAGCAGGGCAATGTCTGTCCGCTTTCTCACCTGCCTCCTTTCTGCCAAGCATATAGCAAGTTCCACAGGAAGCCTTCACCGTAGTCAGCTAACAAATGTACAAAAGGAGGAAAGTGATAGAAGGTTTTCTTTACTCTTCCCATTTCTATAAGTCTTCACGTTCACTCAGTCATTCAACAAACGTCTATGGAACACCTGTTATTCATCTGGCACTCTTCGGGGCCATGGGATTTCAACAATGAGCAAGATGTGAGTGGTGCCCTTTAGAAGCTTTTAGACTAATGGAGAGGACCATGAGTAAATGCATGAAAGTAAAATGTGTTACAGGAACCTGAGACAGGACTCCCGTAGGCCCCCTTATAGGAGCAGAAAGCTTGAGCAGTGTAGGAGGAAAGGTGCTCCAGGCAGAGTGAGACATGCAGAAAAGTGCAGGATGCAGAAGATGCTTGACCTAACTGTTCATCGTGAGAAGCAGAATAGTGATTATGACCAGTCATAGTGATAAGTGATGCAGGTTCCGATCCTCATCTATGAAGTAGAAATAACTCTTATTTTCACCGCTTGCTATGAGGATTAAATTATATATGTTAAATGCCTCCCATTGCACTGGCATAATGTATGTTATGTGCCTCTAATACTAAGTAAGATAGGATACTGATTCTGAACCATAGTTGAGACTATGAGTTCAGACTCAGCAAATAGACTTATATTCATCAATCAAGATGAAGGACTTTTACTTAAACAAATTAACCTTTGATTGTAACAGTCTAGTTAAGCACAGTATATTAATTACTGATTTATTTTCCTTATTGTTCATGAGTCTGATTTTTTTATTTTCATTTTTTAATATTTTAGTAACTACCCCCATTGCCTATATAGTGTCTTAGGCTCTCACGAAGTAAATTAAATTTCTCTGGAAAGATGTCCTCTTCACAAAGCCTTGTTGATTGCCAGACAGCATTTTGTATTTTTCTATGTGATTATAGAGTGTTTGATGATTTGCTTCAGTAACTCTGTACATAGCAAGTTACTGATCTATAATTTCCAGGATAAACGTCTACTCACCAAAACAGAGAGAGAGAGAGAGAGAAAGAGAGAGAGAGAGAGAGACTGAGAAAGAGTAACCAGCCTATTTTCATCTTTAGGGCTTTTGCTCTTCTGAAAGAATTTTCTAAAATAATAGCTTAGCATCTCTCCAGGGCCATTCAAGATGTCTCTGTAGGAGAAGAGTGGGAGGTTACACGGTGCCACCACTCAGAGGGGCTGGATTGGCAGAGTTACAGACAGTGTGGTCCAGGGGAGGGAAGAAACGGTGTTCATCAGACCAAATGTGAAAACCTATGTACTCTCAAAAAGCTTAGAAATGCTCTGGTGGATAATTGATCTACTCACGATAATAGAGAGGAAACAAAAAGATACAAAATACAAGTGAAAACTTTTTCTTACATGTTTATTGATCTTTGCAGTATTTGTTTGAGCTCAGATCAAAATACAGCTGAGTTCCAGTGCACATTTTATCATTTGACATTTATTTCTTGAAGGCCTTTATATGCAAACAGTGTGCAGGGGTCTGGGTAAAAAGTGCACTCTGCTGCTTTAATTCCCTATCAATGATTTTTTTTGCATTTTATTTGCATATTTAGTTGAGTAATCACTCTTGGTTTGGGATTATAAATAATTTTCTTGGATTCCTTCAGTGTACATCCACTGAAAGTCAAAAGTAAATGTGTCTTAGGATAGAGATCTTCTATAAGTAACACAGAAAGCTTTTAACCACAATTTTTCTTCACTGTCTCCAAAACAGGTATCAGAGCGCTGAGCTTGCAGCTAATACTATCTGTGAAATTTACACTTTGCTCTACTGTTTCCACATTCTTCTCTTTGGAGTATACTTGTACTCATAAGTTTTACTTTCCATTAAGTGTAGTGCCAATCTCAATGTGTTACAGTTGTTGCTGGGGCTGGTGTTCTTGTTATTCGTTTTTTGTGTTTTTTTTAAAAAAGATTCTATTTATTTATTCATGACAGACACAGAGAGAGAAAGGCAGAGACACAGGCAGAGGGAGAAGCAGGCTCCATGCAGGGAGCCCAATGTGGGACTTGATCCCGGGTCTCCAGGATCACACCCCGGGGCTGAAGATGGCACTAAACCACTAGGCCACGGGTGCTGCTCTGTTCTTGTTATTTGGATCTAAAGTCCAAATACCGTTGAATCAATTGGAGAGCAAGCCCTATTCCCTTGTATTATCTGAGGGGCATGGATTTTAAATTCACAAACAGCTGCATGGTTATAAGCATCTGGTATTTTCTCCCAGAATCATAATCCACTCATCTTTTTTTTAATCTCTACAAGTTTCAGCTTTTGTCTTTCTGTTTATGTGAGCTATAATCATGAAGTTTTATGCTAAATATATATTACAGCGGATATCATAGCTTCTTACCAGTGAGCACTGGATATTTAGCATATCTGTGAAGATACTGCTTTTCCTTCATCTTTTGCATCCTTGGCATCATTACACTAGGCTAGCTGATGTCTGAGTTGTTGGATATTTGGCCAAATCGCCAACACAAACCTTAGTGACTAAAGCATTGTTGGGCAATTTAATTCCAAAAAAGTCAAGCCAATTAAGTTTCCAATCATTTAATTTCTAGTTTCACAAGATTGTCCTATATATCAAGTGTATTGATGCGTTTCAAAAGTGATTAGTCCTCCTTTGTAATTTTTACTTGATTCACATTTGTTATTTCAAGGATTCACTTCATAAGGGGAAAAAAATTAGAACAGAGAAAAGTTATCTTTAATATTAAGTAATGAATTCATTCTTTAAATATATTCACTAACACGTTATAGGCAGTACTGGATAGTGGAGGAAAATATAGTAGATAAGGAGTATACCACCCTTCTCATATGGAGCTAATGATCTACTGAAATTCACAGAAAATAATAAGTTGTTTCATGCACAGAGCAGAAAACAACATGTAGGGTGCCCTGGAGCCCAAAGGAAGACTCTGTGTGTGTAGGCATGCACACGTACATACGTATTTATATATTTTTTGACTTTTATGACTGGTGTATTTTCAGGGTTCAGAATTTATAATGTTGAAATAACAAGATCAAAAATCTTGACCCATCATCTAAAACTCCCTTTTCACAATTCACATTCTAAGACAATTTCAAAGCTCTGTAACATGCTATTATAATGATATTCACCTTTTTATACATTGTAAGTGACTATTTTAATTTTGCTGCCACTAATCACCTCTTAAAATTATTTCTTTCCAAGCATAATGTCAATTTTATAAAAAGTTTATTTTATAGAAACATCTTGCTATACACAAGATCTATCATATGCACTTTGAGGTTAGTTTTCAGTTCATAGGTGCATGAAAAATTAAAATACACTTGAATGACGTACCTGCCACCTTCAACCTATGTAATTTTAAGTAATTGCTTATTTCCAATTATGACATTTTATGTGGGAGACTTACTCAATAAGGCAGCTAATTACAATAATTACACTATACCTTTCTAGAAGAAATGACATTCATCAAGCCCTATTCATTGGACCATAGTTTTGTGCGTTATGGCCATATGTTTTTATAAATGTGTTTCCATTTATTATATTTAATATTTAACCTGTTAATATTTTCAAAATGAAAAAAGAAAAATATGGCTCCCAAACTTATTCTCATTTATAAACAGAGATACATTGTTAACAACTCCAAATCAGAAAAAGTTATTCAAATATTTAGAATATGTATGGTTTTCTGTCTCAAGTAAATTCTAATGCCTTCATTTTGAAGGAGGGTATCCGAGTGAAACTATTACTCTTCAGACCAGCATTGCAGCATCCCAGAGGAAGCGAGTATTCCTTGCTAGCTCTAGGGTGACTCGCAGGCTGTTGAATAAATTGAATTAATATTCTGCTTAATTGTAAGTAGTGATAGATCCCAGATTTCAAGGAATCAGTAGATATAAAATGTAAATACTCTTATCATACTGACATTAATAGGTTAGAAAAGTTATCTATCTCCTTTAGTGCTTCAGGGTCATTATTCTGAAAATCAGGTATGCATATATAGAACAAAGGAAAAACATAGCTAGTTTAGATTTTGTATCAGGATTTGGGATAAGAGCAAATTCTATGGAGGAACCAAATTTGAGTTCAAGCAAAAAATGTTGCATCATGATATAGTTTGGAAAATGCTTTTTTTTTTATTGTTGGGTCTAATGACATTTGACATGAACATTATGTTTAGTAACAAGATTTGAACACTGCAGGTATACGTCTAGACTTCTAATTGTGTTCTTCAGTTTGCAATTTGGGAGGCCAAGACAACATAATTTCTGTGAATATCAGATTTCTCACCTGTAAAAAAAGAATAGCATGTACCTAATGAGGATTAATTTGAAAACTCAATTTAAAATGTGTATAATACCTCAGCATGTGATCAAAGAACCAAGAAAATTAATTAAGGATTTAGAAGATTTGAAATACAGAAACCAAGAAAATTAATAAGGATTTAGAAGATTTGACCAGCCTTCATTCAGTGACTAGAGAATGCACATTCTGGTTGAGGGACACCTAAATAATTTACAAAATATGGCCACTTATGTACCACAAAGGAATTCTAAATATAAACCAAAGCAGTATCCTAAAGAAGACATTATTTGACAAAAGTGTAATAAAATTAGAAACTAAATAACAACCACAAAACACCAACACATTTCAAAATCTAAAAATCACTTCTAAATAATTTAGGAAGCATAGAAGAAACTGCATGGAAATAAAAAGTTTCTAGAACTGAAAACTAATAAATACGATGTAGCTCAAACTTGTGAGAAGCAGCTAAAGGCATCTTCAGAGGGAAAACTATAGCCTTGAATGTATATTTAATAAAGGAATAAAGGCTAACATAAATTGTCCAAATATTAAACTCAAGAATTTATAGAAACACTAACCAAGAAAACATTAAGACAGCAGAAGAAAAAAAGAGATAAAAGTAGATACTAATCAAATGGGGAAAAAAGAAGCAATAAGTAATATCAGTAAAACTAAAAGTTTGTTCTTTGAAAGAACAAATAAAAAATGATAAGTCTGGGCAGCCTGGGTGGCTCAGCAGTTTTGTGCCGCCTTCAGCCCAGGGTGGGATCCTGGAGACCCAGGATCGAGTCCCATGTTGGGCTCCCTGCATGGAGCCTGTTTCTTCCTCTGCCTGTGTCTCTGCCTCTCTGTATCTCTCTCTCTCTCTCTCTCTCTCTGTCCCTCATGAATAAATAAATAAAATCTTTATAAAAAATGATAAATCTACATCAAAATTCAAGAAAAAAATAAGGAGTCTTCTGGAATGATGACAGAGACATTGGCATAGTTTTTTAATCTTGAATTCCCACATGAAAGTAAACAATACTTCTATAGTAACCAAAATCGATAGACAACATTTAAAACAAAACTAGATAATTCACAAACCACAAGTCAAAGCAGGTATAGACAAAACAAATAACCCCATGATTTGCATGGTAATTTAGTCTGTTTGGGTTGCTATAACAAATACGACAGGCTGGATGACTCAAACAATAAGCATTTATCTCTCAGAGTTTGGGAGGCTGGAAAATCTCAGACCTAGGTGCTGGCAGATTGAGTGTCTGGTTCCTCTTCCTGGCTCACAGATGGCTTCCTTCTTGTTGTGTGCTCCTATAGCAGAAAGAGGAAGGGCTCTGGTTTCCTCTTCTTATGAGGGTACAATTGCCATCATGGGAGCTCTATCTTCAGGACCTCCTTTAAATGTAATTACCTGCCAGAGGCCCACCTCCTAATATCTACTCTTTGGAGGGCTAGAGTTTCAACATATGAATTTGGGGGTATAAAACATGGTATTGGTGCCTGTGGGAAAGAAGCTAAGGTTAGTTACAGGACATGTAATGCCTTTGAGAACAGGAAAACACCTGCCTAGCTCCATCCACACTGAAAAAAACATCCAGGAATGAAATCAAAATTGAACAGGCCAGCAACAAGAGTGATGAAGGGAAAAGTAGATCCAGACAAAATCAGTGGTGTCTGTTATCCATAACAGAGCCAGGAAATCTCAGAAAGAAGGCTGCCATATGGACCACTATGTCAAAACAACAGAAGAATCTCTGAAGCTAGCAAGAAATACTGAACTGTTCAGAAAAACTGTGCATAAAAGTGAGCAACAGAAATTTATCAAAGTCAAATTTCCTACAAAAGTTGTAAGAAAAAAAGAGTAGGAGCAGAATACCATCACAATAGACAGTGAAAGCTTACCATAAAAGCATACTCACAAATGGCTCAAATTGTAGCATACAATGGCAAAACGAGTTAAAAAACATAAAGATTGCATAAGACTAGAATAACAACAAAAGTAATAAATTCGTACATAAGGTGATAGAACTCAGGAAAGAAGTACAGTTGACTCTTGAACAACATGAGTTTGAGCTGTGCGCATCCACTTATGTGCAGATTTTTTGATAAATACAAAAAATACAGCACTATAAATGTATTTTCTCTTCCCTATGATTTTCTTAGTAACATTTTCTTTTCTCTAGCTTACTTTATTATAAGAATACAGTATATAATACTTATGATGTACAAAATATGTGTTAATTTACTATATTATCAGTAAGGCATTCAGTCAATAGTAGCCCCTTAGTAGTCAAGGGGTTTTTTGGGGAGGGTCAAAAGCTATATGTGCATTTTCAACTGAATGGGGTGTCAGTGCTCCTAACCCCTGCATTGATCAAGGGCCAACTGTATAAATAAAAGCAATGAAGACTAAACTGGAAAGAACATAAAGTGATCACATACATCAGATGATACCTAAAGAAAACTAGAAAGTGAAGAAGAGAAAATTTTAAGATATGAAGAAAGATGAAAATGATTTTAAAGAAAATGACAAATTGAAGAAATCCAAAGAAGGTCCAGCATCTAAGTTATAGAGAGCCTAAAAGAAGAAAACCAAAGCAATAGCATGGAACAAGCATTAAACTTTTCTGAAATATAAGATTTGAAGCTACATATTGAAAGTACATGCCATGTAACAGAAAATATAATCACGAATGACAAAAAATAAGACATATTCCAGACAAATTACAGGACTTTAAATATAAATGTATATTTAAAAGGCTATCACTCTTAACAATAGAGAAAAAACTGAGAGTTCCTAACAGAGAGGTGCATGGGGGATGGATTAAATGAGTGATGGGCATTAAGGAGGGCACTTGTCATGTTGAGTGCTGGGTTTTCTGTGTAAGTGAGGAGTCACTAAATTCTACTCCTGAAACTAGTATCACGCTATATGTTAACTAACCGGAATTTAAGAAAAAACTTGAAAACAAAAAATAATAATAAAAGAAAATAATAAGTATTCACCTCAAAATAAACGAAAGTCTTACAAAGGAAAGAAGGAATGCTTTATGTCAGAAGAAATTAGAGTTACATATATGGGATATCCAGAGAGAATATGTGAACCAGGTTGTTTTTATACCCAGGAAAACTGACTCTCAAGTCTAAAGAGGGAATTAAAAACAACTGCTATTAAGATGTAAGGATGTATGTTGTTCCTATGAGCCTTTCCTGAGTAAACTTCTAGAACACATGTTTCAGACAACCCCAGTGAATTCCAAATATGACTCTATGACAATGACAAAAGAACAGGTGCTGAACATTCTTAAACTATGTATAACTATGACTTATGAGGATTACAATGAAGAGAAAAATATGTAATAGCTATTTTCTCTACTAATATGAGTACAGTACAAGTGTACAAATGAGAGGAAAATGGAAAGAATATATGCAAACGCTTTTTAAATATCCACGAATTGTATTGTGTTAGAACAGGTTTTGTAATTCTAAGACTCCTGTCCATGAAATATGAAATAAAAATGAGTTATTATCAGACAATCTAATGTCTGTCATCCTCTATGTACTTGAAAAATCAAGATGTAGGGTGGAGGGATACAGATACAGAAGAGATACAGATGTCATATGGAAGAAATGAGGTAAAAACCCTATGCCCTGAATTTAAATTGAAAATATCAGAATAAACTCAGGCAAAGTCTTCAGAACAGTGACAACTCAGTAGCAATGAGAATCACTGGCATCTAAATTATGTTCTTGAAACCCATTTCTCAATAAAT
This sequence comes from Canis aureus, assembly GCF_053574225.1. Classification (NCBI taxonomy): domain Eukaryota; kingdom Metazoa; phylum Chordata; class Mammalia; order Carnivora; family Canidae; genus Canis; species Canis aureus. Next base: position 10,537,192 of record NC_135627.1, read on the forward strand.
AAACCAGGGGTTTTTGGAGAAAATTGTTAATTTGGAATAGGAAGCATATATAAGATAAGCATGGGATATCTTGCCATATCTAACAAAGAAACCTAGACAATAGAGTCAGGGCAAAAGAATCCATGGGCCATCTTGAGAAAACTCCCAATGAGCACAGTTGGGATGCTTTGACCTAACATGAGGATAATGATTGTAATGGATTGAAACCAAATATAATCCTTGAGTTCATAATGGCATTTTTAAACTAGTAACTGGTCACCTTCAGAAGATGATAGAAAATCAATTAATTATATAAAAATGAATAAGTAAAGGTAAAGAATCATTTATCTTACCTTTTCCATATGAACTATATTACTGATTAACCAAATAGTACATGAAAGAAAGTCTCTTATTATAAAAAGTATTCCAACTAGCAGGTGAGAAAGAAGTGGCAATTTTACAAACTGAATGAATCAATGATCTAAGCAACGAATATCAATACTACTAACATCACAAAAAGAGGAACCATCTGGCATTATATGCCTTGCGATGAAAGATACCACCACCTATGGCCTTGCCAAAGCGATTAAGTGTGAGCCTGATGAGGCTCTGGGTCCGGCTGCCAGTTTGCAGGAAGTACAGAAGACAGAGAAACATGTGAAGTGTGCCATGAATGTGCACTTGGGAAAATCCAGACTCTTGGAAAGTACAGGTCATATGGCCCAGGTCCTTCAATTTAGGGTGGACGGGGGACTGTAGATTAAAAGATGTTAAAGAAATTGCCAGAAAATCAGCAAGATCCATCCGTTGCTGTGCCCTTCAGCTCCAAGTTATTCAACCACAAATAACTGCAAATTTGAACCTCCTGAATTTCACGTTAAAGGGCACAGTTCTAGAAACATTTTTTTTAGAAACACCTTTCAAATTGAAATTTTAAGACCAAAAAAAAATCATCTCTCTATTGTTTGAACATTTAAACTTATTTTTTGATATTCAGCCAGAGAGTGGTTATCTTCTGTAGTTGGATGTATTAGGTTTAGAAACAAAATAAAACCACCAGAAGAACTCCCTATGATGTCACCCATACTCCTCCTTTTAAGTCCTGCATGTCTGACATGTTTAGAACCAGAAGAAACAATTGCTTCCTTAGCTGTAATCGAAAACTTCAGATCTAAAATTACTTATCCTGAAATTGATTTCTGTATTCCTTGTTTTGATCATCTCTGATTACTGTCAGTATCTTTGAGAGCCACAAGAGTGCACTGCAGAGCAGCGTAGCTCTGAGTCCTTGGGACTAGCAGACAGTGTCCTTTTTGGAAAAAAATGTGCAAAGCTTTACTGTGGAAATAAAAACTGGAAGAATAATAGATAACCACTATAGGCCTTCTTTATTTACTGGGTGAAGAAGAACAGTTAAAATATATAACTATCTAAAAAAAAAAAAAAAAAAAAAAATATATAACTATCTAAATACATATCAAGGCTATCAAATATGCATAGATATAGATAGATGATAGATGATAGATAGATAGATAGATGATAGATAGATAGATAGATAGATAGATAGATAGATAGATAGATAATGTAGATATTTCTTCTTTTAAAACATCCTAAGGCATCTGGGTGGCTCAGTGATTGAACAGAGTCTGCCTTTAGCTCAGGTCGTGATCCCGGGGTCCTGGGATCAAGTCCCACATCAGGATCCCCACAGGGAGCCTGCTTCTCCCTCTGCCTGTGTCTCTGCCTCTCTCTGTGTCTCTCATGAATAAATAAATAAAATCTTTTTTTAAAAAAGGATGAAATAAGAGCGATGGGGTCCAGTCCTCTCCCAAAACCTGCTGTCTCAGGGCCCCCATAGCCTGGACCTCTCCCATGACCATGCATGTGCCTGGGTATCAAAAGGCAGAAGCACCATCATGATGGGACCCTGCAGCTGAGTCTTCTGTCTCTGAAAATGACTTTAAATAACATTCCTTGGAACACAGGCTGCCAGCTCTAGGAGGTCAAATCAATGCCAAAAGTCACCTCTTCAGGGCAGGGGAGGAGATTTAAGAAAGTTTCATGATACATCACAGTAAACAGCCTTTCTTATACAACCCTGACAATATAGTTTCTGGAAAAATTACACCCACTTTTAGCTCCTTGTCTATGCATTAGTTTATTCTTCCAAGAGTTCTGGTGAATAATGAAACCAGTTCAGCTTTTCATTATTGAAGAAATAAGAGTTTACCATCTTTCCTCTTATGAGGAAAATTGCCAATGTGTTCAATGATCTTTCCCTTCATTGCAGATCTACTGTAAAAAATGAGTTATATTGCTGGTTATGATGTTATCTAGGTCATCAAGTGTGCCTGAAAAGGCCAGTTTTGTTCACCACTTCCTCTCCAGCTGTGGCCATGTGGACGTACTAGTTGACAGTACAGCGGTTGTTTATAGGCTTGTTTGTAGATCGGAGCTCTGTGACTTTGCACCTGAAGTCACTAACTTGTTTAAAAGAAACTGGATGATCTATTTTTAGTGAACACAGAGTTGTTCTGTCTCTTGCTTATCCCTCAGATCTGTTTGGAACACATTATGCCTGACAGTATTTCCTCCACCTAGCTCAGCACTTATGCAAATAGTCTTCACCAGATTACTTTGCCCCATACAAGCATTTCCAACTGCAGTCCTTTGCCCATGTACTCCTTTGCTATGAAAAATCTTAACCATTCTTAAAGTCTCAGTGCGACTTCTCCTTCTTTAATGACATCTTTGCTATTTCAGACACACCTATTTCTCTCCGCACCTGAGGTCCTATAGCCTTCTTATCTTTCCTACTAGAAAATATCATCCAGCACTTTACTATCTACTTTTTACTGGTAATGTCATGCGTCATAGCCCTGCCTTTGTAACTACGCTTTTCAATTCTGATAAGCAAGAATTCTGAATTAATCCTAGTTAACCCATATATCTAATAGCCACTAATATACTAAGCACTTAGTAACCTAATCTATTAATCAAGATGAGCAGGTTGTTGTCCAAGTATTATCTTTGGTCTGACTACTGGAGTTACACTTTCTAGTAATCTAGTAATTTGTGAATCTTCTAAGGATGACACGCTTCCCTGTTCTTTCTGTCCTGTTCTTGCTCATTTTGGTTCTCTGTACACCTGTCACCCCTCTGACTTCTGCAACTATTTAGCAGGACAGGGCTGAGTTTGGAGAATCTTCTGGTTTGTAGGCAGCCTCCAGGATTTTGTTTTCCTTAGTGCTTTTCCTTGGAATAATTTCACCCTTCTTAACTAGGAAGCAGCCTTGAAAGTTCATCTCATTTGTCTCCATGCCTGTAGGCAAAACAACTCTTGAACTCATCCATCAGATTAGTATTGGGTCATAGGCCAAGAACCTGCAACAGTTGTAAAGTGGATTAGAGAACGTTTTATTGGACAATAGCAAGAAGGAGTCCAACATTTGTTTTAATGTCTTATTTAAATTTAATGTTAAATTCCATGAACACTGAAAAGCCTGTTTAGAGTAAGATGTTATTTATTACTGGTAAACATAGCCAATGTATCACTGCCATATGGCCCCACAAGCTTGTTTACATTTCTGCTCAAATAAAAGTAAAAATAAAAGATAAAATTAAATGATAGAATCAGGGTGCCTGGGTGGTATGGTCCATTAAGCATCTGACTCTTGGTTTTGGCTCAGGTCGTGATCTTGGGGTTCTCGGAGCCCTGCATTGGGCTCCATGCTGAGCTCAGAGACTGCTTAAGATCCTCTCTACCTCTCTCTAACCCTCCCACTTGTTCTCTCTCTCTCTCTCTCAAATAAATAGATAAATCTTTAAAAAAATAAATTATAGTATCAATCATATAGTGATGTTTTAGTGAAAAAATCATGTTTAATGTTTTAATAGTGTTATCTATGTAATGTATATAATGATTTGTCAATATATTATCCCTTTACATTACAAAACTAAAGTCACGCTTCTAATTTTTCAGCTTCGCAAGTCTGTTTTCAGCATCAGGGCAAGGAATCTTCTAGAGAAGGAGACTGCAGTCACTAAAATCTTAAGGTAACACCATTAAACATTAGTACATATGTAAACACAAGCGGGTTTGTATTAAGCAAAGAAGGGCTCTTTCTTTTTAATGAACTAATTTTCTGAATATAAATATATATTCTTTCTGCTAGAAAGTAGGTTTGGGTAACTATATATTTATAAATAATGCCAAATATATCATTAATATCTTTCCTGAGAAAAGTAATGTTTTATTAAATCAGTTGTGCATTTGTTTTCAAGTACTTACACATAAATTGTAAGTATAAGCATTTAGATGAAAATAACTTACTTTTATTCTTCCATGTTTTATGTCTTTTGTGATACCTAAAGGACAAATCACAATCTAAGGGGGAAATAGTAAAAGGGTAAGCTTTTTAGAAGTTATTATCATTTATTAATCTATGAAGAATAAATGTATTTAAAATCTGTAAGAATCAAAATCATATCCCTTTTAAAATGCTTATGAAAATGTCATTAAAAAAGAAAATATGTCATTTTAATGCTACTTTCTTAAACCTGCCTTCATGAAGTATCAAAGGAAAAACAAGCTAGCTACTTAGGAGTATTTTATAAGACTGGCATAATATGAAGTAACATGATCTTTCTGAAAACGTATAAGCATTTGGAATGTAATTTATCGGTGCACATATTCCACAGACGTGTAATGATACAACTAAATACTAGGAGGCTGAAAGGAGAATGGCTGACAAGGTAAATGGATGAATTTATACTGGGAAGCCTCCCTCCACTCTTGTGCCGAAGAGGAGGAGTTAAACTCTCTTCTACTCTACCTCTGTTCCAAGAATAGTCATTAAAGAGTTTTTGCCAGAGTGTATATCGCTATAACCTGGGTAACTGTAATGAGGAAATAAGACTAATATAATGGACTTGAGAATCTATTTTGAGTTTATACCAGTACCTGAAATTCATAAGCCAAAAGTGCTCCTAACTGGTCAAGACAGTATTTTGCGTATTCATTATGTCCTCGGCTGACAGTTCATGCATAGATAGGAGTATGCACCAGAATACCTTTCCTGAGAAGAAAAGAAACATTTCTGGGGCTTGTATGTTATTACCACAAAGTATGATAAGATAATCCTAAAAGGTCTGGTTTAATAGAGGAAGGAAAACTTCTCAGGAAATTTGTAACCTGTATCTGAATTTTGGTGTGCTTCCAGCTGGCTCCATCCTGGCACTGCCAACAGATATTATGGGGCTGGCCTTGAGCACTATGTGGTATTCCAGGGTCTTTATCAAGCTGTAACTACTATCCTAGACAAATTTCTGGTAGTGCCAATCCCTAGCATCTTAAAGACACTCCCCTGTTCATGTAAGACAGACCCTGTGCAGGTCCAGCCCTGCAAGAGTGCCCCTGCACTCAGAGGGAAGAGAATTCAGCCTCAAATGCACCATGATCCATGAGGGGATTGTAATGCACTGGCCTGTATTCAGAGTCTACCTGCCAAATTAGGCACCACGATGACATTACCCACCTACGCAGAATAACTACCTTCCTGAATGTACACCAGGGACCTCTGAGCAGAGACAGACAGGGATACTTGCAAGAAGCTATTTCCGGAGCCTCACTTACCTATGAACTCTTCTTAAATTTGGTCTCCTGGTTTTCCTTTTTCACCAACTCTTCCTTAGTCATCTGCTCCTAGTTTACAAAAGAAAGGTGAGGACTCTCATCCACACACACAGGAAGGTGAAACTATGGTGTGTGTTGATCTGGGTTGCCAAACACAGGGACCATTCCCATACAGTGTTTTCCAGAAGGAGGATCCCACTGGGTGGCATCTTACTGTCTTATTGTCTATCCAAGTGACAAGTTTTTGGAAAACCTCCTTCGAGGAATTCATCCACCATGGGATAGGCCTTAGAAATAATGCAGATGTCACATGGGCTTGTGTTAACGTGTTACTAGATTTAGAACATAAAGTCAGGCTTTTTCTGGCAGATTTGGCTTATCCACATGACACTGAAGGCTGACTTCATGATGCCCAAAGTCATAAACGTAAATGCGTTAGATGGAGAAGACTCGCCAGTGTTTTCTCAAAGTCATATTGAAGCACAGATGATAATGCTAGGAATCACATCCTTTACTGCTAATTAACACTGTAAGGGGGAAATTGAGCTGTTGATTTTCAAATGTACAGAAATGTTTTGAAAAAGAGAAAATTTGTTTAAGAGAGAGAGAGAGAGAGAGAGAATTTGTAAGGGTACCTGAGCCATTTTTTTTTTCTGAGCCAAATTTTTAAGACCATCAGGGGATAGAGACACCCTCAGACTTGCCCAATAATTGTGTAGTTTCAGGGACACTCGGAGCCATTTTCACTTTACGACAGCCCAGCACACCACAAAATGAGAGGCAGCTCTCTGGGGGTGCTGGAGCTGTTAGCCAGTCAATCTCAGGAAATACAAGGCTACAATGAGAAAAAAAAATTAAGATTTTTTAAGAATATAAGTTTAATCTTTAGAAAAGCCCATTTAACTCTTTTCTCCTGTGAAAATGGTTTCCTTGTTGGTGCTACATTAGTCTCTGTAAGAACTAAGGATAGGATGTCAAACTGAGAGTTTCTTTGGGGTAGGCTTATCTCTTTTCACTCATAATATAGTAGTAGCAATTATATTATACCTGCATTATAATGTAACCTGTAAGTAAAAAGGTCAAGAATAGATTGGATCCATGGGCATTTTTCATGCTGTTTTCCAAGGAGCAACAACAACTGAAAAGACAAGGAAAGAACAGATAAGAGAAATTAAAAAAAAAAAAAAAAAAGGAAAACATTTACAGTTACAGTCACCTCAGGCCAAAATAGGAAAGAAGGAGAAGTTTCTAACATTCTCTCAGGGTCTTCTTACTCCCTGGGGAGAGACTCCTCCCCTAGGCTCAGCCTTATCTCTTTGTTCGTTAAGCTGCAGTGTTCCTGGGTAAGTTAGAAGTGGAAAGACAAATGCTCCATGATGTCAATTACATGCAGAATCTAAAAAAGTCAAACTCATAGAAACAGTAGATTGGGGATTGCCAAGAGGTGGGGGTGGGGGGCAAATAGGGAGATAGTGGTCAAAGAATACATATTTCTAGTTTTAAGCTGAATGGGTTTAGGGATCTAATGTACAGTCTGGTGACTCTTGTTAATAATATTGTGTTGTATAGTTGACACTTGCTAAGAAGAGTGAATCATAAATATTCTCACCACATACATACACAGAATCATAATTATGGGAAGTGATGAATGCGTTAACTACCATCATTGTGGTGTCTTTTTACAATACATACACACATGAGGGTGTGTGCCTGGGTGGCTCAGTTGGTTAAGCATCGGACTCTTGGTTTTGGCTCAGGTCATGATCTCAGGGTCCTGAGATAGGGCTCCAAGCTCAGGGTGGAGTCTGCTTGAGGCTCTCTCTCTCTCCCTCTGCCCCTCCCATTAGTGCTCTCTCTCTCTCTCTCTCTCTAAAAAAAAATAAATCTTAAAAAAAAAAACATATACATGCCTCAAATCATGCTTTACACCTTATATTTATACAACACTGTTAATCAGTTCCTTTTCCTTCAGTAAAGCTGGGGAAAGAATGGCCTCTCCCATGACTATTTGCATTTTGAAAGGGAGATTTTGAAAAGAACTTTAAGACAAGGAGGTACGGGGGGGATCCCTGAGTGGCTCAGTGGTTTAGTGCCTGCCTTCAGCCCAGGGCGTGATGCTGGAGTCCTGGGATTGAGTCCCACATCAGGCTCCCTGCGTGGAGCCTGCTTCTCCCTCTGCCTGTGTCTCTGCCTCTCTCTCTCTCTCTCCCTCTCTCTCCCTCTCTCTCTTTCTCTCTCTCTGTGTGTGTGTGTGTGTGTCTATCATGAATAAATAAATAAAATATTTTTTAAAAAGACAAGGAGGTACAGATTATGTATCTTCGTGGATGGGTCTGCCTTGTTATGGAAGAATGGAAGTCCACCAGAGACTTGCTGTAGCGCTGTATCACTCTTGATTTTCCTTAGTCTTTTATTTTCATAGTCCCAAGTATTTACTGTCCTTAATTTCACCTAAGAGGTTCCTCCCCAGGGAGGCAGGCAAGAGCATTATGGGAAGGCATAGAAAGAAGATCTCAGCTGAACCATTTTAGCAAGTACGTCACAGGTGAGCATGTGTTTTGAATTGGGTGCAGATAGAGATAAGTCACATAAACTTGAAATCCAATGTGATATGAGGAAGATAATATGAAATATTAGTGTCTTAGAAATAACTTTTAAAAATAACAAATATTTGGGGGAAAGGATACAAAACAAATCTCTGATCTAACGTATCTAGAGACCTGGCTGTGTCAACAGGCAAATTATTTAAATCCTCAGTTTTCTAAGAATTTAAAGATTGGAAGAGGTGATCCTCAGGGTCCCCCCTAGTCTAACACAATCTACTGAACTTGGTGTCAGCATCTGACTCTGTTTCTCTCTAACCTTAAGCAACTCCCTTACGTGCCTTTGCAGTGTAGACTGCCTAGCTTGGTTGTCTGAGTAATCTGTTGATTAATCAGAGTGAAATTTAATACTTGTCACAGTGAGGGAGGCCACCACCTCAGCACTCTTACTAACATCTCAAAAAGGATAGATCAGGAGTGGATATTTATAACGTTTGGGGTTTAGGTTTAAGTGTTTTCAGTGACTGAGATTGAGCAGAATTCTTGATGTAAGAGTTTAGATCATTTCACAATATATACAAACATCGAATCATTTTGTTGTATACCTGAAGCTAATAGTGTTACACGTCAATTATAGCTCAATTTTAAGGAGGGCACATGATGGGGTGAGCGCCGGGTGTTCAATGCAGCTGATGAATTATTGAAAACTACCTCTGAAACTCATGATGATATGCTGGCAAGTTGAATTTAAATAAATAAATAAATAAATAAATAAATAAATAAATAAATAGTTGAGGACTCTCAGGGATACACAAGTCATAAGCAGCTGTTATGGACAGGTAACCATTACTGTGCTGGGGGGGCAGCCCTGAGGGTGGGGGCACAGTAGAGGGGACACCCCTTTGCCTCCCTGTGCCCCCAGTGTTCTTTCCACCTGATTTGGCTCCACATTTCGATTGTCAGTTGTTCCAAGGGAGTCTGCACATCTGTTTTTTAATTTCCTTCCTGATGCGGGGTGACTTTCTGTTGTCATCTTCACTCTAAACATCTATTCTCTTCTCTCTTGAATTTTTAACCATGTACGTGCATTGCCTTTAAAAATAAATTACAACTAATTTTTAGAAACATCATTTAGGGGCACCTGGTTGGCTCAGTTGGTTAAGTGTCTGCCTTTAGTTCAGGTCATGATCCTAGGGTCCTGGGATCAAGTCCTGCATCCGGCTCCTGCTCAGGAAGGAACCTGCTTCTCCCTCTGCCCTTCCCCCTGCTTGTGCGCACTCTTGCTTTTCTATCTCTGTCAAATAAATAAATAAAATCTTAAAAAAAAAAAAAGAAAACAAAACAAAATTTTAAAAAAGTGTTTAGGATTGATGGACTGAACTGGGCAGGGTCTTGGCCTGAGTCTTGATGAGAACCAATCATTTTTAGGTGATTGGTTTGACCAGTTGAATGACATATTATCTAGACATATATGTCTAGAGACATATTATCTATAGACAGTCCCTCAGTCTATAATTCAGATAAGTGGTTTTTCAGAAACTTCCTAAAGCTAATGATGAGATCACTTATTGGTTAAGAGCCTTAAATTCTTGGACAGGAATTTCCTGGAATGAATAGTAAAGTCATATTGATGGAGGGGTCTGAGTTCTTAGTACTAATTAAGTGGCAGGGCTGCCTGGGGTCTCAGTGCTCAGGGGATCCACATTTCCATTTGAAACAGGATCAACGTTATTCCAGAAAAGAGTATGCCATATACCTTTACTATGAACAGGAAATTCAAGCCGACAAAGGAAAAAGTCAGAAAGAAAGAGGCCTAGAGTCTGAGGTATTTGAATCACTGGAGTCACCAGTGACTTCTATACATAATCATCTTTAATTTGTTCATTTGTGTTCTTCTACATAGCGCTTTTTTTAAAAAATTAATCCGTGCTCTGCAAAACAGAAATGAACTTCTCCATCTATTTGGGAACTCTGATAGAAACAAAAGTGGGGCATTTCGACAGAACTTGAGAATACAGTCACATGCTTGCCTGTAAGGGATTCAGTTGGCACAAATGGGCATCTGTATTGTTTTCTTCAAGACTTATCTGGAGAGGACTGTAAGAAGGAGGATGTTCCACCACCTAAATTGTAAACTCCAGGGTTGCTATTAAATTCACTCTCATTTTGACATGGCCTACACTGTTCAGCTCCACTAAAGAAAGCTTCCTTCAAAAGGCAGTGACCTTTTCACTACATCAGGAAGAATCAAAACAAATAGCAATGTGCTTTCAGCAGCCTCGCTGCCTCTACTGAGATTTCTCCCATTCAGAGCCCTGAAATTCAGCACGAATGCATTATCATTCCTACCAGGCTGAATGCATAGAGAAATGTCAAAATAAAATAATTAAACGTTTTACATTACTTTGGAAAATTCCATCCTTTGCCATCAGTACCTTGCTAGCTAGGAAGTATCTTAATAGCCTTTTTGAATGATTGGTCTAGGATGATATTTGCATTCTGATATTTGGATTGGATTCTGATATTTGGATCCATGATGAAATTTTCCTTGCCGCACACTCGTATTAATAATTTTTTAAAGTCTAAGGAATGGTCATTAGTTGACTGCCACTTACTACAAAGAATTAAATATAATTAATGATATGGGGGGTAGTTTTTCTCTGCAAGAATCATTTTTTATTGATTAGAAATACAATTTGGATACCACTTAAATATAAATAAAATCAGAATGTATTTCTTAAGATACAGATTCCTAAATAGCATTAGCTAGATTTTCTTCCTGAAAGGACTCATTTATCCAAGAAATACTTCTGTAGCATCTTCTATGTGCCAGGCATTTTCTGAGAATCTGAAACACATAGATTATTCCCTCAAGGAGTTCATGTTTGCTCTGAGAACATGCTTATGACACAGTCAGGTGTGAATAATACCTTCAATAATACCTCTAGTTCTCTGAACACAACTGTGACAAGAAAATTCATACCGAGCATAGTCACAGTTCCCTTACTGAGTGACTTTGATAATTAAAATAATTTACCTGAAATGTTTCATAAAACAAAGTGTTTTCTACCTTAAACTTATTTCCATTATGCCATGAAAATGCTTTTCCAACATGAAGATAGGAGTAGGAAAAGGGAGATGGGAAAAGAATGAATAATGAGTATTTATGAAGACCCACGTATGATGCTAAGGTCTTAATGCATATTATCTCAGCCAATCTGTACAACACACCTATGCAGGAAAAAATATTATTATTACCCCCATGGTATGTATGACAAAACTGGGTCTTGGAACAGGTGAGTACTTTTTCCCAAGATCACATACCATAGAAATGGTTTTGGGTCTCAGACATCATCTACAACCTGATTTCCCAATTTGGCAGCCATATTTATGTATCCCCAACAACTTATGCAACTAAGTTCTCCCATCTACTGGAAGGTGACTGTGTGCTCAACACTGGACTCCTTTACCAGCTCTGTCTCATAGGTCCTCTTAGCAACCCCTGATAGACAGTGATTATTAACTCTGTTTTTGAGATGAAGAAACTTAAGGCTCAGGAAGCTTAGATGAATTACCTAAAGTCACCCTGTCTAGTGAGTCAAGGAGCCAAGGAACCAGGAATCAAACCCTGGTCTGTGTAATTCCAAAACCCGTGTATTAACTATGACTCTATGCTTTCAAATTATAGAGGATCCCTCATTCTTATTGCTTCTCAGGGTACACATACAGATTATGCATCATACAAAGTTGCCAAGTCAAGGGGCAATTAGAAACTGAAATCTAGCCTGCACTTTCCCTGCTAAGACACACCTTCATTGCCAGGCAGTGTCCCTGGCATAGGACTACATCCCTCAAGAGGAAGGGGCATCCTTTTCCAATTTATGCGAAGGTGCTACTAGCATCCTTGCTCTCTGGGGCAGCCTAAATCTTTAGAACCATAACTCTCTCTGGTCTCTTCCTTCTCCCTCCACACCCTCCATAAAAATTCCCATTGTAGAGGGGAGCCAGCTCTGAATTATCTTGGGGGTAATAGAAGTGTCTTCATGGAAGATCTTTTGCTGGACATTTGTCACAACTCAAACCCCAAACCGTGATGGAAAAGCCAGTCAAGAAAGTTCATACCTGGACTGAAATTGTGTGACAATTGGCCTTGACACTGGCCTACAAAGGTCACCTCATTTCTGTTCAGGTCCAGACAGTCATATAGAGTATGTTGTGTCGGTTTAGGAGAAAGTCCTGGGAATGGAAACCCATGATCTTTGAAATACCTGAAGTGCATCTGTGATGTTTTCCATTCTGCTTGGATGGACCAGGAAAAATTGGTCATATCTCAGAATTAGGAGACCTAGCCAAACAGCTAGAGACCAGCATGTTGCAAGACCAAAGGGAGAGGTGTGGGCATGCTCACAGATGTTGGCAAAGGTGAGCCTGATTGACCTGGCAGGTGGAAGTGGTTGGAGCAGGAGTTAAATCAAGATCACTGGGGAGGAGGGGCTTGATCAGGTCCTTGATCAGGGCCCAAGGACCAGCTGGAAGAGAATCTGTACCTGCGATCAGAGGCACCGCCCGCAGAACAGCAATGGCTAGTGTGGCTGAGACAAGCATGGCACTGTCTTCTGTGTGGGTTGTAACCACCTACCTGGAACATGGTGTGCACCTCACTTCAGAGCCCTGTAACTTCTGGGTGGGTGAAGACTTAGCCAGGGGTGCTTTTCCATGGGCTGTAGGCTACAGGAGTTTGTTTTTGCCCTGCGGCCTCTTCCAGGTCCCTTTTGTCCCAGCTCCACCTTCCCAGGGCGCAGGACAGGTGAACTGACACCTGAGCTCTTTCTAGAACATAAGCATCTAGGCCACACTCCTCTGGAAGACAGATGAGCCTGATTTTGCAGAGACTAAGGAGATCATGGAGTATTCTAGAGGAAGGAATTCAAATTAAACCCCCATGATGCTAAGAGGCCACCTGCTCTTGTGCACATCATTAGCTATAGGACAAGGGAAATGTGAGGAAAGGACAAGCAGCTCCTTCATTCCTATTCTGTTCTCTTCTGTCTAGACCCAGAGCTTCCAGTTCTCTGAAGCAGGACCTATTAAATGGAAATCTAAGAGAGCTTAATTATTAAATGGAAATCTAAGAGATTATTATTATTAAATTATTAAATGGAAATCTAAGAGAGCACAGCATTAGCATCTTACCCGGGGTGCTCCTTCCCATTTGACAAGCTCTCCTTTTCAAATTCTTGTTTCATCATTTAGCCTCTCAATTCAGCAGCTTTGGAGAAGGTCATCTGAGTTCTCTGCAGCTCCATATTCTGGGCACGACTAGTAAGATGCACTCAGCCCCACCCAGAGGACCTGAGTGCCTTGCAGCCTCTCACAGACCTGCGGATTAGACTTGCCAACTGCTCAGCATTATGTGCTCCAGCTGCGGGAGGGGAGGGGACCCAGAAAGACCCTGTGGATGAGAAGAAGCAGATACCCCTAAAGCTGGGTTTGGGTCAGTCTCCTGACATAGCAGCCATTTTTCATGACAAGCATTTGGCAAGAATAACCTGAAGTCTTCAAAAAACAGAGTATCGGGTGTTAATATACTCAACATTAATAAAATAACTATTAACATCTGATTTATTAAAGATATTTGTTAACATGTTCATGTATTTATAGATGGTAATATATTGAATACTAATTATTAATATTGAGTATATTACCATCTAAACATTAAATATTGATCAAATATGTAATCAAATATTAGATATCATAAATATTTATCTGTGATTCTATTTAGGCTGCCTAGTTTTTGGTTTCTCTTATTCATAACATTTAAAAACTCTTATAGATTAATTGAAAGACATTTGCAGAAACAGACTAAGTAAATATATGGAAAGTAAGTGTATTCAGAGAGCAATAAGAATATCTGTGGGTGTAAGCATTTGTATAAAACGTAAAAGGTGAACATTTCAAAGAGGCAAAATATAACTTAATTTAAGCAAAATAATATATATCTTTTGCTTTTTTAAAACCAAACTTTCTTTCCTTGAACTTTTCTTAAATTTTTTTATTGAGATGCAATTTACATATAGCATTATATTGATTTCAGGTATACAACATAATTCAAGGGAAATTGTGCATATTGTGAACTGATCATTAAACTTACACCTAGTTAACATCTGTCACCACACATAGTAAAATAATATATCTAAAGATGTTTTCCTAAGTATTTCCCGATTTGCGGTAATCAAAATGTTGTATTACATTGAGATTGTACATGATTTGTACATTATTACAAAGTGACTGTAATAGTGCTACGAATCAGGAGAGCTACTATTAATTTTGCCTAACAGATGCAGCAATATATTTGAACAGGATTTTTCTTTTACTATTTTATCGTTGGAGCATAAGGTAATAAGTAGTATAAGAAAATCCGTATCTGTATAAAAATTGGTTCATATGGTTTATGCAACATCTGCAAAATTTCACTTTTGTTATAATAAATAGTTCAATCTTTGCACTGTAATTTATGTTTTTCTGAGTCAGATGGAGCATTACTAAATTTTAAATCCCAAATGTGGTGTGCAGTTTCAGACATTCTATTTCCTGAATTATAATAGATGTACTAAAGGCAGAGATTTCCCATGAGCTGATTTCCTTTTTTATTTATCTTACCTACTTATGATATAATACATTAAGGCTTCCTTTATGTTTCAATCTACAATGAGGTTCTGGTTGCCCGTGTATTTACATGTGTATTTATGACAACATTTTGATGAATAGCGCAAGATTGAAAAGAATAAATCGGATGTCGCTTAATAGTAAAGAGCTATATCCATTTACTCAGGACTGGGTTGATTCACAAAGGAGTTGGGTATTCACTACGATAAAAATGCAGCTTTTTCCTCATCTCAGCAAGAGGCCATTACAGAGGAGCTCACCTATTAGCATCTGCTGTTGTCTCCCCTTTGGAGGATCTCATTGTCACTTTCCTGGAGTCAGGTAAGAGCCCTGCCTTCCCAGGAAATACTCATTACCCATTCCCTTACACCGTTCTACAGCCATAGTTTCATGTAATTACCACCGAAGGACTATTTTCCTGTTTTCTGTTGGTGTGATTACATTATATTAACCAACATTCAATAATACTTTGCAATGTGTAACCTTGTGGAGCTCAAGATTTGAGTAAAATTCCTCAAATTTAACGCTCTGCAAAGTCACATTGAAGTTCCTTTAGACGGTAATTATGTTTAATACTAGATGGTTTCATGCAATCTAACTTTTCTATAATGAATGAAAATAATTTGAAGACTCATAGGCCTCTCTTTCATTACAGAATGTACAGGCTTTTCCCACACCCTTGTTCTGGAACATTAAGAAAGAAGATATGGAGAGAGTGAAAGAAGAAAGAAACCGAGGACCCCCTGCTACTATTTCTATAAACAACTAGTGGTGTTTAAAGGCTAATAAAGCTCCAAAGATCTCTCTTATAACCATAATCTTTGGGCCAATTTTAAAATATTTTAGATGGAGGAATGTCAAGAAAAATAGAGACAATTTCTTAAGACCTGATTCTCTTCCCTCAACCTCCATAAAAGATTATATATATATATATATATGGCTGTCATATAAGGGGCAATTGAAATTCCACAGCACAAAGGCAATGCAGAGAGAAGGAGAAGAAAAAAAAAGAATCAATCTTTCATATGTTTTTTTCAAAGGCTTGGCAAGAAACCAGGGGTAATATTTTTGCAACTGGGAATGTGTGTTTGCTGAAGAATATTCCCACATTTGAATCATCATCAGGGGTCCTAGTCTTGTTTTACTTTCAAAGGTAGAGAGGGCATAACATTAACCCCAACTGGGAAAAGGAAAGTGCCTCACTGTAATTCCCCTCCAGGGAGCAGGAATAAAGGGATTACATATGCCTGCATAATGGAGAATTTCCTCACTCAGACAAGACAAAAGACTTCATTATTTTTCACCAGACACTTGAAGCCTTGTGTCTCTCAGTTCAAGAAGACAAGCAGGCAGAGCAATTTTCTCTACTAAACCACTAGGTGGAGTTTCTAAAAAAACTGGCCTTCTAGTACTTGCCATTAACAAGAGATATGGAAAAGACATTGTTAAAACCTTAACATCAGGACTCTCTGGTCTGGCCCCTAAGAAAAGCCAGACTGTGCCTGAAGTTCATAGTGTGTGTTTTCAATATTAGCAGCTTCACTTTTTCTCTAGGCAGCAAATAAATGAATGTTTTAATGTTTTCGTCCTGCAAATGTATTCGTCTTCAGGTGAGATCAAAAAGCATCTACATTCTAATAAAAAAAATTTCAAGTGGCAAAATATAACATTGAATATCCAAATACTCTTCCTTCTGACTAGGTCTGTCACTGAGTAACTTTCATGAAATGTACACCTCACTTCTTATTGGTATATTAGTAAAAGCCTCAAATTCCTTACTTACTATTTCAGCGCAGTAGTAGATTCCTATAAGGCACCATATATAAAGACCATGTTCCTTCCAAGTGACAGGTCAGATCCCCCATTTAAGAAATTTAAATGAATTCAGCTCTGCTTCATATCGACTTGCAGGTTTCCCTTTATAGCTTAACATAGTATATAGATAAAGATTTGTACATTTTCGATTTGCAAGAAGCAATGTGTGATTTTTTATTACTGTCTCATCTCCTATAGGTGTGCAGCCCACTTTTTGAGTGGCATAGCATAGTGTTCTAACTGGAGATAAAATTAAGATCAACGTCCCCTTTAAAAAACATATTTCAGGGGCACCTGGATGGCTCAGTGGTTGAGAGTCTGCCTTTGACTCAGGTCCTGATCCCAGGATCCTAGGATCCAGTCCCACATCAGGCTCCCTGCAGGGAGCCTGCTTCTTCTCCCGCTGCCTGTGTCTCTGCCTATCTCTGTGTCTCTCATGAATAAATAAATAAAATCTTTTAAAATGTTTTAATTTTTAAAAAGCATATTTTGAACACATGCTATTTCCGCACTTCATAAGCCTTAAGTGATCAAAAGAGACATTAAAATATTTGATCTTGGGCAGCCCCGGTGATTCAGTGGCTTAGCGTTGCTTTCAGCCCAGGATGTGATCCTGGAGTCCCAGGATCAAGTCCCACGTCGGGCTCCCTGCGTGGAGCCTGCTTCTCCCTCTGCCTGTGTCTCTGCCTCTCTCTCACTCTGTGTCTGTCATGAATAAATAAATAAAATATTTTTTAAAAAATAAAATATTTGATCTTCACAAAATTTCAAGGTTTACTGGTTTCACAAAATTTATTGAGCACCTACTGTGTGCAAGGTGAAGTAATAATTGAGCAATGAGTAAGTCAAGCCCTGCTCTCCTGGAGCTCTTTGGAGAGAGACACCTATAAGGAACCAAAAGACCAAGGAGAGTGACACAGTGGGAGTGCTGTCACCCTCTTTGGTCTTTTACCCTAAAGATGAAAGATGAGGTGGACCCTACAGGACTTTGATGCCGTGCTGAGCTTCTAGTCTTAATCTTTCTCTGAGGAGCAATAAGATGTTGAAGATTTTAAGACAGCAATGATAATGGTATTAGTTATCATCACTCTTAAATTGCCCGGTAACAAGTTACTCCAAAGATTGGTGATTGAAACAATGCAGATTAATCTCAGAGTCTCAGTCGGGGACCTGGGTGTGACTTGGCTGGGTCTCTCCCTGGGCTGCAGGCATTTTGACTTACTCGGGAGGAACCCCCTACCTACATCACTGTCCTGGTCTTAATAAGATTTAGCTCCCCGTGAGCGGTTAGATTAATGCTTCCATTCCTTCCTCGTGCACTGTTAGCAGAAGTCCACCCTTGTCATTCCTTAAAGAGTGGATCTCTTCATTCCACAGAGAGTCCCCCACCCTCTGTAGAATGTTTTAATACCAACTGTGACATGGGACAACATGGCAGCTTGTTTCGGAGGAACCAGCAAGTGAGGAAGATGGAATGCATTTGTTTTGTGATCTATCCCATCCCATTTATTTACCTTATATTTGTTAAGAGCACGTCATTAAGTCCTGCACACATTCTTGGGTTATGCCAAAGCATGAAAACCAGGAGGCAGGATCATTGGGGGCCATCTTAGAAACACCTACACGGTAGCATTGCAGGAGTTCATTTCAGAGATCACTTTGCTGGGGATAATAACGTACCACGTTTATTGAGAGTGGCTACATGGAGACAGGTTAAGAGATGGCAGCTGTAGTCCATGGCATATATCGCTGTTGATCAGGTTCAGAACAGAGAAGACTTACCTTCCTACATGACCTTGTGTCACAGTTGCTCTTCTGTCTTCCACCCTCTGTAGAATGTTTTATTACCAACCATGGTATGGGACAAGATAGAAAAGTAAATAATAGCAACTAAAATGTAAACGGTGTTTCCAAAGACTGGCACATTCATAATCATAGTTGATCTTCCCTACTCCCTATGAAGTTGGTGGAAAAGGTGCTATCGTTACCCATCTTACATATGGGACACAGAGGCTCAGGGAATGCTCGTCACCTGACGGAGGTCCCACAACCAAGCAAAAGCTGAGGTTGGAATTGCATGATTCTGAACCTCGTGTGTTCTCAAACTGACTTCACCTTAGGCATCCAGTTGAAGGCAGAACTTTGTATCTGAGCTATGCTGCTGGGTATGAAAGTACTAACCTAATGTGCTGTTTGAACTTTGAGACTAGCAAGTTCCAGATCCAGCCCCATACCTCCCTCAGCCTCCTATGTTGTCCGTCTCCTTCTTCCTCTCCACCTAGCACCTACTCCTCCTGGCCATCGCTCTACCTGGGAGTATGCCAGGAGCTGCACTTCCTGGGAACACAAGGATGAGCAATTACATGGTGCCTAAAGAACTTGCCGTCTAATGAGGCGGGTGACCAATGATGACAAAATGCCATAAGCATTGAACAACTTTGGCTCCATGCTGTAGGAACATGGGACATAAAACATTTGTCTGTGCTTTCACGTAGGTGAATATTCATTTCTCACTTTATTTTACTTCTCCGAACCCATTTGTGTCAAAGTGTGTAATTCTGTTATACATGTTGGAAATACTAGTTCACAGTTCACAGTTTGGATTACAATATATACTTGTATATAATAAAATTATATTTCCTTTTAAAAATAATAGAGCAGGGGCAGCCTGGGTGGCTCAGTGGTTTAGTGCCACCTTCGGCCCAGGGCGTGATCCTGGAGACCTGGGATCGAGTTCCACATCGGGCTCCCTGCATGGAGCTTGCTTCTCCCTCTGCCTGTGTCTCTGCCTCTCTCTCTGTGTCTCTCATGAATAAATAAATAAAATCTTTAAAAATAAATAAATAAGCAAGCAAGCAAGCAAATGTTTACCATACTTTCATGTGAGCGTTGGCACATTG
Organism: Canis aureus; assembly: GCF_053574225.1. Classification (NCBI taxonomy): domain Eukaryota; kingdom Metazoa; phylum Chordata; class Mammalia; order Carnivora; family Canidae; genus Canis; species Canis aureus. The sequence continues at coordinate 10,556,730 of NC_135627.1, forward strand.
TATTAAAGAATATGTGACCTCTTCATGGAATCCAGTTGTGCCTGATTGAAGTGAATAATTTTCTACCAAGCCTGTTATTTTCCAAAGTAGCAAAATATTTTATGTTATCAAAGAATGTGACAATGGCTTCTGTATAAGGCTGTTTTATTTATGCAGAAATGTCCTAATGTGGCCTTCTTTCTATACCTGCTTCATGTCCAGGTATCCTCAGGGCAGAAGTATTTTGCAGCTTCCTTCCCTTGCTCCCTGCATCCCCCCTCCCACCCCAGATTTATGTCCTTCCATTGAGTTCCTGCCTTCATCCAAAGGAAACTCATAGTTCTTTTGTATAATGTAATTAGGTTTTTCCCATAGGGTTTTTTTTTTTTTAAGATTCTATTTATTTATTCATGAGAGACACAGAAAGAGAGGCAGAGACCTAGGCTGAGGGAGAAGCAGGCTCCTCATAGGAACCCCAATGCGGGACTCAATCCCAGGACCCCGGGATCATGCCCTGAGCCAAAGGCAGACGCTCAACCACCCAGGTATCCTGCCATAGGTATCCTGCCCATAGGTTTTTTCAGACAGATTTATGTATCTGTAGAAAAGATGTTTCTCTTATACCATTACCTGTTGTTTTTGTGTGAAAACTATTATAGATAAATAGCTAGTTATTAACCATAATAGATACAGTGCCTAGAAGAGAATTTTGAGTTTTAATTTTAGTAAGATCCACCACTGTCCTCAGTAGGGGAAATAAAGCCTGCAGGAGCCTTCAAATGAGCTGCCCTTCATGTGCCCCCCACCCACCCCAATCTCTGCAAATTGCCTTCACCCAAATGTTTATTTAGCAATTTGCTAGATGAATGTTGCCCCTAGTTTTCAGCTAAGAAACTCTAGCACATACCTAGAGAATTTCCTACTTCAAAAACCATTGGACACTCAAAGGAAAGAGTGAGATATCAGAGCATTTGGTCTAAGAAGAGACTCAGCAAGAGTTGAGCTGCTAAATGAAGATGGAGATAGTTGTTGACCATTGTTCTAGAACAGATATAAGAGCAGCACTGGGGTGTGGGGCTGGCATAGGAGCTTAGAGACATCACACCGAGCCTGAGGCCAAAGGTGACCTCATGGCACTGAGGGAAGGGGCCACATCTGCCTGACTTCACTTTGCTCAGGTTATGTGGGTATCTTTGGAATTCCACGGAAAGAGGTGGTGGGTAAGCAGCCTCTGCTCAGAGAACACAGGCTCTGGCAGGTCCCCTCAGTAAGGAGTTGAAGACCACTAAGATGTATGCTTGGCTGGAGCAGAACTCTGAAGTCATTTGTTACATGATTTAACTTTTTCTCATCATTCTCTGATTTGAAATTTTACTAGCACTGTTATATCCACAGGAGAAAGTGATAGGAAAAGGAAATGAAAGCCAGTGCTTTTGGGATGCCTAGGTGGCTCAGTGGTTGAGTGCCTGCCTTTGGCTCAGGTCTTGATCCCAGGGTCCTGGGATCGAGTCCTGCATCAGGCTCCTGCCAGAGTCTGCTTCTCCCTCTGCCGATGTCTCTGCCTCTCTCTGTGTGTCTCGTGAATAAATAAATAAATAATCTTTTAAAAAAATAAAGCCAATGGTTTTATATATTATGCACATAGGAGTGGCCATCTCAGTCTGATTAAACACATTTTCTGATTGCAGGGTAGAGCTAAAAACCCTATCACCCTGCCTTCTCATACAGAGAACAAAGATTCATATGTCCCATATATAGCTGAAACTCCAGCTCCTTTTACTGTTATGTTCTGAATTTTCTAGACCCCAACGGGAAAGAAAGGGCTGATCTTGAGCCAAAGAGGAAAAAGGGTTGCGTTCTCACCACACTTCAGCCATGTTGATGGTGGAGGTGATTAGAAGAGATGCCACAGGATGTGGAGTCTTACCAATAGTGGATCTGCCTCCACCCACCTTGGAGACCTTCCCTGTTCAGCCAGAGGAGGGAGTCTCAACAGGATCCGCAGAGCCACCCCAGTGGGTGTGGGTGTGTTAAAATGACTTGGCTGCTGGGACATCCATGAGGTTCTGCAATCCATAGATGCTGTCCTGACTCTTCCCCAGCAAGAATGGTGGGGCATGCTCAGCATGAGCTCTCAGGCAACTTCCAACAGACCTTTATCACAGGCAGCTCAAAGTCAGTGATATTCTTCCATTTCAAACAGAGCAGGGACAGCCAGCTCAAAAAGATGTACTGTAATTGATTTGTATGTGTTTTGTATGTAAGGCCTAGGGGCTCAACTACTTTGGGGGGAGTCTTGTGACAAAAAATAAAGGTTACTAAGAGAGTGGCCAAAGGTTAAGCCTTGACGTTTACACAAATGGCAGAGATCTCTCCATCTGTGCCAGGATAACACTGTTCTCCAAATAGGTGTTCTCCAAGGATGCCTGGTTGGCTCAGTGATTAAGCATCTGCCTTTGGCTCAAGTCATGAGCCTGGGGTCCTGAGGTCAAGTCTTGCATAAAGCTCCCCATGGGGTGCCTGCTTCTCCCTCTGCCTATGTCTCTGCCTCTCTGTGTGTCTCTCATGAATAAATCAATAAAATCCTAAACACACACACACACACAAATAGATGTTCTCCGGATGCTTCGTGATTTGCAGTCCTTGGTCTAAAGAACAATTCTTAATATACATACATCGTACATGATCGTGCTAAACCTTTGTGAACTCAGCCTAACTTATAAATGTGTCTTCCTGTGGGATGCCATTCTAGTCCTGGAAATAATATCATGCCATGAATCCTTGGTATTTCATAAAATTTTGACTTTGGATTTCATCTCGAAATGATCCATGGTGCTTATTAAACTAAGAAGAGTGATTTGGGGAACGAGGGATTGCTTCCTGTAATACATTTACATTCATTGAATTTGCATGATTTACATAGGTACCGTAATTATCTTCATTGGCATCAAAAGCATTTTTAACTACTTGAATATACAGGTGATATCATAAGAACTGCTTCAAAGTATGCTAAATAGATGTGGATCTCTTTTTTAAGATCTTAACTCCAAGACAGACAGTGAAATCTAATTCAAAGCCAGTCTAGAGATGTGTTTTAGGAAACATAAGTATGAAAGATCTATCTAAGGCAATGACAGAAGTCATGTGTTCTGAACAAATCATTGATTCATTGAACAAATACAGCATCATAGGATTTGCATATTGTAAAATCATTGCATTTTAAGTCTGTGAGTTTTCCTTGAGATCAAGGTCTTGTCCTCACTTTACCAATAAGAAAACTGAGCCCAAAGGCCCCTCACCTAGTCTGTGACAGTGTCGCCTGTGGAACACAGATCTCTGGGCCTCTGTATTATTTTCTTTCCACTTGACTACTACATCAAGGGAATTGCTGTCATTTCCAGTTGGAGAGAGCTTTCTGGAAGAGGAGTTTTGTTTTCTCTTCCAATCATTCACACCCCAGGTGTTGAGTCACCCAATTATCTTCCCTCATTAGCAAATCTGAAACTATAGCAGCTCACATATGGTTTCAAGTGGGCACGTTTTAAAAAGTCTTCAGAGTTTTGTGGTTGCAAAAAAAGTGGTAACTGGTTACCTGTAATCCACAGGCTTCGGACTGAGGTTCCTCTAGTTATTAATCTCAGCTTTAATTACTTCTCTTTACACGTTTTGCTCCTAGTTTTATGTTCTCCTATTTGCCTGGAGTTCCGCAAAATCTCTTTGGAACATATACTCTATCATCCCAGAGGCCTGGGTAGACAAATCCTTCCCCAAAGGGCTGTTCTTAGAAACCTCCTCGTCTAAATTCAAAACGAACATCATACTTACCTAGGGTTAGGCTAGCCCTACTGCTTGCAGAATCCTGATGGGAGCTCTCTCCTTGGGTGGGGGCAAGCAAGTCGTGGCAGGCAGGAGCTTTCCGTTTATTTTCCAGCACTGCCCGTAGCTGTGACAGTTCTGCTTTGTAAGTGTTCTTGACACAGAGCCTCAAGCCCATTTTCCTTTATGGTTATGTGTCATTTGCTGTGTTTTGCCCTATCATTGCTGTTTCCTTAAAAATAATAAGAATAACGAGCAGTTGTGTATTATTCATCCCAAGTGTACCGATCAGGCATTTATCTCGGGCTCCTTTTTTTTCCTAGAGCTTGCACTCGACAGCGCATGCTGAGCGGATCATTTGAGGGGCAGCCAGCAAAGGAAAGGTCAATTCTCAGTGTGCAGCATCATATCCGCCAGGAGCGCAGGTAAATACACCAGGAGACAAAGCTGCAGAGAAACCAAGGAAAGGAGATTTACAGGAAATGCTCTCCGTGCACAGCCCCAGTTAGCAGACAGGGGTGTGTGAGGAACTTTGTTCTATTTGCTGATGGCAATGATAACAAAACTCACAATCAGAGTCAAAGATTCAAAAATTCTTTCAAAAACTTCTTCCTTGGTGATGACCAAATTGTTTTAAAATCAGAAAGGAAAATTCTGAAATTTGTTAGGTGAGAACAAAGACATTTGAATACATGAAAGCTTTCACTATGAAAAGAAATAATAAGCATTTGAGACGGCATCAGAAAAGTTACTTTATTTTGGACTTATAATGGTCATTGCTTAAAAGTTAAGATTTGGTCTTGGAAAAAAAAAAAGACTTGGTCTTGGATGTAATGAGCAGTTGGTTGTGGTTGTTTTAGGTCACTGAGACATGGATCCAACAGCCAGAGGATCAGCAGGGGCAAATCTCTTGAAACCCTGACTCAAGACGTAAGTTCTAAGCAATGCTTTGGATTTGGGAAACATTATGAAAATGCATTTATATAGCTGCTTAGACTATTCTACAGCATGGGTCCTTCTGTAACATTGTCCTGTCTCCATAAGACTTTATACCAGAGGGAATCAGGAAACTCCGGAAGCAAATTAGATGGCCAGTACAGAAGAGTGATCATTAACCTTTCAAAAATCCAGATATTCCACAAAGCACATGTCTTCATTAAGATAGCAACAAAAAAGTGATATGTCATTTGCCTTTGATTGATGTTCAAGATATTTAAAGCATTTTATAGAATTGATTTGTATCATTAACTTTAAGCCTTTATTAATTTCCAAATATTCTAGAATCTAGATCCAGTAGATCTAGATAACTTTAAGGCTTTACATACTAGGAAATAAAATCCTATTTCTAGAAGAATTTTTCCATCAAAGACTGCATACTATTTCCCAAGAATTTCTTTGCTTTTAGACTCCAGGTCATTCATTGATTTATTAACTGACTCAAAAAATATTTACCAAGTGTTTATTATGTTCCAGGCCCTGTTCTAAGTGATGAGGAGCAGTAGGGAAACAAGACAAAAACTCTGCCTTCCAGGAACTTAGATGTTAGTAAAAGAGATCAAAGACTAAGCAAGGAAACAAATATATAATCATTTCTGGAAGTGTTTTTTTACTTATTCTCCATCATGTGTCCATTGCTGTGACAGTTTTGCTCTGCATTATAAAGAAAACAAAAATGATGTTAAGAAATCAAAGATGTAGATTTGGAGGCAGGAAGTGTTTGAGAAGATAGTGTTCACACATCTGTATTAGACCATAGACTCAAACAAAGAGAAGAAACAAGCCACCTGAGAACCCAGGGAAACCCATGGAGGCAGAAGTCTAGGCTCTGAGTTAGACTCACCAGCAGCTGTGTCATGCTGAGGTATCTAAGAGACTTACAAAGTGCATATTAAATAATTAACATTAGTGACACCCTCATTAAAATAGAGGTCTTCAGTTAAGTCTGGCTAAATTCATTAAGAAAACAGAGTCTCGAATGTTCAGAGCCAAGGATGGCGTTTGAGAAATGAGCCCTAGCAAAAGAAAAGTAGCAAGCCTTAGGGTTTTGGGGTTTTTGTTTGTCTTTTTCACTACTTTTTCCTCATATTTCTTAAGAGTTTCTGGAGTTGCCAGAATAATCCAACTGCTTTCAGTCTGTAGAAACTGCTATCTTAGAGTAAACTATCCTAAGTGTTCCAGGCACAACTGACAACAGAAGAAGTTGGTGATGAGAACACCTGATACCATCATTACCCATTTTACTGGGTTCTCATTGGTGCACACATCTGTTAGTGCCATGATTTTTAAGCCAGAGGTCTGTCTGATATGATCTACCACGTGGTCTACGTGGAATTGTGATCAGTACATATGGCCTAAGTACGTATAATCTGGGGGCCAGGCATGTTGTGTGGAGAAAATTTCTAGAAGCAAATTCAGAGAGGCAACACTAGTTCAAAGCACTTTCCTTCAGTGTGATTGGCTAGGAGCACATAGCCTACTTAAGAACCAAATTAGAACATGGCTTTGAAAATATGTGTTTAAATATACACAACAAAAGGCCTTACCTGAATAGTCTCAATTCCAGAGGCTTAGTTCTTCTTCAAAGACTTTTTTTTTTAATTATTTGACACACACACACACAGAGAGAGAGCACAGTCAACCGGAGCAGCAGGTAGAGGAAGAGGGAGAAGCAGGCTCCTCGCCGAGCAGGGAGCCCAATGCAGGGCTCGATTCCAGGACCGTGGGATCATGACCTGAGCCAAAGGCATATATTTAACTGACTGAGCCACCCAGGCTCCCCCAAAGATTTTTTTACTCTATTTATTACACAGACATATAATAAATGTGTGATTGAGGTGTGCTATCTTCTCCATAGCAAAAGGTGATGAGGCTCTGCTAATCTCCTAAGAAATCACTCCTTATGTCTTTTTCTCCATAACAGAAGCAATCTAAAATAAAGAGTTTCATCTGTCTCACTCCAATGACAGAAGATACAGATAATGAAATCAAAAGAATCCTTGATAATATCTATCAGGTTATTTGAGCAACAGCTGTCCATGTCCCATGGAGTGAAAACCAGAGTCGGAGTCGTGCATCATCAGACCCCTCCCATGCCTCTGGCCTCCATGTCTACTGGTGCTTGCCCTCTTGACTCCACCCACAGGGCATCTTGGCTGTTCCAGGTGCACGCAGCTGTTCCCTGCACATGAGGACTTCCCTTCCTATGGAAAAGCACATTTCTGCAGATACCTAGCGGCCTGCAGATCCTTCTCATCTTTGCTCAAATAACAGCTTCTTATTGAGGCCTGCTGTGACCAGTCTGTTCAAACTTGGAGCCTTCTAGCACTCTCTATCCACTTTGTTGATAACATAGCACTGAATATCTTCTAACAGCATCCCATATTATGATTGAATTTTTATCTGTCTCTCCTGACTAGGATGTCAGCCCCACAAGAGCGGGATTTCATCCTCTATTTTTGCTTTTTTGCCATATCCCCAGCACTGCAAAAGTGCCTGGCACATAATAGGTCCTCAACAAATTAAAAAAAAAAATACCCTATACAAGGAAAAAAAATGCCCTTGCTAAGATGAATGTGGCCATTTAAAATATATGTTAAAATAAAGATATTAACTTCAGTTTTTTTAAAAATGATCTTTCTGGGCCTTCAAAAAAGTCTTCCTTTTATTGTATTTCTAGCACTCCAATACAGTGAGATACAGAAATGCACAGAGAGAAGACAGTGAAATCAAGATGATCCAGGAAAAAAAGGAGCAAGCAGAAATGAAAAGGTACGGAGTGCTACAGTTTCTGGGCCCTCGTGCTGGAATGACAGCCTTTCCCTCAGCATTACTGTACATAAATTTCCACTTCCAGGAAAGTGCAGGAAGAGGAGCTGAGAGAGAATCACCCATACTTCGACAAGCCACTGTTCATAGTTGGACGGGAGCACAGGTTCAGAAACTTCTGCCGGGTGGTGGTCCGGGCACGCTTCAATGCGTAAGTACACTCCATTTCAGCCAGGTGTTTGGCCTGAGTCGTACAAACAGCAGGAGAGGTTGTCATAGGAGGGAGAAGGAGCATGTAATCCTAATGGGGTCACAAAATAAACCGTGGGCTAATTAATCATGCTGCTCCTCTTTGCCGAGTGGCCGACCAGGTGGAAAACAAACAAAGGTTGCAAGTCGTTAACATTTATATAAAACTCACGTTTATGAACCACTGAACAGCCAGCCACCTTTACGTGCTCATTTTAACAGTCACCAAATACATTTCTGTCAGTGTTACTAACTCCACGTTTTGTTTTGGAAATACTGAACCAAGCATAGACTGAATGACATAGGGAAGGTCATTGCCTACATCTTCTTGAGTTTCTTTGTGGCTAAAATACCCTAATTGGTTTATTCTAGAATAATGGAAAATAAAAATAAAGTTGACTAGTGCTTCCATTACTATTATGAGAATAAACCCACTGGCCAGTGTCTCTTCCCTACCCATGTGGAAGACATGTGTAAGAGGCAGGCAGTCTGGTCGACCAGGAGGATGCAGCATTTGTGATGACCCAAGTCAATTTTAGAAGGCAACCAGTGGATAAAATGGGGTTTTTGTGCTGCATAACTTTAGTAAACATCCTGAAGACCTTAAGAGTCCTGGAGGAAGTGTGAAAGCTTTCCATCTAAGCAGTTGGATCTTCCTCGATGCTGTTATTAGTAGCATATGATCATCACTATCTGTTTTGGACTGAACTATGTGTGTCCCCCTGCCCAAAAAAAATCCTATGTTGAAGCCTTAACCCCTAGTACCTCAGAATGTGACTTTATTTGGAAATATCCTCTTTCAAGAGTTAATTAAATTAAGATGAGGTGATTGAGGTGTGCCCTAATCCACTACTATCCTTAGGACTACTGTCCTAAGAAGAGGAGGACATGTGGACACAGACACCTATAGAGGGCAGACAGTGTGAAGACATAGGGAGAAGACGGCCATCTACAAACCAAGGAGGGAGACCTAGAATAGATCCTTCCTTCACAGCCCCCAGAAGGAACCAACCCTGCCCACACCTTCATCTCGGACTTCTCCCTCCAGGACTCAGAGAAAATGTTTCTGATGTTTAAGCTCCTTGGTCTATGCTACTTTGTTACGATAGCATGGTAATATTCAGGTTTGGAGGACACCTGGCAAACTATTTGGTGTCATTTGTATGTCCTCCCCCTCTGCTCTCAACCCCCAACAAAGGAGAACATTTAAATTAGCAGAGGTTAAGGGCCTGGCTCTGCTCAGAGACCCCAACTAGTGCATGGCTCTCTCTGACTGGCAGTCTAGTGTTCTCTCAGCCGTTCTGGAAAGACCCTCCCAATTTAAGGCACCTGAGTCCTAATGATTAAAAACCTTCCTGAGTTTTCACAAAGTAAAAGAAAGAAGCAGGTAGTTTAGAGTTTATTTGATCAATTCCCCAAGTGAGTGTTTCATGTGGATTTATCCTGTTGGCTGTCTCCATGCTAACATCTAATTGCTAATTCTCCACCTCATTTAGTGTGGACTTAGCCTTCTTTTGTCAGCTCTGCAGCTGATGTGGATGGAGGAAGACTTTACTGTAATTGGGAACACACACACATCCAGACCATCAGGGGCTTCACTGAAGCTTGGGCACCGGCTTCCTGAAAGCAAAACTTACAATGTGGGCAGGAGGACAAGAAATTCTATATAAATCACTCAAGATCATGGTTCAACACAGGGGAAAGAGCTCCATCTAATTTCTGGAAATTTAACTGAATAATCATGAGGGAAATTCTTTTTTTTTTTTAAATAAATTTATTTTTTATTGGTGTTCAATTTGCCAACATACAGAATAACACCCAGTGCTCATCCCGTCAAGTGCCCCCTTCAATGCCCGTCACCCATTCACCCCAACCCCCTCGCCCTCCTCCCCTTCCAACACCCCTAGTTCGTTTCCCAGAGTTAGGAGTCTTCATGTTCTGTCTCCCTTTCTGATATTTCCCAAACATTTCTTCTCCCTTCCCTTATTTCCCTTTCACTACTATCTATATTCCCCAAATGAATGAGACCATATGTTTGTCCTTCTCCGATTGACTCATTTCACTCACCATAATACCCTCCAGTTCCATCCACGTCAAAGCAAATGGTGGGTATTTGTCGTTTCTAATGGCTGAGGAATATTCCATTGTATACATAAACCACATCTTCTTAATCCATTCATCTTTCGATGGACACCGAGGCTCCTTCCACAGTTTGGCTACTGTGGCCATTGCTGCTATAAACATTGGGGTGCAGGTGTCCCGGCATTTCATTGCATCTGTATCTTTGGGGTAAATCCCCAACAGTGCAATTGCTGGGTCGTAGGGCAGGTCTATTTTTAACTCTTTGAGGAACCTCCACACAGTTTTCCAGAGTGGCTGCACCAGTTCACACTCCCACCAACAGTGCAGGAGGGTTCCCTTTTCTCCGCATCCTCTCCAACATTTGTTGTTTCCTGCCTTGTTAATCTTCCCCATTCTCACTGGTGTGAGGTGGTATCTCATTGTGGTTTTGATTTGTATTTCCCTGATGGCAAGTGATGCAGAGCATTTTCTCATGTGCGTGTTGGCCATGTCCATGTCTTCCTCTGTGAGATTTCTCTTCATGTCTTTTGCCCGTTTCATGATTGGATTGTTTGTTTCCTTGCTGTTGAGTTTACTAAGTTCTTTATAGATCTTGGAAACTACCCCTTAATCTGACATGTCATTTGCAAATATCTTCTCCCATTCTGTAGGTTGTCTTTTAGTTTTGTTGACTGTATCCTTTGCTGTGCAGAAGCTTCTTATCTTGATGAAGTCCCAATAGTTCATTTTTGCTTTTGTTTCTTTTACCTTCGTGGATGTATCTTGCAAGAAGTTACTGTGGCGAGTTCAAAAAGGGTGTTGCCTGTGTTCTCCTCTCGGATTTTGATGGAATCTTGTCTCACATTTAGATCTTTCATCCATTTGAGTTTATCTTTGTGTATGGTGCAAGAGAGTGGTCTAGTTTCATTCTTCTGCATGTGGATGTCCAATTTTCCCAGCACCATTTATTGAAGAGACTGTCTTTCTTCCAATGGATAGTCTTTCCTCCTTTATCGAATATTAGTTGACCATAAAGTTCAGGGTCACTTCTGGGTTCTCTATTCTGTTCCATTGATCTATGTGTCTGGTTTTGTACCAGTACCACACTGTCTTGATGACCACAGCTTTGTAGTACAACCTGAAATCTGGCATTGTGATGCCCCCAGATATGGTTTTCTTTTTTAAAACTCCCCTGGCTATTCGGGGTCTTTTCTGAGGGAAATTCTTGAACTGCTAGGGCAGGGTCTTTAACTGAGTGTTTTTAAATGGAAGTCTGAATTTTGTCACATGCATGTCAAAAATTGTTGAATGGAGTCATGTATTCTAAAATCAAGGATTTTGAGAAATTTTAAACTTTACTTTCACAAACATCAGCCGCAACCTCTTTGGATTTTTCTGTCACCTAATGTTCTCTGCCTTTGAAAGTCACACAGTTCCTGGAAATGTAATTTTATAGAGGATATAAAAGAGATTTTAGGTAGATAAGATGTTTATAAATCCCATGCTGCCAAGTGATAACACGCTTGCTATGTTGCAGAATTTTGTGTTTGTTCTCTCTTCCAGATCTAAAACAGATCCCGTCACAGGAGCTGTGAAAAATACAAAGTACCATCAACTTTAGTAAGCATTACAAAGTCCATTTTCCATGCACATTTGAAATCTCCATGTACTGCTTTATGCTGCATAAAAATGTAAAGATTCTCTTTATTTTCTTGCCATATCATGCTATGAAATAGACAATTGGGGATTAAAAAAAATGCCAGTCACATTTCTAGAATCACAGAAGGGTCATCTCTGACATGCACGGCCTTCCCTGGAGCCTTCGTTTCTCAATCTTGTTTGGTCTCTGGCAGTGATTTGCTGGGCTTGGTGACTTACCTGGACTGGGTCATGATCATCGTAACCATCTGTTCCTGCATTTCCATGATGTTTGAGTCCCCCTTTCGAAGAGTCATGCACGCCCCAACTTTGCAGGTATGGCTGCCAAATCTCAGCCCACAGCTCAGCAGAAAACACTGGGCTGCAGTTTGTCCCTTCTTGGTGACCCAACTGCCTCTTGCCCATTTCAGATTGCCGAGTACGTGTTTGTGATATTCATGAGCATCGAGCTTAATCTGAAGATTATGGCAGATGGCTTATTTTTCACTCCAACTGCTGTCATCAGAGACTTTGGTGGAGTCATGGACATATTTATATATCTTGTGAGTCTCTGTTTTTCCTAAATGTGAGACACTGTGGTTTTGTGAACTCTCCGCCTTTCTCAGTCCAAGAGAAAGATATGTGAGTATCAGAGGTTTAGATGCCATTACTGAGTCACAGGTAGTCTACTACAGGCAAATGAAGGCATGCACAAAAAATCTAAATAAAAAGCATTAAGAAATTCCATGGATATGCTTCACATACATCAACCACATTCCTATCCACGTACGACATACATTAATAAGGCCTAAGATAGAAATCTCATTCACACCTCACAATCCTGTGGCTCCCATACTAAAAAACAAAAACAAAACCTACATCATAATTGATTGATGAGCTCCTCATTGCTAAAAACCAACCTAACATGAGAGTGGTTGGACCTGTCTTTCAATTCCAATATACAAAATACCTGGCTAGACAAGGTGACCATTCAACTGTTCAGTTAAACTAAATTGGGAAACTATAGGAAGGGACTTGAAGAAATTTCATTTTTTCTATATGTCCAAGAAGGCATAAAATCAATGTCTTTTCCAACTTAAGAAGGAGAATTGTGACCGTTAACATGTAAGATTAGATCGTCAATAAAATAGTGAGAATCAGGTCAAGCATGAGGGTGAGCATCCTTGATCAAAGGAATTTCAATCTGAGCCTCAGCGTATAAGTTAAAATAAGGAGGAGAATGCACTGGGGTACACATACACACAATGTGGGCACTCCCACTTCATTTCTGCAAACAGCTGATGACTTTTCCTTTGGCACCACTGGCAGGTCTAGATTGGGTTCAGAGTTAAGAGATTGCATATATAGCTTGTGAATCCTAGTTCTATAGACCATTTGGAATCTCTCAAGGAAAGTTGTCTGCAGTTGGCTCTTAGACAAGTGTAGATAGTGAAGGATAAATTATATAAATTCTAGAGATTTTTTTTTCACTTGCTAGGTAAGCTTGATATTTCTTTGTTGGATGCCTCAAAATGTGCCTGCTGAATCTGGAGCTCAGCTTTTAATGGTTCTGCGGTGCCTGAGACCTCTGCGAATATTCAAACTGGTGCCCCAGATGAGGAAAGTTGTTCGAGAACTTTTCAGTGGCTTCAAGGAAATTTTCTTGGTATGTTACACTTACCCTCTGCTTCTGGTTCATACAGCCCCACTCTGTGATGAAGCTAACAAGGGGGTACAGGGAGTCTTGATTGCCACGGGTAAGTCCCCAATCTTATTTATTGCCAGAGGACTATAAAGATGCTAAGAAAACACAATACACATTTGGAAACTTTTACCGATGGATGCCCTGACTTGTCAGAATATCTAATTCAACTGAACATTTTTAGTAAAAGTAAGATGAAAGGAAGAGCCCAAGAGGTCCTATTTGCTAACACTTCCATTCCTAACTCATGACCCTAATTTTTATTCTGGGTTTTAGTTTCCTTATCCAGAAATCAAAGATAAGGTTCAGCAACACCTTCACAATACTTACAATACTTTGCAATACCTCACAAATATTAGCAGTTAACACATTTGGACTCATTATTTCATTTTGTATGTCCTCAGTTTCTTACAGCATAGACCTTGTCTCTGATCTTTGGAGCATTAACATAAAATAACTTAAAAAAAAAAAAACTAACATACAGGTAAAGCCCACTTTAAGTAGCCTCAGGATACAGTAATGAATACTTGGAAATGGGGCAAAAACATTCTTTATAGTTAGACGATCCTGATTTAGGGTTTTCCAAGACCAGGGTTGCAGAAAAACGATGAGTAGGAAGCCCATTGCTCACAATCATTACAGAAGGATCTGTGCCTTACAAAGGAGTGATCAAAGGATTCTTTTTATTATTGATGAGTTCTGCTCATGCATGGAAAACACGAATTAATTTACATAAGCTTATTTTATATCTTGCTTTCTAGAAACATACCTATGGGGAAAGAACAGCAGTAGTTGCTGTTGATTCAAGGGTATTTTTAAAGACAGGTTGTGATGTTTCTATAGGCACAGAGTTGCTAATATTTTTCTAAAGACGTATTTGAAATCCCATATTTTCTTTGTGCTAAAGCCATAACATGGTGGTTTTTCACACAGCTGGAACTGAAGGGAAAAAGGGTATCACCTGACAGCTAATGTGTATGCATCTTGGAGCCATGATAGAATTTAGCAGAGAAATCTATTTGTGCCTTTCTCCTGATGGTGTTTCTGTGGTTTTGGTATATTTAAGGCAGACATTTAGATTATTCAACCAGCACAGACCAGTGGTTTGGGTCCATGTTTTTTACCCTTTGCCATTTTTCTCTGCTGAGACCAAAGCACCGTCCAGCAGAGGGAGCACCAGTCAATTCACAGACTTGCTTTTTAGGACTAAATGATCTCACCTCCTCTGTGTGCAGCACTTTGGTTTGCCCTCATTGCTCACAAGAAACCAAAACCATTTCTGCTTTGCTGATATAGATAGGAATCCATTTGGAGACAATGGGGAAAATATAATTATTCAAGCATTTTTCTTTTGTTCCATTAACGTGTCGATTTCAAAACCAGAAAAACCCAAGTCATATTAAAAGCACCTTAGCCCATTTTCTTACATGAAAGTCATATGTTTCTATTCTTAAATATTCAAAACCGGTTGTTAATTCTCTTCTCTTAACATCCCAGCAAGGCTAAATTGAATGACCTGTGGTGAAAAAGACGATATCATGAAAAGAACACAGATTTCATACCATGTTATCTGAAAAGTCATGTCCCTGTCACTGTTCAAATCAAGCCTACGTAGAATTTCTTACCAAGACATGTGATGGCTCACCAATTTTTTCCAGGTCTCCATTCTTTTGTTGACATTAATGCTTGTATTTGCAAGCTTTGGAGTTCAGCTTTTTGCGGGGAAACTGGCAAAGTGCAACGATCCCAACATTATTAGAAGGGTAAGATACTGCTTTCTGTGTTTTGGGATTAAAATTGGGGTAGTTCGCCACCTCTTTCCTCCCTGGTCAGCACATGGTGAGACTACTTTGAGAAACCCTTCACAAAACTAAGAATTCTCTTCCCACCAATTCCTTTGGCTTAAGGCAGGCAATGTGTCTCTTCTGGCTAGCACAGGTTATTCTGCTTTCTCCTACTGTTCCAGTGTGAACCTCTGTTGACACCTCTGGCAGAGCCACCTGAAATTCCAGATGCTCGTAGCTGTGAGCCTCAGACACTCTCCCTTTGGGCCTCCCCTAACTTAATCCTGCCTCTGTTGTCACAGAAGACTCCTATCAGCAACCACCACCACCACCACCACCCAGAAAGGACAAGAAACAAAGTTTGACTGTCATAGCACTGTTCATTGCTTCTCCACTTCAGCAGTTCTCTCCATGGGCAAGTCTCGAATCTTCCCCACTAAGAGAGCTAACAAAGACGTAAGCTTGACTACTTCTGCCACTGTCCTTTACCTTATCTTTCTTCAGGCAATGTTAGTAAGAGGAGGCCAGCTCTTGGACAAGCCCAGTGTTTTGGTAGCTGAACATAATGAAATGAGCACATTGCATCTTGGACAAGGTGAACAGTTCTCCTCCAAATGACCTCTAGGAGACTCAAAATTCCTTTTGTCTTCCTCCCTTGTCTACCCTTTGATGTCTTCAAAGTCTTCTCCATTTAGCTGGCAGATAAGAGCACAGAACCACCTGTGTTTTGAGGGTTACGGGCTGAGCCTAGAAGGAGCACCCTCACTTCAGCCAATTTCACCGGAAAGAGCTTGGCTTCCAAAGGCCAGATGGGAGAATGCAATAGGTAGCTCAGTGATGTATCCTGCAGAAAAACGGGGAAAGTGTGGTCACAATTAGCCACCACTGCTACACTATCCAGTGCCCTTTCTCTTAGGATTCTTCCTCATGTTTCATGTAGATTAATGAAGTGAGCCAAGCACTGCTTATGTACAAACAGCAAAAACATTTTCTCTTTCATCCAAATAAAATAACACCTTAAGTCCATTAAAACGCATGTACCCAAAAGGTCTAATAGAGCTTAACTATAATACATATTTCTATTTCCAGAAAATATGGCTCTTGAATATTGATTTTTCATTGGCATGAAAATTTCTACATTTTTAGGGCTATTGATTATAAAAATTATTTGTTCCCTGATGGTTATAAAATACAGATAACACCTTTGTCCAGTCAAACACATTATCAGTTATGTTAATAGTGAGGATTTTAGGAAGTGGCAGAGCAGAAAGGACATACTAGGTTGGGCAGCACCTGTATTGCCTGAGGTTTGGGGAACTTCCATAAACCTTAGAAGACAGAACAAGGAACATGGTATAAAGGTCATGTGTACTGATCAGCTAACAAGGGATGTGATAAAGAGCTGGTGCATTAATCCACAAGCTCTAGTAAGGAAAGAGGAGTTATTTTGCATTCATACTGAATAGAGGCCAGGAAGATGAGAACAACATTTCAAGATGAAGCCCAGAAGGAATCTTACAGAACTCAGTATATTAATAATGACCTAAGCACATTGTGATTTTATACTATCTACTCATACCCAGACCATGCTAAAGATAGAGGTACAAAGGTTAAATAACTTATCCAAGGTTACCCCAAAATAAGTGGGAAGCTATGATTCATGTCTAGGCAGCCTGGCCTTATCGTCCATGCTTTTAACCGGGATGCCAGGATGCCTCACCCAATCAAAGGTGGGCTCCTGCTGGGCTCAGAAAGACAAGCTGGGAGAGGCCATAAGGCCAAGTATATCATGGGGCCTCTATTTGATCCACCACAACACAATCAATAGGAATAATGTCGTAGATGAACGTGTAAAGTTACTATGAAACGATAACTGCAATATATTTTAACCGCAAAAGTGGCCTTTGGAAGAGTAAAAACTGTACCATTCCATATATGTGTAGAAAAAAGACTGGAAGGATATTCACCAAAATGTTAACTGTGTTTGTCTTTGGTAAAACAACTGTGTTGTCTTTGGGTAAGTTTGTCTATGCCTTTTACATTAAAGGGTTATTATTTGTGTAAGAAGGCTTTTGTTTTAATGGATTTTATTGGTAATCCAAACAGAAATGATGTTGGCATTAACAAAACCTGTGAAAATAAGAATGGAGAGGAGACCCAAGCAGGATAGGGGAAAGCCATAGACAACTCTGAGATCTTTATGCCGGAGTTGACAAAGTACTGGTTCATGGACAGCAATGGAAAAGGTGGGAGGAAACAAGGTTAAAGGTTGAAGGTGATTTTAACCAGGCTAAAATTTGAAGTTCTGTTGAAATATCCAAGTATGTACATATTATACCCAGGAAAGGTGTTTAGGTTCAAAATACAACAATCACGGACAGCCAAAGATACAAAAAAAAAAAAAAAAAAGGTAAGGCAAAAAGGAGAATAAAGACAGAAAATGAGTGAAAAACTTCTTACTCCTGTTTTAAAATATTTTTAAAACAATGTTATTGGAGATAGAATTCACCTACTACACAATTCACCCACTGGAAGTATGCAATTCAGTAGTTTTTAGTGTATTCAGAGTTGTATAATAGTCAGTCTTAGAATATTTTTATCACCTCAAAAAGAAACACTGTCTTTTAAACTTGTCCCCTCTATACCCTTATCCCCCTTGCACCCCCACCCCCAAACAACCACGAATCTACTTTCTGTAGACCCTATTGAACTTTTATATGAATGGAATCGTATAACATGTGGTCATTACTGGCTGGCTTCTTTCATTTAGCATAGTGATTTCAAGGTTCACCCATGTTGTAGCAAGTGTCAGAGCTGAATAATATCCCATTGCATGGCTGCACCACATTTTATTTAGGTATTTGTCCATTGATGGGCACTTGAATTGTTTCCATCTTTTGACCATTATGATTAATGCTATTTACAATGATAATGACATAAACACTCATGAACAGGTTTCCATGTAGAAATCTGTGTTCATTTCTCTTGAGTAAAAACCTTAGGGGTGGAACTGCTGGGTCCTCTGGAAATGCTTTGTTTAATCATTTGAAGACCTGTCATACTATTTTCCAAAGTGACTACACCATCCCACCAGCAGCATGAGAGGAATGGGGATGTCAGGGGGGGTAAGGGTAGAGAGGGGATTCCAATTTATGCACATCCTTGCCAAAGCTCATTATTTAACTTTTTGTATACTGCCTTCTTAGTGGATGGAATGTGGTATCCCATCATGGGTTTGCTTTGCATTTCTTGGCTGACTAATGATGTTGAGCATCTTTTATGTGCTCATCGGCCATTTGTTTGTCTTCTTGGGAGGAATGGTTCTTTGGATCCTCTGCCTACTTGCAAATGTTCCCAGTGTGAACTTTCACTGCTCATCTCTGCACTTCTTGTCCCTGTTTGCTGGGTAGCTATCCACATCGCTGTTGTCACATAAAAATCTTTGCTATCCTAGGCTAAAAGTGTTTATCTTTTATCTTTTAGGAGTTCACTGTCTGACCAGGCTTCCCCCTCCTTGTATTTTTTTCCCTATTTTAGGAAGATTGTAACGGCATATTCAGAATTAATGTAAGTGTGTCCAAGAACTTAAATTTAAAATTAAGACCTGGAGAGAAAAAGCCTGGATTTTGGGTGCCCCGTGTTTGGTAAGCATATCAGAAAAAGATCCTGAAGAACGCTATATTTGTCAGTATAAGGTTTTAAATCAATATAATATGGCATGAAAAGTAATTTTGCTAGAGGTGCCAAGATTATTTTAAGTAATACAAGGCAAAGCACTGAATTACCACAGGATGCAAAAATACAGTAAATGAGCAAGCAAGTGGTACACTGAGTCCCGTGTTGCTTCATGAAACTAATGGATTATCACCCCAGTATTTTTCTAATACTTTGAAGTATGTATCTCGATTCACATGGCATTAAAAATTAGTGAGGCTTAAAAGACAAAGATTTTCTATCAAATTAAAACTAAACTCGTCCTGAGTTTCTATATTTAAGGGAGAATCTGATATCCTCAAAACAGTTGTAGAGGAGCCCAAATCATAAAGCTGTTTCAATTTTAAAACTCATTTACATTGAAGGATTTCCATTATTGAAACGCTGGAAAGGAATAATCAGTAACACAAATGATAATATCTAACTTCCCCTTTAAAATTCATTTTTCTTGAAAATGAGTTTTCAAAGCATTTACCTCAAAGCTAGAAGTGTCTAGTACCTTCTTTCTCATCCATTTTATTAATGACCATGAATGAAATCTCTCAGTAGGCTTCATTGATGAACTGAGTGTCCTATTAACTTCGTTCATCCTTTTAAATAGTCATCTGTTTTCTTTTTATTTCATTTTACCTCTTAGAATAACAAGTGAACTATGGCAATGACTCTGCTCTTGTCACAATTGGTGTGCTCTATTAAATGTCAAAACTCTTTCAAAGAAATTGCATTTCACCCAGTTGTACCCTTAGGACTCATTGTTACTAGCTTTGGCATTTCTCTAAAGTGAAATTCACTTTTATAAACAATTCAGTACAATTTTTACTGGGTTTTAATTTTTTAATACCAAAGAACTATGAGAAAAAAAGATGAATTTGGATGTGTGACTTGAGCTGGAGAAGGAAGTACATAACACATGGAGAAATCTTTAGTGCTAAACTAGAAAAGCAATCTAATTTACATTAAAATAAAATATTAAAGCATATAAAGTTTATTTTTGTGAGGTGAAAATGCATTATTACACCTTAAATAATTTATTCATATCAAGACATCAAATGAGATTTTTTTTCCTACTGTTTTGGAATTTTGGCAAAAAGCCTCAAAGCTAAAATGAAAAAAAAAAAAAAAAAGCCTCAAAGCTAAGGTCACTAGGAGATAAATTTGATTATATTCAGAAGAGAGCAACATCCCAGTCCCAGCAGCATTGACTAAAAGGTTATCCACCCCCATCACCCCGCTCTTGTAAAAGAAACACTACTCTCAAAGACAGGGTCATAGAAGTAAATGAATTCAGTAGGCAGTGCTGTGGCATCTCTCCCTTCACTATGGGAGGAGATCAGGGGTGCTTGTCTTCCCAGCCAAGTGAGGTCCCCCACAGGGACTGTCAGAGGCTGGCAAGGCAAGAAGAGATGCTCATGTAGGCAAACGGCTCTTCACCATCTGGCAGGGCAGAGTTATTGGGTGTTCGTGGAAGCTCCAAGTCATCACTGCCTAGGGCCACCTGTTCTGAGCCATCTTGATGGAAGTCTGCTGCAAAGGGCTATGGCTGGGGAGAGGGTGCTCCTACTGGAGGGGCTATGGGGTTGTTTCCAGGAATGAGAACTGAGGAATCAGCCAAAGACTATCCTTAGCAGGAATGACACAATGAGGCACCCTCATGCTGAGGGATGTTTCAAAATATAGTGTATTAATAGAAAATTTCAGGTATAGTAAAGCCAACAGATTGAGACAATTACCATTGAAGAGCTAGTTTGTTACTCATCGTTCCCAAGAGAATGGGGAGGCCACAGAGGGAAGCACCAGAGTCAATCACCAGTTACTGTGGGCAAGAGCCTTTATTGTGGTTTCCCTGAGTTGGGATTGATGAGTCCAGGCAACCAGGTTTAGTATTGGCTCGTTGAGTAACTTCAGTGGGCTCTGGGACACAGGAGCTATCCCCAGTGGTCTGGTAACTGGTGATTAGGGCAGGTGGATGATGGGCTAGAGTGTGGAAACCTGATAAAAGAGGTAGTTGGGGGGGGATCCCTGGGTGGCTCAGCAGTTTAGCCCCTGACTTCTGCCCAAGGCTTGATCCTGGAGTCCCGGGATTGAGTCCCACATCAGGCTCCCTGCAGGGAGCCTGTTTCTCTCTCTGCCTGTGTCTCTGCCTCTCTCTCTCTTTCATGAATAAATCTTTTAAAAATCTTAAAAAAAAAAAAAAAAGAGGTAGTTGGGGCTGTGGACTCTGGGTCTGTGTTTGAAAAGCAAGCCCTAAAAACACTTCCCAAGGAGGTGGGAGGGTGATAGGAAGGTAGGAGGCCAAAGCAGGGTGATTCCGGCACTTTATCAAGTTGTCCAGAACAAAGTGTGTCCACCGTATGCTTGTAGGACAGATGTTAAATTATCAAGTTTACAGAAGCTAAGAACATGGCAGACAATGTACTCCATGAAAAGAATAGCTTTTGTGATCAGAGCAGCAGTGGCCAGCTTTCACCAATGTAAGATACCTGGACTTGAACTCCATTTCTAAGTCCAGTTGCATCACATCCCCACCTTGTAAGAATCAGATGGTGGCCTGAAGGGGAGGAGGGAACAGAGTAGCCAGCACTCTTCCCTCCTCGTCTCGGATCGGGCTGAGTGGCTAAGGATGGGGTTCTTGTACAGGTTATGAGAACAAAGGTCTGATGTAGAACAGAGTGGGCTTTTTAGAATGAAACTCATCTAATAGAACTGAAAGTGACCAAGAGGCTTTGGGATCTCCAAGATGTCAGGAAAGGAGCTAGGACCCACTGGAAGGCAGTGTTGGGAGAAAAGTAAACCTGTTTCCAACCATATCCCTGGCATTCAGCCTGTTCCATAAAACCAGCTACCTGTGATTTTAAAAATTGAAATGAACTGAAATGCAGTGTTTCATGTAAGTTATTATTAAGGGTTTCAAGTTTGACGGCACTTTAAAAGCATAAGCTGATAGAGGGGCGTCACTTGAACACCATTACAATAGGGCTTGTCCATTTGTTCAGAATATTGTGACTTGGGTTAGTTTTGGGAAAATAAAAATCTTCTGTCAAATGAATGTCGACTATAACCATGATAATTTTCACATTTTCCTTCTTTAGTAAGCTCATCAACAGCAGCCAAAATGTTACAATTTTATATTGGCAAATTTATGATTAAGAAAATAACTTATAGCTAGGGAACTGGCATTGGAGAATACTTTGATAATTATAATTAGGAAAGACATAAATATGCACCACCTAATTCAGGAGACAGGCTTCTATATTTCTGTTCGGATAAATACATTCATTTTCTTCTGAATCACTCAGACTTGATGAGATAAAAATTACCTTGGTAAAAAGTATAAAATACATATATTGTAAATATTGTGTGTTTTGTTTAAGCAGAGGCCTAGGACATAGAACGATGAGAGAAATATTTTTTTAATTTTTTTTTTTTTATGATAGTCACACACACAGAGAGAGAGAGAGGCAGAGACACAGGCAGAGGGAGAAGCAGGCTCCATGCAGGGAGCCCGACGTGGGACTCGATACCGGGACTCCAGGATCGCGCCCTGGGCCAAAGGCAGGCGCCAAACCGCTGCGCCACCCAGGGATCCCGAGAAATATTTTTTTTTGAAATATTTTTTTTTTAAAAAAGGCACTCGGGGGATCCCTGGGTGGCGCAGCGGTTTGGCGCCTGCCTTTGGCCCAGGGCGCGATCCTGGAGTCCCGAGATCTAGTCCCACGTCGGGCTCCCTGCATGGAGCCTGCTTCTCCCTCTGCCTGTGTCTCTGCCTCTCTCTCTATCTCTGTGTGACTATCGTAGATAAATAAAAAATTAAAAAAAAATTAAAAAGGCACTCAGTTTCAACAAATATATTTATTGAGTGCTTACTGATCTTCAGACATTATGCTGTCACTGGGGACAAGCTATGACCCCCAAACCCTAGGAGCTTGAAGTATATTGGAGAACAGACATTAATATTACAGATAATGTAATATAATATGATAAAGGCTTTGATGCTACATAAATAAGCCCCTAACCTCACCAGAAGCTTTCCTGGAGTTTACCCCTAGGTAATTTTAAGTTATACTATAATAAATTCTGGCAGAAGGAGATGAGATCTTTGTAGTCTATAGCTCAATTTGAGTATGCTCTTTAAGGAAAAGAACATAAATCTATCTTTTTTCTGTTTCTTGGTTTTGGTTTTGTTTTTTAGATTTACCCCTTCATTTAAGAGAGAGAGAGAGCACAAGAGCAGGGGGAAGAAAGAGGGAGAGAGAGACAAGCGACTCCCTGCTGAGCGAGGAGCCCAATGTGGGGGGCTTGATCTCAGGACCCTGAGATCATGACCTGAGCCAAAATTAAGAGACAGATGCTTAACCAACAGGGCACTACCCAGGCGCCTCTTCCTTACTTTTTTAAGTCTAACAGAAACATGACCCAGGGTCTTGGAGGACCATGTGGGGAGTGCCTCCATCCAAGGGCACAGCCTGAGCTCCTCCCTTTCTGGAGCTCCAGCTCTTCCCAGAGGAGGAGCAACCCTCCTTATCATGACCTTGGGACTTTGGACCACTTTTACTGGAAGATAGAAGATTAATGAAATTGTGAGGTTAGAACCCATGTCTTAGTATTCTGAATTGGATGGACAAGATTATAATATTTTTTAAATTAACCAGAAAAGATTATATTTAAACAGACTTCCAGATCAAGGAAGGGCAACAAGAAAGCTGACAACAATGGACTGTGTTGGGATTTACTGAAGTCATCTATGGTTATGCCTAAGCTTAAAACTTTACAATTTTAGTAACATTAACAAGGCATAAACAAACATTGTAGATGATTAAAACTGATGCCTATTTTTTTAATGTGATGTGCTCCTCCAACTATTTAAGTCTCGTAATCCTCAATTTTATTTTTCTTGGTTTAACCTAAAAGTGTATTTTTAACATATTCTAACTTCTAAAGGATGTGGAATATGAAAGTACTTCGGGTTGCTGCAAATTCAGCTAAAAAAGCACTTTTACATAAAGAAAGGGATGGGTAAGAAAGTTCAACATCAGATCTGAGAGCTTGCTCGCTTGGCTTAAAAAAAAACCCTTATTTGAGAAAACTGTGGCATCTGCAGAATTCTTGCAGCTTCTGTCTGCTGTAAAATATATTAAATTTAATGGAAACCCCCAAAGGAAAGGATGTGGGAAATATCCAAAAGAATATTCTCGTACTTTCATACTTAAAAAATATAAATCAGAATCCCAAAATAGGAATTTCTGAGTGGGGCTTTTGCACTCTATGGAAAACGTTTCTACCAATCAGCCTGAAACCTTTAGGAGGAAGTTGGTTTAGTTATATGGTTTCTTATTAGGTCCTCATTTATTTAGTATTTAAAAAAGAAAACTTATAAAGGTGCATTGAATGATTATTTCTATGATTTTAAAAATATATATATAAGGTGGTAGAAAAACACTAACCCAGATTTCCCCAGAGTGTCGCCTTTTGTGAAGGTTAAATTTTGATAAATGAGCTAGCAGGAAAAAATGATCAAAATATAATGTGGCTATGCTTCTGTAGGCCTACTCTTTATAGTAGTCCCAGGGCCAGTTCTCCATCAAATTCCAGAAATACAGTGATAGTCATGACTTTCCAGTGCATAGTTGTCTAGATCTTTTAATTATTTTCAATAGTCTAGTGAGAGGAAAAAGAGAAAAACTCAGAAATCTTTCTACTTACAACAAAAATTTTAGCTAAGACCCATAATGACTAAGGGAATATAATATGGTAGAGAAGATCACTTTTGTTTGTGGGAAGAAAAAGGTAAAAATACGTCAGAAAAACAAGAAATGAGACATCCCCCTCCAAAAAAATTAACAGTGAAGCCAAAGTGTTTTAGAAACCATGAATCAACTGTGGGTGTAGACAGCATATTGCAATGTTGGGTTCTACAAGAAGTCTCTATTGAGAACACCCAGAGGTAATGAAAGAAAAAAATCCCACTTGAGAGAATGTTCTGGAAACATCTAGGCTATAAGCAAACATTTCTTGCCACTCAGTGACCTCTAAATGCATCACTACTTTATAATGTGATAATCCCATGATGTCACAGAATTAAGGAAAGCGGCCAGATTCTACTCTTTACGCTTTCTATATTAACATCAGGAATTGTAATTTACACCTTTAGAAGAGTTTTCGATTATAAAACTATTACAAAAGTCACACCCAGGGGCGCCTGGGAGGCTCAGTCAGTTGAGCCTTGGATTCTTGGTTTCAGTTCAGGTTGTGATCTCAGGGTTGTGTGTTCAAGCCCCATGTCAGGCTCCATGCTCAGCGGGGAGTCTGCTGGAGAGTCTCTCTCTCCCTCTGCTCCTCCCCCTTCCCTAAAATAACTAAATAAATCTCAAAAAAAGAAAAATTCACACCCAAACTCCAGCACCCTTTTGTGAGAAGTTCCCATGCAGTTTATAACTAGGAAGTGGTTTCCAACCCTCAGTATAGTCAGGACAAGCCAAGACATCCAGAGCTAGAAGTTGTGTTGCCTTTTATTGTCTTCTGCTAAGAATACCCCATTATTACCTAATAATTAATTACATTTTAAAAAATTATAACATATTCATGCATTTTTATGATTGAGCAAACAAATGCCATCTAGCCCACCATCCAAGTGGTAAACATACCTCCCACCCAAGAGGGGAAAGAGTTACAGATCTACAGATATTTGCCCTAGGGTGTTTCTGCTCCGAATTTCACAGAGCATTCCTCTTTCTGACTTGCAGGGCAAATCCTAGGAATTTTAATTTTGACAATGTGGGAAATGCTATGCTGGCATTATTTGAAGTGCTGTCCCTGAAAGGCTGGGTGGAAGTGAGGGATGTTATCATTCATCGTGTGGGGCCGGTAAGCAAGCACATGGAATCCTCTGAATGCTTCAACAGCTGCTTTCCTTTGCTTTGATGAATAACCATATTTTTCATTTATACAGATGCATGGGATCTATATTCATGTTTTTGTATTCCTGGGTTGCATGATTGGACTGACCCTTTTTGTTGGAGTAGTTATTGCTAATTTCAATGAAAACAAGGTAAGCTTTCTTGGTTTGAATACCACAGAGTTTATTCTGTTCCAGCCACTTGCTTTGAGCTCTCTTTCTCTCCCACGGCATGAAGTCACATTAAACCATAATGTGACTGGTGTAAATAATCTCTATAACTATTTTATAAGCGATCTTATCACTGCCTTCCCAGCACATTATTTAAGAGCACAGTTCTCTTGCTAAATTTCCCCTCTTGGTAATGGTGTCATTAATTCTCTGACAACTGAAAAGCACATCTCCTATTGTTCAAACAGAGAGGAGGTGCAGCAAGTTATGAAAATACAATGGCTGAACTAAGGGATGTGCTGATTGTAGGTAACATTACTTGCACACAATGTAAATTGGATGCTTCTTTGTAACTCCAGAGGTGAACTCAGAATTTTTTTTTTTTTGAACTCAGAATTTTGATGAGGTTGGAGGTGCAGTAGAAAATTTTCTATCCTAATTCACTGAATAAAAAGAAGGTTTTCTAACTTCATGTAAAAACTTTACATATTTTATGAACTCAGGCAGCATGCTAAGATCATGACAGCTCTAATGATCAGTACAAGAACTCACATAGTACGAACTATGTTCCAACCAAGCCTAGTTTCCTGTCAAAAAGTGAGTTTGGGGGAGAATATTCTATGTCATTCTTCTGGACATGGCTGATATGCCTTCTGTTATGTAAGGGTCAGTGTTCTGGAATCCTAATAATGGAGATGCATACAGCTTTTGAGCACTTGGGTGCACTAAGTTTCATATATGCTACTTTCACATCTCATGATTCTGAAATGCACAGTGAAAGAAAAAACAGCTTACAGATGTGACATAACTTGTCCGGGGCTTTTTTTTAAAAGAGGTTTTATTTATGTATTTGTTTGTTTATTTGAGAGAGAGAGAGAGAGCGCACATGAGCAAGAGAGCAGAAGCAGTGGGGAGAGGCAGAGGAAGAGGCAGGCTTCCCACTGAGCATGGAGCCCAATGCTGGACTCGATCCCAGGAGCCTAAGGTCATGACCTGAGGCAGATGCTGAACAGACTGAGCCACCCAGGCACAGCCCCCTGTCTGGGGCTTTTAAAGTATAACAAACCAGGGCCAGAATTCAGAAGTGGTGCCTCCTCTGCAGTCTGAGAGTCTTTCAGTTCAAGAGTATAAAAATGTCCACCGTTGTTCTGCATTGAATTAAAGCTAGATGTGCTGCTTCTGTGTTCAGGGCTGGGACCAAATCACACACATGCACGTCAGAGCCTGCTGGCTAGGGTGGCTGTGCATGTGACTGTATCATTCCTGTCCCCCACCCCACTAGGCTCCCCATGTGTGGTTCCAGCTACTCAATCAGTTGCCACCTTTGATCTGTACCCAATGAGGATGTCACTTCATCTGGGCTTTCAAAGGGTGTGATTTAAAAATCCCCCCTTTGGGCCCCAACACTACTCCAACCCACAGAAATAGTATTTGAGAGTAAAAAAGAAGGATAGTGAGATCATATTGCCCAGCCCCCTATTTTACTATAGAATACATTCATAAATGAGTGTCTCTAAGCTCTATAGTGTGTTCAATTTAATACCAAGCAGAAGGAGGAAGATGGGTCTCTATAGATGCCTTTGAGCCTCACCATGGAGCAGACACTGGAAGTTCCTGAGCAAGGGCAGAAGCTAATCAGTCAGTTAACAGAGAGCTTGGGCTCTGCTCACTCAGAACACCATGCTAGGGGGTGCCTGGGTGGCTTGGTTGGTTGAGCATCTGCTTTTGGCTCAGATCAGGATCTCAGTGTCCTGAAATGGAGCTCCACATAGGGCTCCTGGCTCAGCAGGGAGTCTGCTTCTCCCTTTCCCTCCCCCTCTCCCCCTGCGCTCACGCTCTCTCTTTCTCACTCTATCTCTCTGTCTCAAATGAATAAATAAAATCTTAAAAAATAAATAATTAAAAATACAACACCATGCTTGGCCCTCTGAGCAAACACCCAATTTCAGGAGGATCAAATCAGTGACTTAAATGAACAACATAAAATGTTCAACAACTAGAGGTAAATATATAATCAATCACAGCTCTTAGAGGAATGGGTGAAGTAAACAGCGTGGCAGAAGGTCTACTCACAGTACTGCTTGTATTTATGGTCTGAGGGAAGAAAGAACCATCTTGGCCTGAGTAAGGGGAACGTGGACATAAGCTCAAGTGGATGCTTAGAGAAAGAGGAAAAGTAGAAGAAATCATGTTATCAAACATTAAAAGCTTGATTGTTTAGAGATCCAAATTTGAGATCCATTTAGAAGAGGTTTTGGGGTTTTTTTCCATAAGTTTTTCAGATGGTAGCACATGAGCTGCTGTATAACAGCATTTATTTCTTTTATCATTCAGTCATTCAGCAGATTTCTTTGAGCACTTACTGGTGCCAGACACTGCTCTTGACCCTGGGAACACAAGGAGTTAAATACACAAATGAAACACTAAACACATACAGATTTCTGTCCTCATGGAGCTCACATTCTAATGGTCATACCCAAAGGTATGTAAGTAGATTTCCAAATATATAGGCAATAGGCAACTTTTTCACAATTCAGAATTATGCAAAATTATGTTTTCCCTAGAAGATGGAACCCTGTCTAAAAAGTTCAAAGTATGTACTACTAATATATATATTTTTAAATCTCAATTATGAGGTAACAGTTTGATTAATAAACTTAGTTTCACAATAATAAACTTTCAGAGGTTTTCAAATATTAATGATCACATGATACCACTATGCTTAGTATTCTTTTAGATCATTTCAGAGTTCAGCATTCTAAAATAATTGGTTTTGTATAATAAAGTCATAATATGAATGTATATAGCACCCAGAGAACCCAAAGTAGATTTTTGCAGTTAGTAAGAAAAATGATTTCACAATATTAATATCAGAAAAATTAATTCAAGACAAATACCATTATTAGGAATAAACAGAGTAATTAAATAATTGCAAAAGAAACTAACCAAAGTAGCAAAGTAGCAAACTCCAGAACCATAAGATATATGAAGCAAAAATTAACCAAATTATTCTTAAAAGCTAGCAAGTCCAAAATCATAGTGAAATATATTAACATATTTCTCCAAGAAACACGTAGAAAAAAAAAGAAAATATGAAATTTGATGCAGTAAAAACATTTGACCTACTTGACATAAAAAGAACCCTGACCCCAACAATTTTCAAGTATAAAATGTACCCTCAAGGTCATAAAATAGTAGTTACAAAAAATTGATAAAATCGATAATGCAGAAAAAATCGATACTGCACAGAACATGTTCTCTTAATAATAAAAAATAACAAAAATCCCTCATAAGTTGAAGATGTTAAGATGACATTCTAAATAATTTGAGTTACAGAAGAAATCAGAGTAGAAAATCACAAGACATTTAGATAAATCATTTATAAAAATCATATATGAAAGGTCACAAGATAAAGATAACTCAGTAAAGAGAAATTTACAACTTTAAGTGTATAAAGATTAATCATTTAGTAATAAGTCAAATATCCAAATCAATAAATTATAATAAGAACAACAAAGTAAAGTGGAAGAACATAACAAAGTTAAGGACAAAAATTAATGATATAGAAAGCAAAGATACTACAAAAGATTTAAGAATGACAAAAACAGATGCTTTAAAAAATTAAATTAATAAACCTTTTTCAAGGTTGAGCATGACCAAAAATGTGGAGAAGGAAAATAAACAAGCTATAGTGAGTCAAAAGGGTGGGTAATGATACAGGGACAGAAAGTCAGACTTACAGAACAGAACCAAAAACCTCATGAGGGACCAGGTATATATAAAAAAGAAGTAGTGCAACAAATTAGTGGAAGAGATGAGACCATAAATAAGTAGCACTGGGGTCATTGAGTGTCTGGATATGAGAAACTAAACAGAGATCTCTACCTTACAGCATACTCAGAAATGAATTCCAGAAGAATGAAAGACCTAGCTATGATAAAACCACTGTTCAACCATGTAGGATTTATGTTTCATCTTGGAGTAGTTGTGGATTTCTTGACTTTAGCCACAAAGTAGAATCCATAAAGAAATTTACAGGTTAGATTACATTAAAATGAAAAGCTTCTGAAAGACAAGAGTAATGATAAGCAAATTTTTTTAAAAAGCAAGCTAAAAGAAAATATTTACAACTCACATAACTGACAGATTAATACCCAGAATATTTCAAAAATTTCTACAAAACATCTAAAGGTAAATATCCAAATACAAAAATGAGCAAAGAATATGAACAGGCAATTCACATAGGAAGATACAGGAGTTGCCTCCTCATTCACACACATAAAAAATGTTTCACCTCATTGATATTAAAACTAAATTAGATATATTTCCCACCCATCATGGCCAAATTAAAATGTCTGATAATGTCAAGTATTGGCAAGAATATTAGGACATGGAAACACTTGAAGATTGCTAGCAGTGAATTTTCTTAGTTATTCCTCTTTGGACAGCAACTTCACAATATCTGGCCAACATAAAGATGTATAAATTCCTAACTCCAGCAATTCCTCTCCTAGAGATTGGCTTTCAAGATGAGACAGTACATGTTTGCTTATTGCAGCATTTTTATAGTACATAAACCTAAAACAAATAACTTCTGATACATTTGTGCAGTGGGATATTCTATGAGCAGTTAAACCAATTAGGCTTACTTTTTAGTTATATGCAAAACATAGTACTCAAAGAAGATAAAAACAAACTGCATAAATAAGCACAGATTGGATACCATTTATATACATTCTTTTAATTCAAAACAAACATGTTCTTATGTATTGATACATACACCAACAGCAAAAGTCTGAAAACATAGTGAGAAAGACACGCTTCTTCAAGAACAGTAATTAGCTCTGTGGAAAGAAAGGAAGAATGGGAGGGAAGAGTGAGTGTGTTTTTTTTTTTCCTGGTCTGCCTTTATAATACAGTGTAATTAAATGTCATGTAATATATTTATATGCATTTTAATGAAGTACTGTAAATATATATAATAAAGAATATCTGATCTCATTTAGCCATTTGTCACAGCATTAATTCTTAAAGATTCAAATTCTGTGATTTCATACCACTTGAAAATAGTTTTATGATTATATATCAGAATATTTTTTTAAAAAAGACACAATCCCCTTAACCAGAAGCAGCAGGTTGACAACCTATAATTTTGTTGCAGTGTTTCCCACTATGAAATAAAAGCAAACTAACCACTATTAGAGTGGGTATCCCCTTTTGAAAATTTGATTGTGTAGAGAAGCTTCTTTAGATTTTTTCCAAACCCGAATATTATACATGTTCAAAGATGCCAGTTGAAGGCCACCCTTTTTGGGCCTCCTCTCAAAACCAAATTTGAGAAGTCTGACCATGTCTGTCGAACCATGATGGTATTCGAAGAATATCTTTATTTTACATCCCCAAATTAGCCCTGTTGGTATTACCACCCCATTTGCAATGTCCTTGGTGTGGAGTAGACGACATAAGGCCTTTTTCTGCTTTCCTTTGTTTATGAAGGGGACAGCTCTGCTGACTGTAGATCAGAGAAGATGGGAAGATCTGAAGAGCCGATTGAAGATAGCCCAGCCTCTTCATCTCCCACCTCGCCCGGGTATCAAAGATGCTCTGATTTTATTCATGTTGGGCACCAGTGTTCGTGATTCCCCAGGAGTCTAAGATTTCAATTAAAATAATAATCGGGAGACCACTAGGCGGTTGTGCATAAGTTAATATAGAAACAGGCTCCAAACTACAGATCTCTCCATAGGCTATTAAAATCAACCACCCAAAGGCTGTGCTTCAGTGCTCTCAGGATAAGCCCTAATGAAAAAATGAATTTTTAAATAAAATATATTTGTGCTGGCCTTTTAAACCTATGAGCGGAATGTATTAAAATGACAGAAATTGAATGATACGGTTCTCCTTCCAATACGGACGGCGTCATGCCCCGTTGTTTTAAATATTCAGAACCAGCCATTCCTGCAAAACACCACACAATAGATGGAACTATAGGAGGAAAAAAAAGTAATGAGTTTTAAAATGAGCATTAAAGGAAATGAAAGACAAGAAAGTAAATGTGACCTATGTCCAAAATGCCCTTGCCTCCACCTCTTTTTTGCAGATAATGATGGTTTTAGAGCTAAGATGTATGACATCACCCAGCATCCGTTCTTTAAGAGGACAATCGCATTGCTTGTTTTGGCCCAGTCGGTGCTGCTGTCCGTCAAGGTACATTCTTTCACACCAAAACTGTGGGAAGGACTTGTTTGTTCATTGGGGCCTCCAAGAACATCGCAAGGGGCCGTATCCATTTACAGTCTACGTCCCTTAGTGTAAAAAATTAAAATTCATAGTCATGTTCTAATGAGAGAAAGAGGGGAAGGTCCTGATGTGTCTGATGGGTGCGGACAAAGACCAGTGTGCTGTTTCTCTTCCAGTGGGACGTGGAGGACCCAGTGACTGTCCCTTTGGCAACCATGTCAGTTGTTTTCACCTTCATCTTTGTTCTAGAGGTATGGTAACGAGCCAGCTGGCTCTGGGGGCTGTGGTGGGCATCGTACAGTAGAGCAGGGTCCTCCGTTGATGGCACCCACCTTCAGCTCTGTGTTCTGTTGTTTTTGAAACCTTTTTTAGGGGCGAGGGTTGGCATGCTCATAGGACAGTTCCCTTTGTAGGCCGTTGTGCTTTACTTGAACAAAGATTTCACTTGCTATTTCAGCTTTTTCTAACTGCGGAAATTGCTAACTGCTGTTGATTATTGTATCTGAATGTTGGCCTGTCTGGTTTTGTGAGTTCAAATATTTTGACTGAACTACACAAACCACTGTAATTCAGGAACTCAAATTGCAATGTAGTGGCCGAGGGAGTTAGCCCAGACAAGATTATTTTAATATACGGTCTGTATAATATCATTTTCCAGCGTAATCTTCTTTGAGATACAAGCAGATTTTTATTTCACCCTGTACTGGTTGATGTTTCCCAAAATCTATGGTCTTTTCCTTGAGGAAGAAAAACATCCTGCCAACAGAACTTGTCATAAAACAAGGAGAAAAGAGCATGGAGAATATAGATTTGTAACCTCCCCAGCTTTAGAATTTAAATAGATCAATCTAGATCTAGATCTCTACATCTGTATCTATCTATGTATCTATCCCTTGGTAATAAAATCTTCCATTTGGGTTCTACATCCTTTAAAAAATATGCCTCGAGTTTGCACATTTAAATATATGCTAAACACTAAGCCTCTATTTACTGCCTTCAATATCTTCCCCCAGGTTACAATGAAGATCATAGCCATGTCGCCCGCCGGCTTCTGGCAAAGCAGAAGAAACCGATACGACCTGCTGGTGACGTCACTTGGTGTGGTCTGGGTGGTACTTCACTTTGCCCTCCTGGTATGCATGTAATTAGAGTGTATTTTAATTGAGAACTTGGGTTCAGGTAACCCTGTTTCCAGTCTCATTTCAGTGCATGCAGCCTACCCTCAGGTGTCAGATTAACCTCCCTACATCCAGCCTTGACCATGACAGGCCCTCAGTTGTGCTTCTGTACCCCCACAGTCTTCACACAGACAAGATCTGGCCCCTTGGTGTCCTAGAGTGTGTGAATCAGAACCTTAAAGATCTCTAGTTTAATTCTCATTTTTCCAAAGGATAAAAATAAGAGAAAGAACAATGGAAACAGAGGCTAAAACCTGCCTAACTTCACATACAAGCAGGTAGCTGAAGACTCAAACCCAATTTTCTGAACTGAAGTGTAGCATTCATGTCACTCCGTTATAGTCAGTAGTATTTCACAGTGGGATTCTCAGGCACTTTTGCTGCCTTATTTCCTACTAGATGTCCAGCTGTCATTTCTCTAAAGCCTGTCATTCCCAGTGTCTGAGTTTTCACCAGTTTGCTTAAAATGAACTCTGTTGTCCAGTTAGAACAAAATGTGGCCACGGGTGTAATTTCAAATTTTCTAGGAGCTGAATTAAAAAACTAAAAAAGGAAATTGGAGAAGGACAAACATTATATGGTCTC
Organism: Canis aureus; assembly: GCF_053574225.1. Taxonomy (NCBI): domain Eukaryota; kingdom Metazoa; phylum Chordata; class Mammalia; order Carnivora; family Canidae; genus Canis; species Canis aureus. The sequence continues at coordinate 10,590,504 of NC_135627.1, forward strand.
ATTCATTTGGGGAATATAAATAGTGTAAGGGAGTAAAGGGGAAAGGAGAGAAAATGAGTGGGAAATATCAGTGAGGGTGAAAGAACATGACAGACACCTAACTCTGGGAAACCAACAAGGCAACAAGGGGTAGTGGAAAGGGCGGTGGGCAGGGGGATGGGGTGACTGGGTGACGGGCACTGAAGGGGGCGCTTGACAGGATGAGCACTGGGTGTTATGCTATATGTTGGCAAATTGAACTCCAATAAAAAAAATACAAAAAAAAAAAAAACTAAAAAAGGAACAGATGATATTAACTTAGTAATGTATTTTATCCTACCATAGCCACAATATTATCATTTTAGCATGTCACCAATATAAAAATTATTAAGGAATTTATATTTTTATTGGTACTAAATCTTTGTGTATTTTACATTTACAGCACATCTTAATTTAGACTCACCACATTCCAAGTGTTCAGTAATCACAGGTGGCTGGTGGCTGCCATACTGGACAACACAATTCTAGAGGCCCCTACTCTGGGCTCCACCATTTTCCAGTCTTGATTGAGTTATTTATCTTTGGTGATCCTTTGTTCCCTGCTCTGAACTGGGGGATATAACTTCATAATCTGTCCATTCCATATGGGCATCATAGAGATCATATGAAGTTCTTCTAACTGTAAAGAGTACACAAACCCATGGTATGTTATTATAAGTACCTTCCCTTTTTTGGTTAATCTTCTTTGATCACAGACAAAAGTAATATTATCAGATCTCCCTGCACTCTTCTATCCATCCTTCGATCCTCTCCAATGTTAGAGTCATGCCGGAAAAGATCCATCACACAGAGAACCCATTTACACATCACAGAGGGCTTCAGTATGAAATTGCCATGCTCAGGCAGGTAGGCGTTGAATGTCCTTCCTAAAATAACTGTCACCTTCAGCATCAGGGGCTGTGCCAAGCCTAGGTGGGCTCTCAGTCACCCTCATCCATTTTCTTCCACAACAAATGGTTTTGAGCACTAAAGATGTGTAAGTCATCATGCTGGGAATTGAGAAGAATACAATGAACCAAACAAAGGCATTCACCACTCTCATGGACATCACAGCCTGGAAAGTTGGTGTTTTGTCTTATTTTAAAGTGTAAGCCAGAATATTTAATCTTGATCCAAGAGGTTGAGGAGAATTTGAGACTGCTGCAGGCAGGCATTCATGGAGTGCTCCCACAACAATGAGGGTTACAGCCAGAATGAGGCAGAGAGACACACATTCCTACAATGACATGAAATAGTGGAAGGTGGCTCATCAGAGAGGTCCTGGAAAGGGTCCCTGTGGAAGTGATGGCTTGGTTTAGTCTGTAGGAGGAGGGACATGTCGGCAGCTGTCCCTGTGATGGAACGCTGCAGGAAGGAAACAGTTCTGGAGTAGAAGGACAGAGGGGGACATGGAACAAAATCTGGATGGGACCTCTCAGCACCAGGCAAAGGATGGGGATCATGCTCCTAGAAACTACTGGGGGTCGTCATTTCCAGAATGCAAAGTGAGAAGTCATCTATAACAGATTGGAACTAATGCAGAAAGAAATTGCAAGGTCCATGTTTCTTATCTTTCTCTAGACAAATGGAGTCAAAAGCTACTTAGTCCAAGCAGAAGAGTAGAGCAGGCTTCCTAATTCCGGATGTCACAGAGAGGACTTTTCACACTGAAAAAATCAACTTGCCTCTACTGCCTGACTGCTGATGTTCCCCTCCAAGAACCCCCAGTCCTGGAAGGACGCTCGACCTCCACTCTATTTTGCAGGGGTCTATTGTGAAGGCAGATGCAGTCCTTGCTCCTATCCCAAGTTATTTCTGTGCAGACACATTCATTTCCCTGTACCTCAAGGATATCACCAGACCCCTTCCTGGGGGCCCATATGTGACTATTGTCATTTGGCGAGGCAAGGCTCCTCGTGAAAAATCATGCTTTGGCACGAGTTTAATGCCACAGTTGTTATTGCAGTTCTAGCTGCTAGGATCTCTGTTTCTGAGATGAAGCTTTCTTAGTCATAAAACTCACCCAGTCATCTCTTGCTGCTGATCACACCCTTGAAGAATGAGCTGGATGTGTTTCTGGGTGGGATAGACATTTCTGAAGTCAGCTTACAGGAATGTGGCCAGCTGGTCTCCAGAGTCTCTGCAGTCCTTCTTCAGAGAGGGGGAAACTGGCCTCCCTCCATCTCTTCCAACACCAGACCTCCTTCTTGGCCAGGATTCCTGCATTTCCGGTCTCACTTGACTTCCTCGTGTTGCATTGTTACCCTGAGTTTTTCTTGCTCCTCAAAGGAGCCGGTCACTATTTTTATGTAAAATAAGTTTTAAAATACAGAATTCAGCTGAGCAAAACAGGGAGTGAAGTTTCATTTAAGATTTGATTTTATAGCTAATATTTATTCATGAGTTTTGGCAGTGACCTTTTCAGCACCTTTTAAAGATAAATTTCTTATAAGAATTTTCACATTTTATTAAACTAATTACTCAGTAGACTTCACAGAAGACTTAAAATGAAAAGTGGAACTGTAACAAGATCTTCTGTGCACATTATGAGCGGCTCTCTTCTGTTTAAATTTCAGAACGCATATACCTACATGATGGGTGCCTGCGTGATTGTCTTCCGGTTTTTCTCTATCTGTGGAAAGCATGTGAGTACGTCGTGAAGGATACTATCAAAGCTTACACCTGTACAGAAGAAAGGAGCGATGCCCAATTGACCAGCTGTCCTTCTGGGTTTTCAGGGTGGAAGTTAACAAATTGCTGGTCATCCAAAGTCCAAATGAGCAAATATTAAATATTAAAAGGAATCCGGTAGCTTAGTTATCTTGTAATATGTTTCCTGACATTTATGTTGTTTTATTTATTCTTCATACTTGCTAACTGAACTCAATCATCAAATAAGATAACATCGGGCATAAAAGCAAAAACAATGGTCTTTCTTAACACTTCTTTATTTTCATTGTTGTTATTTGTAGTAAAGTTCCTTTGCTCCAAAGAAAAATAATCTTTAATGAAGCTTCATGATTCTGTGATCCCAGATTTCTTTATATTCTTTTTTTGTTCATGCATACACTCTGCATATTTTTTTCGTTTCTTAAAGTTGCTCCCTTTTTCATGACTGATATTATTTCATATACATTTCATAAATGCGCATATTCAGTACATTCAACGTTTGATACTATTTAGTATTTTGTCATGGTTTAGGCTTGTTTTGGTAAACATCTGTCTGTGGAAGAATCCTGAGTCTACTTGGTGGTACAGGCCAAAAGTGTACAGCTCTCCTTATAGAGACTAAGGCAGCAAGAGAAAACAGAATTTTAGGCTTTTATTTTGGCTAAAAGGGCTGAATAGTTTGAAATACAAGTTAAATTTCTCTCTAATGTCTTTTTTGAATAATAGATTTAATCCCCTTTAAAGCAGTTGTCAAATGAGGGTGCAAACTATCTTGTACCAATCTGCATACTTGTCATTCACTTCCCTGGTTAACAAAACAAATATTTATTTTCTCCTCTCCACTTTCATCTCCATATAGGTAACGCTAAAGATGCTCCTCCTGACAGTGGTTGTCAGCATGTATAAAAGCTTCTTCATCATAGTAGGGATGTTCCTTTTGCTCTTGTGTTATGCTTTTGCTGGAGTTGTTTTATTTGGTACTGTGAAATATGGAGAGAACATTAACAGGTGGGTGTACATTTATCTTTTTATTCATTGTCAAGCAAACTTTTTTAGTCATGAAATCATGAATAAAAATCCGAATGGCTTTTACCTATTAAAGATGGAAAGGGGAAGTGATCAGTTGGAAACTGAAATGAAATAAAATGTCCAAGTTTTAAATGATATTTTTCTAACTAAAAACAGACTACATATTGACTTTAGAAAACTATTTCCATAATATTCCCATAATGAAACATGAATCCATAATTCCAAATCTACCATCATGCAGGAATAACCACTTCTAAATATCCTGGTGAATTTCTATCCATCTACTGCCAAAAAACAATATATTCTTTATTTAATTACACTTTAAGATGACTTTAGGTTCTCCTTTTTTTTTTTTTTTAAATAAAACATGGGAAGTTATAACTCCCAAAATGGTTACTATATATGAAAAACATTTTTCAAAGATTATCTTAAATTTTAAGATAAAATTTGGAAGCAAAAGTCTTTTTTAAAAAAGTAATAACAGGATCGCCTGGGTGGCTCAGTGGTTGAATTCTGGCCTTTGGCCCAGGGAATGATCCTAGAGTCCCAGGATCAAGTCCCACATCAGGCTCCCTGCATGGAACCTGCTTCTCTCTCTGCTTGTGTCTCTGCCTCTCTCTCTGTGTGTGTCTCTCATGAATAAATAAATAAAATATTTTTAAAAAGATAAAAAATAAAAAATTACAAAAATTTTTGAGAAAGTAATTACACAACAAATTAAATACAAATGTGTCTTGTTCCAGAGATGACTTAATTGATTCATGGCAGCTCTATTTTTTATAGCAAACTCCATGTGAAAGAAGGAATCACTCTTACTTGTCAAAGCTAAAACCCTCAGTCATTCAAGATGCATGGCCATAAATTGGTGGCATCATGCTAGGCTTGGGTTATTCAGACAGCTATGCTTGAGGGCAAGTATGAATAACAAATTAAGAAGGTATAGCCTTTAGACATGGTAACCTAGCAGCCAAATTTTCTCCAAAAGCTACCTGTTTTAGTGGTGACACCTTACTACTTCTTGACAAACTATATTACCCACATTCTGGTTTTTCTTCCTTAATTAGGCATGCCAACTTTTCTTCAGCTGGCAAAGCCATCACCGTACTGTTCCGAATTGTCACAGGCGAAGACTGGAATAAGATTATGCATGACTGTATGGTAAACTTTTCTTTTCATCACTAACAGTGCCTCAACTTAGAACTGAATGAAACTCCTTGCAATGCAATATTAGCAGCGTCATCCTTGTTAGCATCAAGACTTTGTGTACAAAATACATATCCTGGCTGTTTAGTTCATAAAACTGCATTCTTTTGCATTACGGAGTATGGCCATATGCAGGAAGAATATCCAGTGAACCCAGCTTGAGCTACTGCAGTTCCATTTGGCGGATATACATTATGTGGGCATTGGTCTTTCCCTCCCACCTTTAACATTTTGGCAGTCAAGTACAACCAGGTGTCCCCTGCTTCTTTACCTGAACTTATTCAATAGATATTCACTGAGCACCTGGTTTATCCTGGGCCATATGCCAGATGCTAGGTCTCCCGTGATTCCAGGGCATTCTCAAGGAGGTTAGAGCCAGGCTCTGAGCTACACCCTCCCTTAGGTTCCCCTCGTCTCCTCACTGTGCCCCCACCCCATCTCCCTTACAACATAGGCTCCATCAGGAGTCCCGCCTCACACTAAGACTGCAGTGATATGTTGCTACAGCACTCCGTATTTCTCCTTTGTAGTGTATAGCCCAACTGTAGTGAGTTACTGGCTTGATTATTTCATCTCTATTTCCATTTTCACAACCTCAAGAACAATGCTGTCCAAAAACAATGTCTGCAATGCTGACAATCTGCTCTGTCCAATTCAATAGCCATATGTGGTTACTGAGCATTTGAAATGTGACTAGTACACTGAGCAACTGAATTCTAAATTTTATCTAACAGTGTTTGGTGTTCATTAACAGACATTTACATTTTAATAGCCACCTGCAGGCCATGGCTCCTGTAGAGCTCTAGACTGTCAGCAACACGAAGAAGCCACAGAGTATGTCTTGCTTAGACTTGTCTGTCTCTAACACTGGGTAGAAATCTAGCACATAGTAGGAGCTAAAGAACCCTATGCACGAATTTACCAAATCAGATATAATATAAGGCAGAATTAAATAAATTCTAAATAAAGAACAAGCAGAGTGCTATGGGAATGTAGAAGAAAGAGCTAGTCTCTCTGGCTGAAAGAAACCAGGTCTCTGAAAAGTGTTGGCATTTTATTGGGGCCCCTGAAGATGGGGAGGCTTTTGATAACCTGAGCCTTATATGCTCTTCTGTAATGTCCCATAAAGTTGTCCCAGGAAGGGGGATTACTGGTTTCTTCTTACACAATTCGAATGTGACTGTGCTGCATATAACAAATCTTCATAAATCTTAACCCATTAGTTAGGTTGGAGAAGATTTGTAAATGCCTTATTGACTTTCTGTAGTTCCCATTAGAGCGACTACTCACCATAGTCTGACTAGTCACTTAAGACTAGGAGAGGTGGCTGAAAGAATGTCTCTTGCAAGAAACCGGTTCATTTTCATTATGCTTCTAAAATGGCAATGAACCTGGGATTCCACAGGGTTGGGAGTATAGAATAAATGAAATATTCTCTTTGATTTTTGCCATGGATGGTGTCCTCGATGTATGTGGCTTCTGAGAGACTACACTGAAATTCTGTTTTCTATGCAGAGGAATAGTTCACTAACTACAGTGGGCACACAGAAATTTGTATTGTTCACTCTTACCCCTGCTGCCCCTCCCTCATGACCCTGTAGGTCCAGCCTCCCTTTTGCACACCAGATGAATTCACATACTGGGCAACAGACTGTGGAAATTATGCCGGGGCGCTTATGTATTTCTGTTCATTTTATGTCATCATTGCCTACATCATGCTAAATCTGCTTGTAGGTAAGTGACGTTTGCTAAATATGTTTTAATATCCTTAAGCTCAGGTACTTAGATAATTATGTACAATTTGCAAGTAATTACCCCAGATTGCTTGGGGTGGGTGTTTCACGGCATTAATTATAAATTGTTGCCTCTCAATCCAGAAGCTGAAAAGACCTTTGAAAGGCATGTAAATGACAGTTGATTGCAATTTCAAGAGTTGTCCTATTAATTATGATCATTAATTTCGAAAGAGCTCTTCACACGGATTGAGTTGAACAAATCTCAGGGAGGGCTACCTTTATGGCCTCAAAAGATCACAGTTGTGTTTTTGAAAGATACACAGTGTTCACCCAGGTGTGGGGCCACCCAGAACCCAATCTGACCTTTAAAAACTGCCTTGGAACTGTCAACTAGGAGTGAAAGCCAGCTGGCATGGATATCTCTACACACAGAATGTCTGTTTATGCCCATGACCCTCATGTTTTGGAAAGGCAGGAGCTGGATAAATAGCTTAGTCCAAATGTAAGATATGCCAACTTGGAAAACACACTAAAAGCACTTTAAAAATTTGGCTTATAATATAGGTGATAAAATCCATTGTTTATAATAGATATTTTATTTTTTCTAAAAAATGACAGATTAGCATAATTATCTAAATTCTCCATTTTTCTTTTTTCTTTTCTTAGCCATCATTGTGGAGAATTTCTCCTTGTTTTATTCCACGGAGGAGGACCAGCTCCTAAGTTACAATGATCTCCGCCACTTTCAAATCATATGGAATATGGTGGATGATAAACGAGAGGTAGGAAAGGGGGCTGCTGCCTCATGCCCACCCTCCCAAAGAGACTCATTGCCCTCCCTCAGATATTTAAGCAGGCTTTTGGTCACCAGTGGACATCTACTGAATTTGGAACAGCCATGGGTGAATTGTAGAAAGCCACCATTGGCCGTTCAGCAGAATATGCTGGGAGGAGAAAGGGACAGAATGGTTGCCCTTGTGTCCTGTCCAACCATGGATGTCCTTTTCTTTGGACATTCTTAAAGTCACCAAGGAAAGGAAACCAAGGAGCTCTGAAGAAACCAGCCCTGGGCTGGGGGCAGGAGGAGTGAAATTCAGATCACCAGAGCAATGGTATAACACAAAGCCACAGGCAGCCACCAAAAAGCAAGCCTGATTACAAGTGCAAAGGAGTTATTTAGAGGTTTCTGAAAGTTATGATTTTTCATTATTTTGGACTTATTATTTGAATGCTTTCATCCTACAGCTTACCCAAGATTTCCTAGAATTAGCCAAAGCTCCAGCACCTTCTTCTGCTGCTCCTCTTCTTGATCCTTCTTCATCCTAGCAAACACTCAGGCCCAGTTCTGGGTGCTGGGGATAGAGTGATGAGCACAATGGAAAGGCCCCCATACTCACTGAGCCTCTGTTCTAATAAAAAAAATCAAATAATAATTATAATAATGATTACTATCTCAAGATGCTATAAGTACTTTGCAGAAGGCAATATGGTAGAGACTCATTGGACCTTGGGGGGCAGGCTAGTTTGGTGGGGTGGCCCTGATGGTCTGGCTGAGGAGGTACTGATAGACCCCACATCTGAAAAACAAGGCAAGTTCTGCTGTGGAGAAATCTGGGGGGAAGATCCAAAAATAGCTATAGGAAGAGTTCACAGAGGGCATGAAGACCAAGCAGCCAGAACAGGCTGAGGAAAGGGGCATGCCGAGCTAGGCCAGCACAGTAATGCCTGGCTTTCCCCACTCCCTCTGTCCCCCTCTCCCTAACACACCCCACTCTCCCAGGCACCAGTCCCTGGGGGCTTTCTCTGAGACAGTGACCTACGCATGTGGCCTTTGGCCTAGCTCTTCCCATTTCGATCCACCTGCATCTCCAAGACTGCTGCCTGCAGGAACCAGCTTTCCTTGGACGTACATGTCAATAGTAGACAGCACCACAGCGGTCACATGTTAAGGAGTTAGTAAGTGACAGGAATTCATGGGTTGCTCCTGTGCCTGCCTCTTGCCCGGGGCCTTCATTCAAAGACGCTAGGTGGTGTTGCCCATAAGGGAGCAACGTGTATTTGACTTTCAGAACCTGGGGCTGCTCTGAGCAGATTCTCTTGTGTGTAATTGTTCTGATCGTGGAGAAGAGCTGAAACGGGAGTGATCATTCCCTAGAAGAACCACTTATCATGAACATTTAGAAGTTTGTAGCATCCAGGCTAAGTGAAGAGGAGGATCCCGTACATGTGAATGTTCTACTTTTTGTGGTAACGCATTACCAGCCCACTCAGCATGTGTTTTAGAGAAATTGATGAGCAGGGGCTGAGTCAGTGAAACAGGCCAGGAGGAGAGTAGCCTGGTAAAGCGAGGGTTGAGGCCAGGGAGGCAGAGGGCCTGCTCTGTACCCTCCTAGGCTCCCAGTACTGCCAGGTTATGAGGTCCCACAGAGCCAGAGAAACACCAGCAGAAAATGCAAGTGTGCTCAGCCTTCCATGTGTGATGCTCTCAGTGCCCACACCACACCCAGGCTCCAGGGAGGCGAACAACTTCCTTGCTGCCCAGTGCTGATTATGCTACCTTTTGAGAAAAAGATCTGATGTTTCAGGTTTGGGTGGGTTTTTTTTTTTTCTGTGAAAACAGAATCCCAAGCCAGTCGTTATGGCCTCAAGATGATTTACCAGTTACTGTGCTCTGCCTCGCAGGGGGTGATTCCAACATTCCGGGTAAAGTTCCTGCTGAGGCTGCTGCGGGGGAGGCTGGAGGTGGATCTAGACAAAGACAAGCTCCTGTTTAAGCACATGTGCTATGAAATGGAGAGGCTGCATAATGGCGGCGATGTCACTTTCCATGACGTGCTCAGGTATGAGGGGGTTTTCCCAACTGTGTGTCCCAGAGCCCATTGCGTCCAGAGCCTGAGGCCATGTGCAGGGCCATGTGCAGGGCCTTGCGAAGTAGCACCCGCCAGGAGGTTTGTTGCCAGCCGCCACATCCACTGAGGTTAGGTGGTGCCGTCTCACTGCTCGGGCTCCAGTGGCCTTTGTCGCTGTCTCATAAGGACGGTGTCTGGGTGCAGGCCTCACACAGGAGCGGGGGAGAAGCAGCGGCCTGACATCCCCAGGAGGAGTCTCCCTTACTGACTGGGGAGCTGCTGACAGGAAGAGGTGGGGGGCAGTTAGGGGGCCCTCAGGGAGCGTGGCCACCCCTGGTTTTGTGAGGAAGGAGCTGGCCCGGCAGAGTCAAGAGACCCACTCAGTGACACAGCCTCAGTGGTCCAGCTGGGGCTAACGTCCAGTCTTCCTACTCATGGGGCCTCTCTCTGTGATGGTTGCCCCTGCTTGGGTGGCAAACCACATTTTCCATTCAGTGGGCACCTAGTCAGGACAAAAGCAACAAAATACTATAAACTAAGTGGTTTAAACAAGTTTACCGTCTCATAGTCCTGGAGGCTGGAAGTTTGAATTCAAAGGGTGGGCAGGACTGGTTCCTTCTGAGGCTGGGAGGGGGAATCCGTTCCAGCCTCTGGGGTTTTGCTGGTGATCTTTATAGAAACATCCCCCCATCTCTGCCTTGAGATGTTCTCTCAAGTCTCTGCCTTCATCTTCATCTTCATCTTCATCTTCATCTTCATCTTCATCTTCACGTGTCAGTCTCCCCGTGTGCGTGCATGTGTGTTTGTGTATGCATGTGCGCATGTGTGCGTGTGTGTGTGTGTGTGTCCAGATCTTCTTTTAGAAGGACACCATTCATATTGGATTAGGGACCCACCCCGTTCTGATATGACCTCATCTCAACTAATCACATCTGCAGTGACCTATTTCCGAATAAGAACACATTTTGAGGTACTGGGGGTTATGACCCCAACATCTAGTTTTTAGGAGGAAAACAATTCAGTCCATAGCAGCTGTTTAAACAGGAATCCATGGATCAAATCCAGAGGCCTGTGGACTTGGAAACAGTTACATCTTTATTTTCATAAATCACTCTCTGAAATATTGCATTTTCTACAGTGATGAATGCGAGTAGCAAACCACAGTGGTATTAACAATACGTGCATCTTTGTCACCAACAGAAATCACAGATATTTTCAGAGCCCATCACTGATGTGGCTGGTAATTTAAATATCCTCTATACTTACCAGTACTTCTAAGTTATAGTGGTCATTTGAGCTACTAGATGTTATTATTTAATGCAACAATAAAGAAGCATTTATGTTACTATGTCATCATCTTTTTAAATTTTTTCTAAAATTAATTTTCTTTTATTGAAGTAGAGTTGACACACAATATTACATTAGTTTCAGGTGTACAACACAGTGACTCAACAGCTCCCTATATTATGCTATGATCTCCACAAGAATAGATAACATGAGTTACCAAACAACACTATTGCAGCATCATTGGCTGTATTTCTTATGTTATACTTTTCATCCCTCTGACTTACTCATTCCAAACCTGGAAGCCTGTACCTCCCCCTCCACTTCACCCATTTTGCCCATCTCCCCACCATCCTCCCCTCTGATAACCACCAGTTTATTCTCTGTGTCTGTCTCTGCTTTATTTATTTTTTTTTTTTAGGTTCCACATGTCAGTGAAATCATATGGTATTTGTCTTTCTCTGTCTGGTTTATTTCACTTAGCATAATACCCTCTAGGTTCATCCGTGTTGTCACAAATAGCAAGACCTCATTATTTTTTTATGGCTGAGAACTATTGTGTGTGATATAATATATATATATATATATCATCCTCTTTGCCCATTCTATCATCACCTTTATAAAGAAAATAATATGAAAACTGTATACCTCAATACAATTGGTTTCCTTTGTAATAATGCATATTTTATTTTATGCGTTTTAAACGTTCTTCTGTGAAAAGTCCCGTAGGCTCTCAGAGAGGTCTGTCCTCAGGAGAAGTCAAGGCCCTTCTCTAGCGGTACCTGTTTCCATCAGGTTGCAGGTACTTGACAGGTTCAGTGTTGGTACAGTGGCACACATTCAGAAGCACTCAAGTATACAGAAATACACTTGTGACTGAAATTTGAAAAGCGATCAGAACAGGAAGGACCTGGGAGATGTTCTCTCAAGTTAATTGTTTTCCTTCCCACTATTCACTTCTTCCAGGAGCAGGCTAAAGTGCAGAAAAGGAAGAGGCATAAAATATGTATGATTAGCAAAGGATGCCATCTCTAGCAGAATGTCACCAAGTCATTCCTCCTGGTGACAAAAATTGGGGGGCTGAAAGTGAAGCACCTAGACAAACAGCCGTCCTTAGCAGTTATCCCTCAGCCTCTCTAGAACCCAGTGAAACATCTTAATAAAATGGACCTGGGCTAAAGCCAACAGGGGCACTGGTTGCCCCTCCCTGTCCCTATTGCTCAGTGAATGATAGAAACAATTCAGCAATAATGAGATTCTGGATGAGGCAGGGACAAGAGGAAGAGCCAACACATTTCCTTCCTCCATAGTGAGAAGAGCCTTGGCAAAGAAGAGAAGGTCAACTACCAGTGCTGCATGGGGAGCACCCCCCAGCACCTCTATGCCAGGATATAGGCTGTGGAGGTGGTACTGGGCTCACAGACGGGGCAGGCAGGGGCTGAGTGCTAACCTGGGGTCCCATGGGGGCAGCAGGGAGCACAGAGCCACAGAAAGGGCTGCATTCTCCTTTAACTGTGGACCTCTCAACCCAGATACAGAAAGAGTATCTTATTACCCCAGGGCCCTGAGGAGGCAAACCCATCGGCTGTGTTGGTTTTATTTGCCACTGACTACACCTGCTATGCCAAGGTCAGAATGGGAGTGAATATTGTACCCTGACTTCACATCCGCCAGAATTATGAGATCAGTGGAGAGGGAAATGTGGGGAGGGGAAGGAGCAGGAAACATGACCTTTGGCCAAGCATACTAACCATCCCCAATTAGAACTGAACCTGACAAAAGTATAGAGAGAGCACTCTTCCTTCTATGGGGAAAGTTCCAGAGCCTTAAGCAGCTGAGAATGTAGATCAGGGCCCTGCCTGGATCTTTTGTTTTACAGACACTTACATGGCACTTACTGTTGTAAGCACCTCACAAGTATTAGCTCAATCACTTAATAAGGTGGGTACCGTGACTATCCACATCTTACAGAGGAGGTGACATAACTAGCCCAGGTCCCTCAACTAGTCCAGTGGCATAGGGACACTACCTTGGTTGGACTGAGTGATGTCCTGTCTGGAGTTTGAGATCTCTGCTGCCCAGAACTCCAGCTGAGTCAGACCTGGAATACTTTTCTGTCCCCGCCACCAGCATGCTCTCTTACCGGTCAGTTGACATCCGGAAGAGTTTGCAGTTGGAGGAGCTGCTGGCCAGGGAGCAGCTGGAGTACACCATCGAGGAGGAGGTGGCCAAGCAGACCATCCGCATGTGGCTGAAGAAGTGCTTAAAGCGCATTAGAGCTGTGAGTGAACTGCAAATGTCTGGGTTTTTATTTCCTCCTCTCAAAGGAAAAGAAGGAAGAGGAACAAAAGAGAAGAGCTTCATGGGGGTGCCCAGGTGGCTCAGTCAGTTAAGCATCAGCCATCACCTCAGGTCATGATCTTTGGGTCCTGGGCTCAATGCGGCATCAGGCTCCCTGCTCAGCAGGGAGTCTGCTTGAGATTCTTTCTCCCTTTCCCTCTGCCCCTCCTGTCTACTCATTTCTGTCTCTCCCCCCCCCCCAAATAAATAAAATCTTGAAAGAAAAGAAAGAAAGAAAGAAAGAAAGAAAGAAAGAAAGAAAGAAAGAAAGAAAGAAAGAAGAAAGAGAAAGAAAGAAAGAAAGAAAGAAAGAAAGAAAGAAAGAAAGAAAGAAAGAAAGAAAGAGCATCATGAGCAATGGAATGTGATCCTTCCTGTGATTAAACTTGTGGCCCTTCAACTCCATCAGCTTCATCCCTCTGATGGCCATATGATTGAAACCTTAGCTCCAGCCAGACCCAGATGTGCCCTCTTGAGCAGAGTCCATAGATGTTCCCATTGAATCACATTTTTATAGTAAGCACTTTGTTATAAATGTTTAAAATGTTTTAAAAGCACTTTGTTGAGGAGCACCTGGGTGGCTCAGTCAGTTAAGCATCGACTTGATTTCAGCTCAGGTCAGGATTGTGAGAGAGCCCCAAGTTGGGCTCTGCATTGGGCATGGAGCCTGCTTAAGATGCTCTCTCTTCTCTCTCATGCACTCTCTCTCTCTCTCTCTCTCTCTCTCTCTCTCTCAAAAAAAAAAAAGCAGTCTCTTGATATTAAAATATTTGTGATCTCCATTTATCAAACTCAACTGTTCAAAATGCCACATATTGAGTGGCAACTGAATTTACAGAAGTACTTTTAAATTGTTCATAAAAATTCCACCATACTGTTGATAATGTTGTTTGGTCTTTACCAAAGGCCACCTCTCCTGGGAGGTTAATGATCTGTCTGCTGCCATTAGAACTATAAGTTTATAAGATTCTCTGACTCATAAATCAATGAACATGTAGTATGTTGGCATAGGCTGTGTTTACAATAGGCACTTCTACTAGATAATTCCTTTTATGAATGTTTTTGACTTATGCTTCACACAAGAGGAAAAAATCAAATTAATCACTAAATATTTATATTTAACAGATTCTTAAAATCCTGTTTCTCAGAACATCAGCTGCAGAAACATGTCTTTCTATTGGAGGAGAGAAAGTCCCCAGAGAAACAAAACAGCCCAAACTCCTATAGCAAGGCAATAGCCACAGCTGACCCATCATAGCCCTGCTCGCTCTGGGGATCCAGCCTGCCCCCGACAGGCCCCAAGAGGCCTGGATTTGCTGAATCAGCACCAGACCGTGCTCCTGAGTATATGCTCTGTCACAAGACAGATTGGCCTGCTCCTATCCAAGAACCAAAGGCAAGAGCACGAGTTCTACTCATCCACCCAAGGCTCTCTGCCTTCAACAACCCAGAGTAAAATGGAGATCCATGTTGGCTTAATGAACACAGAGCAAAATAAGAAGGGAAAAAATAGAATACCTACATTATCAGTTTAAAAATTCTATTTTAAATACAATACAAGCTGTATCAATGGACCTACTTATTCCCTTTGTTAGGCAAATGCTATGGGTTGGGAAGTCTCTAGGCCCTCCTTAGTAGCAGTGTGATACTTACTACGGAAATTAGTTAAGCATCCTTATTTGGAAGCTCCTAAGAGGTCACCAAGCATACAGGTGCTGTGGAGAGGAGAAAAGAAAATATGATTTGAACGGTGGGGGACAGGAGCACGTTGGGCTTATTTTTCTGTTACCCAGAGAATAATCATATTTCCATAGAAACAGCAGCAGTCCTGCAGCATCATCCACAGCCTGAGGGAGAGCCAACAGCAGGAGCTGAGCCGCTTCCTGAATCCTCCCAGTATCGAGACCACCCAGCCCAGTGAGGACATGAACGCTAACAGTCAGGATAATAATATGCAACCTGAGGTATGGGTATGAGGTGTCCTTCCTCCAAGGATAGTACATGCATTTTTAAAAATAAAAAATAAATTGGTACTGTTCACACAGCCATTTCAACCAAGGTGCCAGTATTTCTAATTGGAAGTTTTTAGCTTAAAAAAATTGGAACATGTTGATCCAGACTATGTTCGGATCTTTGCAACTTGGAATCTTTTGGGGTTATTTCAAAAGATTCTGATTCCGAGTTGTATGAATACTAAAAAAAAGTGAATGCCCTGAACTCACTAGTTCTGTGGGGGTTTGTCTAAAGAGTTAACACTGCATCTCTACAGTTTAATCAGAGTCCAGTACTAATGAAGAACATGGTTTGCTTGAAGCTCTGCCCTAAATGCTTTCTTCTACCAAGTCATAGGGACTTGCTGTAGAAGTGAAAGTGTTTGTAATTGGCCACTAACCTCCTTATAGTCAGACTCATTAAGGATTTGTCCTTCCATAGCTGGGAAGAGCATATGGAATTCAGGAGAATTAGCCTGAGGACCTTCTTTTTACTAGGACTTAGCTTATTTCCATTTCCAGATTGAATGTGCATGTCCATAAAAATGCAGAGAGAGGCACAGGCATCCCAGAGAGCCTTGTGCTGTGACCAGCAGCTGGCAGGAGGTCCTGCCCTTTATGAGGGTGCAGTGTGGACCAGCTGGAGTTGATCAGCATTCTGACATGAGCCCCCTGGCAGCATCAGCCTTCGTGGTGTGTAGTGACACAGTCAGGGGTCAGTGGTAAATAATGAAGCCTGAGGCTCCACAGCCCAGCGGGATGCTCCAAGGGGACCTCTTGCTCCACAGCCCAGTTAGGGGTGGATTTCATGTGGTTGGCTCCCCAACACATAGGAATCACTTGCCACCGACAACAGGAACTTGTGCTGGGACAGTCACCAAAGGGAGGAGGGACATAGAGGCTTCTACAATGGCCCTGCCACCTGTCTGCCTGCCGTGAAGATGGGTAGAGCGGGGTAAGACCAGGACAGCCAGCCAGGCAGGGCTGATGAGGTTGGCAAAGCAATGATTGCAGAGCTCTCTGGTTTTAGGTAGAAAAAAAAAAAAAAAGAAAGAAAGAAAGAAAAGAAAAAGCCCATGAAGGAGGAAGTGGCCCTGGGAGGGGGGAGGAATCCTGGAGGGATGCCAGGAGGAGGTGCTACCTGGAGACCTGGGCCCCCTCTCCTCACCGTGTGCAG
Organism: Canis aureus; assembly: GCF_053574225.1. Lineage (NCBI taxonomy): Eukaryota > Metazoa > Chordata > Mammalia > Carnivora > Canidae > Canis > Canis aureus. Next base: position 10,606,801 of record NC_135627.1, read on the forward strand.
TGGTGACTCTCACTTTCCTGGACCCTCTGAACCCATTTCTCTTCTCCCTTCCCCCTTGTGGACTCTGTGGCTCTGATACTGTTTCTGCCACTTGTTTTCCGATGGCGTTTTCTTGCTTTCTTAAAATAAAATGAGAGGGCGGACAGGTGCAGAGGGTTGAGGGGCGCCCCGCGGTCAGGAGGAGCCTCACGCTGCCCTGTCGCCCACGCAGACCAGCAGCCAGCAGCAGCTTCTCAGCCCCACGCTGTCGGACAGGGGGGGCGGCCGGCAGGACTCCGCGGACCCCGGGAAGCCCCAGAGGAAGATCGGACAGTGGCGGCTGCCCTCAGGTGTGTGCCCGAGTCCTTTCTCCATTGAGTCAGGCGTCCTAGGCGCATCTACACTCTGCGGGGTTTGGGTCTCAGATTCCAAATTCAGGTCTGCCTCTAAAGTTAGTTAGACCCCCTTCATTATTGCTCACACCATCTGCCCTTTAACTTTGTTGTTTTTTCTTTCTTTGAATATACCCATGAACACCTACTCACCCATATTTCTATGACACTTCTATGGATTGGAACATTCAGTGATTTTGTTGTGTTGTGGTTGTTGTTAAGTGTTTGTGATTATCTCAAAGTGTGGCAGCGGGCAAATAGCTTTTTTTCAAATGGCATCCCTAGTTGTCCGTGAACATAATTTTGAAGTCTGTGAATATAAAGTTTGTGAATATAAAGATCCAAGAGCTGGAAAGGTTTCATACCGAACATCTATGGGTAGGACGCATGCAGTAGGACTTGTCTAATTGTTACTGCTGGGAATATCAGAGCTTTTGAGGAATGGCTTGCAAAGGGGTGAACAGCTCCGCAATGCTCATAGGACTCTTGTCAATTCCACAGCACCAAAACCAATAAGCCACTCAGTGTCTTCGGTCAACTTACGATTTGCAGGGCGCACAACAATGAAATCCGTAGTGTGCAAAATGAACCCCATGACCGACACGGCGTCGTGTGGTTCAGAGGTTAAGAAGTGGTGGACGCGGCAGCTGACAGTGGAAAGCGACGAAAGTGGCGATGACCTCCTGGATATTTAGGTGGACTCGGCGCAGAGCGAGGTCTAATGGGGAACGCTGCTTTCCCACATTTTTTCCTACGGTCTCACATCCACTGGTGAGCCGTCCGTACTTGAGACGTCATTTAAGGCCACCTTGTCACAAGATTTTTTTTAAGTGGATTTTTGTCCTGCCATAGGAAGGCGTAAAACTTGATCTGTCGCAGTTGTACACATGAGGGGTTGTTAATCTGTGTTTGAGAAATGTGCGTCATGGCAGTATTTGTAATATTACCCGATACCAGATGTAGATCTTTCAGACATTTCATATATCCTGTCTATGGCAACTAAGGTGTGTATTCCTATATGCTCTTCTGCAGTATTACCACCCCCTGAAAGAGTGCTAAGCCTAAAGTGGCTGATATTTATGGTACAGAAGCTATAGCTTTAGTTCATGTTTTTCCCACTTCCACTAGAAATACTTCCCTCGGGAAAATTTATTATTTATGATTGATCTGCAAAGGTCAGCACTGAGCTCATAACTAAAATAATAGTGGTTTTACAAACTACAGATTCCGAATTTTTAAAAGTATGTTCTTTTTCTCATGTTATTCTTAAAAATATGCACAAGATATTTAGAAGTCAGAACAAGTCAATGTCTGTCTTCAGTCACTCTAATGAAACCATTGCCTGCTTCCTAGAGGACTCTGTGTGCAGGGACCAGGCAGAGAAATGGGCCCACGGAGCCAACTGGTTTAAAACAAATATGTAAAGTAGATCGCTTCAGGGATGTGGTTACATAGAGATGTTGAGTTTCTTTTATCTTTCAAAGCCTTTTAATAACTAAGTGTAGCAAAAAGAATAAAACTATATGATTCAGCTTATGAAAGAAATCTTCACGTGTGTGATGGTATCATTGGGTTCATTTCTTACCCAGGGTATGTATGTTCATTTTGCCATAAAGTCGGCAGATATATTATGAGTAGATCCCAACACACCTGTACCCTATTCAATTCAAATTGACTCCCTGCTGCCAGACTCCTGTGGGAATAACGGTAACCCTGTAAAATCCTGCTTGGAACTCACAGTGTAGGGACCCCAGGACTCAGCTATATTTGTTTCACACACCACATGCTCTGGAAAATAAAAATGCAAAGTGATTACAAAGTTCCTCAGCCTCTTATGCTGGATCAACCAAGGAAAAGTGCATCCAGGCCCCTAAATACAATATTTTTGATTGGAGATTTGCTCTTTAAATGATTTCTTTTAATGGGGTGATTATCTCTGAGTCCTTTGACACCCCAGGTTACTTTATGATCCTTTTTTTTTCTGTATTTAACATTCTTAAAATAGCTGAATCCTTTCTGTATAACGTTAACATTGTGGTGCGATCTATTGTTTATAGGATTAATTGTGAGTCTAGGATAATGGGTAATTGAAGTCAGTGCAGCCAAAAGGATTTTATTTGGTTTTATGTTCCATTGAGTTTACTTTTTGTACATAAGAAAATCAAATAAATATTGACTTTGTAAAAGAATTTACTCTTGAGTTGATGGTCATTTCTAAACCCTTTCTCATGTGTGGAAGGAAGAAAGGGGGTTTGGGGAGTGGGATCATTAGGAATCAGGCACTTTGCAAACTCTGTATTTGAATATTCTGTCTATAATTAGTTGGCAAAAGCTCTGTCCCTGATACTCATTTCAGTTCAGTTCCTAAACCAGAATGTTCCTTTCACGTGTGTGCCCGTAAGGCTGAGTGAATACCTTCCAAATCCACAATAAAACAGAAAAAGCTCTTACATGGCTGGGGCATGAGCCTGTACTCATGCTGCATGAAAACGAGATTTTATTTTTTTGGCTCATTACACTTGAGTAATACAGCTTCATTCTCACAAAACTGCTGAGCCCTTCCTACAACGTCTGTTAACTGGTGTTCAGCAGAACATCATTGTTGTTCATTCTGCAGTGAAGCAAAGGGCCAAATAGCAATGCATTTAAAGTCATAGCACCCTACATTTTCAATTAAGTGAGACAGCCAAGCAATTCCTGTGGGGACCCATCTCTACTAGTTCCTGAAGCCAGTAGAGAGGACAGCAAGCCGAGAAGATAAGTGCTACCCTTCTTAGATTTTTTTCATCAACATACAAACAGTCCGGTTATGCAGATGGGAAAACTTCAGCCACAATGTTCCCTGGTCCTTAGGGAGCCAGACACTGATACTAATCCTGTCATCATGCCACCCACTGCCTTTAATTAAAGGACGCTGTTGGTTCCAAGCTCACCAGAAAGCATAAGGGGCAGAATAGTTGACACAGAGCCCCCAGTGGGCATAGACCACACATGCATTGCACATATGGCAATTCAAGGGGACTCAAAGGGAACAGGGATGGAGAGAATGGCCAGACCGATGCCATTCACTCTATTCTCAGTGGTCAATTGAGAGTAGCACCCATCTTCAGCGACTGGCCATTTGTGCCCTGTCCAAGATGAATAAGATAAGGGCATGTAAAAGAAAAACCAGTTATAAAGCCCTAAGCAAAATCATTTTCAAAGCCAGTTGATTGATGTGTTTGCCTGCTTCTTTGTAGGAAGTGGCATACTCTAGATAGGTGGCTTTCAATAGATTAGTTGGCAGTGGCACTCGTTCTCAGAGTCCTTCAAAAGTTCCTAAGATATTAACCAGGCAAAACCAGGGCGTCCCTAATTGAAATTAGGATGAAGATGAGAATCCCACTCACATGGTGTCTTTTCACCACCTGGTATTAATTGAATTGTGCCCCGCCCCGCAAGGTACATTAAAATCCTAACACCCGGTACCTACCTGTAAATGTGATCTTTGTGGGGGAAAGAGTCTTTGCAGATGTAATTAGTCGAGCTGAGGTCATACTAGAGGAGGGGGACCTGTAATCCAATATGAACTGCTGTCCTTATAAGAAGAGAGAATCACCAGGGAAGAGAATGCCATGTGAAGACAACACTGAGGTAAGATGGCCATGTGAAGACAGAGGCAGAGATTGGAGTGATGTTGATACAAGCCAAGGAACATCTAGAGCCCCAAGAAACTGCAAAAGGCCACAAAGGATCCTCTGCTAGAGGCATTAGAGGGAGCGCGGTCCTGCCAACACCTTGATTTTGGATTTCTAACCTCCAGAACTAGAACTGAGATGATACATTTTTGTCATTGTAAGTCACCCAGTTTGTAGTATTTTGTTGTAGCAGCCCTACAAAAGTAATACACCCCCAAACCTACTGAACCCCAAAGACGACCTGAACCATCCTAGTACTCCCAAGAACCTAATTGGAAAAACACTAGTACAGATCAAAAATCCTGAGTTTGTAGTTTGATAGATGTTTCAAGTCCTGGATTTACTGGTTATTCCTTATGCAATCTCTGATGAGTTTCATATTCTATCAGGGCCAAAACTTAGCCTCTTGCTTTTTAAAAAAAAGGCAGGAGAGAAAAAGGGGGCAGGAGAGGTGAATTTATTCACTTAATTTACCTAACAGTTTCATGAAATCTTCTGTGTGGGCCTACTCTGAGCACATGTGCATCATACTCCAAATCATTAAGTAGCTGTCTGACCTCCCAACCAGAATCCCCAATTGGCCAGTTGTCTAGCCAGCCACTTTTTCTGTCTACCACTGCAGATTTCCAGCCTGCAGCAGGCCTGAGTCTCTGGAAGAGAAAAGATCTGACATTAAATCAAGTTCAAGTTGGATCATTCTAATTTCTGATTCAAGACTGTACTGCTATGTAAGGTGACTACTGAACGTTTCTAATATATGAGGATGACCAGAAAAGTTGCAGGGTGGGTTGGGGTTCATATTTGGGACTAAGGGAAGGTTACTGAATAAATTTTAAAGGGATAGTAGAAAACTAAAAGTGACATCTGTTTTAACTATGGCCTGAGTTAGGCTTGTTAGATATACAAGTTACAAGCATTAAACAGAAGATGTCTCTTACACTTCTGGGGGGAGAATGTAGATTGGGCTGTTGAATAGACAAAGCTGGAGGTCACAGAGAGGGATTCACATCTAGGAGTGTCAGCATAGAGATGGTATTTAAATCCCTAGACTGGATGCGATTACCTAAGGAGGCACCATAGCAAAGAAAGGAAGTGTGAGGGTCTGTAGGAGTCTTCCAGGGCTGCCATAACAAAGTACCATAACAAATTCTGGGAAGCTTAAGGAACCAGAATTTATGTTCTCAGAGTTCTGGAGGCTGGATGTCCAATGTCAAGGCATCAGCAAGGATTAGTTTCCTCTCCTTAGCTTATAGATGGCAGTCTTCCTTTGTCTTCACAACATCTTCCTCCTGTGTGTGCCTGCATCTTAATCTCTTATTATAAGGACACCAGTCATATTGGATCGGGGTGTACCCCGATGACCTGATTTTACCTTAGTAACCTGTTTAAAGGCCCTACCTCCAAATACAGTCTCTTTTTTGGGTACCAGGAGTTAGGACTTCAACATGAATTTTAATTTTAGGGGGACCCAATCCCGCCCATAACAGTCTGTCTCCCTGGTACAGGGGCGTTGTAGAATAACCTTTCATAGAACAGTAATGGTGAGCCCTGTGCCTGCCTGAACCCTAACCAAGACAATCAATTCTGAGTATTCTTCCTTCCCAAAGCTCAGAAACACACAACAGCCATGCATCCAGAGTTTCAGGGAGGTCCACTTTTCTGAATCAGCTTGTGGAAGGAAGGAAGGAAGGAAGGAAGGAAGGAAGGAAGGAAGGAAGGAAGGAAGGAAGGAAGGAAACAGGCACCACAAATATTGTTACCTTAAATTATAGTTTGCAGCCTGGAAGCTCACAGCTAGAAAACATCTCCAGCCACTCCAGCTCAGCAACTTACTTTCATGAAAGATCACTACCTCCAAAAAGTATGTTTTGACCTCACACTCGTTAGGATGGCTGCTACCCAAAATGAACAAACAAAACAGAAAATTTATAACATGTTCATGAGGATGTGGACAAAGTGGAACCCTTGAACACGGTCAGGGATGTAAAATGGTGCAGCCGCTATGGAGAGCAGTATAATAGTTCCTCCAAAAATTAAAAATAGAATCACTATTTGGTTCCAGCATTACCACTTCTGGGTATATATACAAAAGAAATGAATGCAGAGTCTCAAAGAGATATTTTTTTTATGCCCCTGTTTATGGCAGCATCATTCACAATAGTCAAGAGTGAAAGCCCCCAAAATATCCCTCAATAGATGGGTGGATTTTAAAAATGTACATGCATACAATGGAATATTACTCAGTCTTAAAAAGGAAAGAAATTCTGATATCGGGAACAATTTGATGAAACTTGAGGGCATTATGCTAAGTAAAATAAGCTAGTCACAAAAAGACAAGTACTGTAAGATGCCACTATATGAGATATCAAGAGTAGTATAACTCATAGAAACAGAAAGTAGAATGGGGGTTGCCAGAAGCTGGAGGGAGGGAAATTGTTGTGCAATAGGTATAGAGTTTCAGTTTTGCAAGATGAAAAAATTCTGGAGATTTACATAGCAATGTGAATACACTAACACTATTAAAGTGTACATTTAAAGATGGTTAAATGGTAAATTTTATGTTATATGCATTTTATCAAAAATAAAAATAAATTTGAAAAGCTGATCCCAAAAGCTAAATGACCCAATTGAAATAGCAAAGCACTTTCAATGCCATGCTTAAATTATGTTTCCATATCTACTTGCTTTCTGTATTTGACCAGTATACCTGGTTTAAATATAGTATTTTATATTAAATTATATCCCAAATGCTTCATATCACTCATTCAATTAAAAAAAATCTGCCTGTAGTATGCCTAGTAAATATCTGAATCCCATTTGAACATTTAGAGGGCTGGCACACTGGCCGTTGGACTAAGTTATGGATGGTTTGTTAGAGGCAGATTTGAAGTGGTTTCTCATTCTCCCTTTGTGGGCAATGATTCAATGACACTGTCAATTTTAAGGCTTGGTTACAGAACCAACCAACCTACAAGAGGAATTATGTAGTTTTTATTGTGTTCCTTTCACAAATGGGTATCTACCACTCCATTTCCTCTACAGTGTGGCTAGTAAGCCCAAATCACACTAAATGGAACCACTTGTTTTGCTGCATCATCCGTTACAGTATTCCCAACGCCTGACTGCCACCAAGATGTTTAGCATTTAAACGAGAGCAAACACTATTGTACATGCAGAAATTGGCGAAAGCCCGTGGGTTCTCTGCAAATAAATACATTTTGAAAAATGGTTCTTTTACATTCCAAGCCATGTCAAAACCATCTAAAAATAATAAGTCAGCAATTTGACCAAGGACTGCCAGGAATGGCAGAGTAACACTTTCCAGAAAAGTCTTCTTTAGTAAAGATCTCAAGGAAGAGAGTTGTACCCATTAATTACAGCCATGAAAGTTAGCTGTTTTGATTTGAATTATCTGAATATTCTTAGGAACTCTGTATTTAATTTTGGAAAGATAAGAGTATAATGCAGGTAACACTCTTGTTGTATAAGAGTAGGCTGGAAAGATCAAAATAAGGACAGAAGATAGGGCAACAGGAAGATGGGGGAGGGGAATGTCATCTCTATTCTATCCCTTTATTCTTGGAAATATTATCTCATGTCTGTAGGCAACTAGACTAGAATTTTAGCTCTCCAGGGAGAGCACTTCATCTAGAATACACAAAATGAGTGTATTAAAATGAGAGTCCTTCAGAGGTATAGACACAATAGGATAGATGATAGATAGAGAGATAGAGAGATACATGGAAGGAGAGAGGTACTGATTTTATGGAACTGGCTAATGTGATTTTGTGGGATGATGACAAGTCCAAAGTCTATACAGCAGGCTACCAGATTTGAAATGCAGGCAAGAATTGATGTAGTAATGTTGATCCAAAATCTACAAACTAGAAATTCAAGCAAGATTTCTATGTTTACAGTTTTGAGGTAGAATTCCTTCTTCTGGAAACCTCAGTCTTTGCTCTTAAGGTCTTCAACTGACTGGATAAGACTCACACATATTATGGAGGGTAACTGGCTTTACTCAAAGCCTAGAGATTTAAGTGTTAATCACATCTAAAAGATGCCTTCATGGCAATGTCTAGACTAGGGTTTGACCAAACAACTGGGCACTATAGCCTTGCCAAGTTGACACACATAAATTTAAACATGATAATGAATATCATTTTGCTACCCATAGTTGGTTAGGGCAACCTTAGGTCTACTCACTTGTCTGCCTACAGAATCCAACTGATTGTCTTTTTTCTCCCAGAACAAGCAGCAAAGAATGTTGATTTTATTCTCTCAGCTTCTTGCCTAACTGAGAAGAAGGGAAAGCAGACTGAGAAAGAGAAAAGTCATACTGATGTTGTTTTTAATATGTTTACTCGTTGTCAGGGTGCTAACTCTAATTCATAAAACTGCGTCAATGGACTTGAGAGAGACGTCACTTCCCACAGGTACAGCCTTGACCTCCTCTGTCTTAATTGGCCCCAGGAGTATTCGGACAGTTGTCTTAGGATAGACCAGACTCCAGGCACTGTCTTCTCTTTAAGAATCTGCATTTCATATTACAGACATCAGGTAGGTCCTACCCAGGAAAACATTAGAAGCATAAGAAAACAGTCAACCAGGGAACAACAGGCTGGCAATGGGTTGATGGTGTCTTCTATACCCATCACAGGAAGTACTGTCATAGGGAGCTCAGTTCCTTCTTCTGGTGCCAGGGGACACTCAGCAGTGGGTTCTCCCAGGTACTGAAGAGAGAAAAGCCCCCTTCTGTTCCTGTCTGAGCCAAGAGACAGGGGGATGGGAATGGGAAGGAGTAAGCACTCTCCTGACATGATTAGTGGGACTAAAAGATTAAGTGAAACATCCCTCAGTGATTCATTGCAGGGAGTATGTTGGCCTCTTCCCCTAAACTGTCTCCTCCCTGGCATTTGTGCAGGGCACAGAACTGCCCGCCCCCCCTACAGAAGCCTGCCTCTGCCTCCATCTTGCCTCTCATCCTTCCCATGGCTGTCAACTGGCCACAGAGAATGCCACTTTCCTGTGTTCTACCAACCTAGCTTCAGAGCCAAACCCATGTAGAATTTCAAATTGGGTGTTCTTTTTGATCCATTGACTCCTTTTTCAGGGCAATGAAAGGGCCTAGCTTAGGGCCAGGTCAAAAGATAATTGGGAATTCTGTGAAGTCCTAATGAGCACAGCCTGAAGGTCCAGGCTGTGTTCTCACTTCCAACAACTACCTTGTGTTGACACGTCACACCACTAGCCCTGATTGTCTTATCCAGGGGTCTCCCAGCCCAGGCAGGGGTTCCACTCCCCTTCTGCAACTGCCTCACACCCTGGTCTAACTGCTAATTAGATGCCTCATTTCTTGGCATGTGTATGGGCTTGAACCATCTGCTTATTGATCACATCCTTCAGAATATATTGGATTTTGAGGAATCCAGCTACAAAAGCAGGTAATGTTGCAGGTGGCACATTGAGAAGCTTTCTCCAGAGCACACTTGAGAGTATAGAACGAGTGGTAACCCATAGCCACACATGTGAATCAACAAGCTACAGAAATACTGGCTGCAATGTCCATAAATTATCCTTATTATAAAGTGATACAATGATGAAACTCAGAATTTCCACATGAAAGCCTTCCACTATAGTTGGCACTATGGAAAAGAAAAATGTATGAAGTGGCCAACAAGCTGTACAGCTATGAGACCTGAAGCCAAGTACCAAAATGCTGGTTTCCCACTTTGCAGGTAATTCTGCACTTGCTTCCCCAGTCCGGGTCATGTGTATGAATCCTCAAGGAGACCATAAAACCTTTGAGGAAAAGGATGACCTGTCCATCCCTGTACCTCCAGCATCTCTAAATGACATGTTGGCACACATGTGGTTCTCGGCTCTGCTCTTTGAGCTGAACAGAATGGTGCTGCTTTGGATTGTTTTTAAACTCACCTCCAAAAAGAATGTCTGACACCCCTGGCATTCGTCCTCAACAAAATACAACCCCCGGGAAGATGACCCACTTTTCCATACCAAATTCCTGTCCATTCTTCCTTTTAACTCACTTCTTTGTGGGATATAGACAGCTTATTCTCAGGTTCAGGTAAGACACAGCAACATGAGCATTCCCTGAAGCACCAGTGTCCTTTGAGATTGCTCTTCATTTCTTGTGAAAGGGTTTTATTCCAGAGACCTCTACAGAGCACAATGCTGCTAGGACCCCCAAGTGAGCCAAGAGAACCAAGTCTGAAATAGGCAGGGCCACTATTCAACCACTCACCCCAGCAAGTAGACCATGAGAATGACCAAGGCTGGGTGACAGGAGGCCACCTTGGATCTTTAGCCTGCACCCCATCACATACAAAGATGTAGATGAGGAGGGACTTCCCTCAAAGTGACAATTGTGACAGAAGAACACTCTCACCCAAGATCCTCTCAAAGGCCAGGCAAAAAGCAATTTTCTTTTCTGGAGAGGGGTAAGCTAGGTTAGAAGTACCAGAAAGTGAGATGACTGGGTGGCTTGATCAGATAGCTGATCAAGGAATGTCTTTTCCTGAAGTCAGCCTGTTCTTACGGGGAGCAGCTGGTCCACATCCTGATGCTGGCTCAACCTCTGGGGTAGGGGGAAGGGAGAGGAGATATCAATGTTCAGAAGTCAAATCCAGGAAAGAGGGACGTCTGGTAAGAGTTTGACTAAGTCAAATTAGCAGGTATTTTTGTCTCAGTTGGTCAAACAGCTAATCCCTTATGAGGCAACAACAGGGAGGTAGAGGGTCTGTGTCTGGACCCTTCACAGGGGAAACAAGGAGACACTTGTGAGTCATGTATAAGTCACATAGGAAGGATGGCTCTTTTTGGTCTGTTTTCCAGAACACAAGAGGGTGAGGATTCTGGAGCACCCCTGTTTTCCAGGAGCGCAAGGGAGGTGTCACCCTAACTGCCTCATTTCCCCAGGGTTTCTCTTTCCTCTTCTGTAAAATGAGATTAGAATGATATATGCCTTACCTGCCTCTCATCAAGAGTGAGAATCCAATGAGATGTGTTGCTGAGTATGTTTTTCAGCCTGTAAAGCCCATATGAATAATGCCAGCTATTGTTATCTCTGATAACAGCCATTGAGCTCCACGCTCACAATGAGTTTCAGAGATCACCCTCGCTGTCATGACATTCATGACATTCTCCGTTCCTCACAGAGAGAGGTAATAAGTTTGCTATGTGGAAAGTCATGGTGGGACATGCTGAGGGCCCCTTGGTCTACCTCACAATGAGGGAGGTGGGACACATTTTCCCCTCTGAGCCCATTCCCAGTCTGCAAAGAATTATGAATAATTTAGAACCTCACAGAAGATGCCTTCTAAAAGGCAGTGGCGAGTAAAGCAAGCAGGGGTGAGAGTCTTTACACCCTCAGAAATCGGAGCTCTTAACTCACTTTCCCTCAAAGGCTTCTCATGGCCCCTGTCTTTCAGAGGGAGGAGCCTGGAGCCCCTAGAAGCAAGTGTCACATCCTCATGGCCTTGGGAAAATGTGAATAATGCTTCAGTCAGCAAGCTAGGATAAAGATGCCTGGGGAGCAAAACTTTCTCAGAAATCCAAGGAAGAAAATCAATGTCTCTGGAAGGGAGAAGAGAGAAAAATCTATACAAAAGGGAAATGAATGTTATGGAATGGAATTTGAAGATCCCTGCCTCTCAAAGCAATTGACTCAAGAGATTGAAACCTAAAAATCTCTGGTTGGAAGGGGGAGGACTGACTCAGGAAGAGGAAGAGCCAGCTGATTCTTGTATTGACTGGCCACTGGTTCATGGGCCACTACTGGTATCTGGGCTAATATTTTCTTTGTCTCTGTTTTTTTCTGATTTATCAGAGTGAAGCTGACAGAGATCTTCCAAAAATGAGACATCGAGTTTAGATTTGGAACAAATGCAATGTCAGTTTATTAATTCTTCTCCCTGCTATAAATAAAACCCAAATAAATATGACAGCTTTTACATTTAATTTCCTGAATGAAATGCCCAAATTTGTTTTTCAGTAGGGTTTTGAGCACCAATTTGCATCCTTCAGAAGCAATTTCATCAGAAATACCCTAGAGGGAAGATCCATTTTATCCAGTTGTTTAAATGATTGTGCTGGAGATATATACGGCCTTCCCTAAATTATCAAATCTAAAATATTAATTCTAGAATGTTAATCCATCAGTATTATATTATTGATGGAGGGTATCATGTCCTAATTATCTTTGCGTGTGCATTACTAGGCATGAATTCTCTCATTCTCAGATAATGACATCCATTTCACCATTTGTCACATAGACTACTGACCACTCTGGCCCACCTTCTATTTCTCCATCAACATCCACATTGTTCTCACAACTAATTCTCCCTCCAAAAAAATGGTTAGAAAAGACCAGGCACTCTCAGATCAAATGAAGAGCCAAAAGTTACTTTTTCCACCTGTTCTTCCTTTTATTTTTTTTTTAAATTTTTTATTTATTTATGATAGTCACACAGAGAGAGAGAGAGAGAGAGGCAGAGACACAGGCAGAGGGAGAAGCAGGCTCCATGCACCGGGAGCCCGACGTGGGATTTGATCCCGGGTCTCCAGGATCGCGCCCTGGGCCAAAGGCAGGCGCCAAACCACTGCGCCACCCAGGGATCCCTGTTCTTCCTTTTATATACCTATTTTTCTGCCTGGGAGACCACAGTAGTCTATCAAAATGATGGACAGATAGTGCTTTCTATCAAATATGCTAGAAATATCCTCTTAGGAAAGATTGTATTGTAAATGACACATTGGGTATTGACTGTTGTTACCAGCATTTACTGTTAAAAATAACCCTACTTTATTAAAAAAAAAAGGGGGGGGGATAAAAGTCTCATCTAAATGGAGATAAGGAAAGAGTCCCATGTTTGTAACCTGTTCATGTTTATCATTCCAAGTCTCTTGAAATCAACTGAATGTAGCAACATCAGAAGTTGGCCAAGGGAACAAGGTGATTCCCCCTTTGATGTGTTTGCTCACCAACCAGGAGCTCTTGGGGTTAAACTTTCTCTTACTTCATTGATCCTCCAAGATCTGAAGGCTTTGAACAAAATTGACCTGACTGAGGCCTAATTCTTTCCTTAATTTGCTTAAGTCATAGACTGCATCTCAGATTGTGACAGAGCTCCTTACATCTATAAATGATGACAAGAAAATTGGCCCAGGATACGATTGAATTCCTAGCCTTCTTTATTTGAACAAATGATTGGTCATGCTTTAAACATAAAATAACTTCTGAACTGGCAGTGGAAGGATAGTTTTTCACTAGATACAACTTTTGCCCCAAGAGGAGATGAAAAAATGATTAAAGTATATGGGGGTTCAGGTGAGAGATGCTCTGTAGGCCTGCATCCTATTTGGCCATGCCCAGAAAAGCTTAACACGTAGCCATCCTTCTGACCTCCAAAAGAACCCTAGCATTTTAACTGTAGGTACATTTTTTCAGGCTACCCTGTTTTCTCTGCAATAGAAACAAGGGAATGAACTGAAAAGAGTCACTGGCAATAAGATGTTTCCATGATCTCCTCTTAAGCTTTATCTGTGGAGGGGCTAACTCCCTAATCACAAAGTAGATATATCCAAGACCCTGTCACTTCTCAAAAACAATTGCTTGATTGACTTGCAATTTCAGTTAAAAGTTTTTGTTTCATGAATTGGTTGTTTTCTAAATTATGTCTGAGAACTCATTGACTATCTTAAGAACAATAAGTTTTAGGACTTGAATGAAGTATTTCTCTGCATTTGGGTAGAATTCATCTTCAATTAGCATAACAGGTGGGCCCATTTTTCTGCAAAAGATTCACTATAGCATTCAAACATTGCATCCAATTGGAAAGTGCTTTGCTACTTTCTTTATTCTTTACCAGTAAATTTGTTTCCCAATTGGATAATGAGAATGATCTAAACAAAAAATTAAGTGATTGTGATGATTTAAAGAAAAAAGTAGGGGATTTGGAATCCAAGAGCTGTTCTTCAGTCCTTAATTTCCTTTTTTCTGCCTTTAGCATCTTGAACAAACAAACATTCTCAAACCCTGGTCTCATCATCCACAAAAAGGAATAGCAGTGCCTTTTAAGGACTTTCTTATGAAGCCAACCATACAATAGATGGGAATGGTCATTGATAACTATAAAGTTCTCTGTAACACATTTGTTTTCCCCACTGAAAGACAAGTTATAATGTGGTATTACTGTGGGTTTGGGGGTCAGACAAACCTAGATTCAAACTCTGTCTCTTAAGACTTACTTGTAAGCCATGTGGTCTGGGCAGTGTGGAAGGCAAAATTGTTCAATGGCCCCCAGATGTTTAGCCCTAGCCCTCAGGACTGGGGGACTATAGTGGAATATCATGCCCATGACAAAGGGATTTTGGAGATATTAAGCTTACTAATCAGTTGACTTTGAGTTAGTGAAAATGAAAGTTATCCAGGGGAACTTAATCTGACCATGTAAGCTCATTAAATTTAAGCAGGGAGTTTTCTCTAGCTGGTAGCAGAAGGGGAAATCAGAGAAACTGGAAACATGAGAAGGAATTTGATGCATGTTTGCTATCTTGGAAGGGGAGGGGGACAATGCGAAAAGGAACTCAGAGTGGTCTCAAGAAGCTGAGAACAACCCCTGGCCAACAGTCCACAAGAGAATAGGGACCCCTGTCCTATATCCACAAGGATCTGGATTCTGCCAACAGCTGGGATGAGATTGGAAATGGCTTCTTCCCCAGAGCCAGCCCACCAACACCGTAATTTGGGCCTGGGAGACCCTAAACAAAGAGCTCAGCTGCCTCTGCCAGACTTCTTACCTACAGAACTGTGAGATAATAAGAGGGTATGGTACGACTTAGCTATTAAGTCGTAACTTGTTAGGGCAGCAGTAGAAAACTAAGACAAGTTTAGGAAAAAATGAGGTAAGAAGCCTGTCCAGTGCCGGACACATAGCAGGAGAAAAGGAACTTGTAAATGTTAAGTTTATCCTTTCCTTTAGAACCCATTTCTCAAACATTAATATGTACATGAAATAGCTGGGGATCTCGTTAAAATGCAAACTCGCATTCAGTTGGTCAAGGAGAGGCCTGGGATTCTGCATTTCTAACAAATTCCAGATGATGCTGATGCTGCTAGTTGGGGAGCCACATGAGGAGTGCAGAGCTTTGGAACTCCATTCCACCAGTGGATCTCAACCCTGACTACACATTGGAATCTTTTGGAGGACTTCCAAAATGGTCAGAAGCTTGATTCTACTTCTAACTGAATTTGTCTCAGGTAGAGAGAGCAAAGGCATCAGTTCTTAAAGAAAATCTCCTCTGCAGCCAAAGATGACAAGTATTGTCTCAGACCTTCACTACCTGGAAGTCTCTGGATCAGCAGCATCAGCTTCATCAGGAATTACATTAGATACGTCCTCTCCAGACTATTCAAATCAGAATCTCTAGGAGGAGTGTGCAAGAATCTGTGCTTTCACTAGCTTTCCAGATGATCCTGATGATTGCTTCAGTGTGAGAAGCATTGCCTGAGAGCAATACTCTCATTCTCTCAGGGTAGAAATGAAATCAGAGAGACTGAATGATTACTTAAGACAGATGTTGGCACAATGCAGCCTATGGACCACTCCCCTGCCTCCCATTGATTCTGCCAAATGCCAGTGATGGTGTCTGCCTTCCTGCTATCAGAGGTTCTGGATAAACAGCCCATGCTTGTCCTTGTTTGGGTGATCGTGGTTTATTTCCACAGACCCATGGGGAATCTTATTGATGGGAAATTGAGACAGGCTTCTTTTAAGATTTTCCCATTGCTGGAGGATTCTAAAAAGGAAGCAAAGGTGGTTTGAGCCTGAATGCTAACAGGAAGGTGTACAATTCAATGACCGGGCACCTTGGTAATTTTTAATTTGTAAGCAGGGACCAAGTAACAATCATGTTAGTTGGAAGACCAAGCCTTTCATGTTAGTTGGAAGAGTGGAATATTTACTTGTTTGGTGTAAGTTGCAGAGTGTCCTTGTCTCTATGTTGTTTCTATATGGTCCTGGAGTGCTCTTGCCTCTGTCCTGTTCTACAGAGCTGAGTGGCCTTGTCTAAATATTGTTCATATTCTGTGAGTGTTGTTTATCTTCATTGGTAACGTCAGGAACTAGCCACCATGGCCGTTTTCACTTTCTCATTGTTCAGGTGGCACAGTATCTCCTAAGCTGAGGATCAGCAAACTTTGTCTGTAATGACAAGGTAGTAAATATTTTAGGATTCGTGGGATACACACCACAGTTTCTGTTCCAAATTCTTTATTTTTCATAACACTGTAAAAATATGAAAATCATTCTTGGCTCCCAGGCCATACAAATGTAAGCCATAGGTTATGATTTGATGACCCCTGAGCTAAGCCAGTGCTTCACCTTCCATCTGTAGCACGTCTCATTCAGCTACACCAAGGGTAAGGTGAGAGCCCTTGGAATGTGGAACTATTGCCCACCAAGGATGATCATCCCTCCTCTTATCACCTCTTATCCTTATTGCTGTCTGACTTGAGAAATCCCACTCTTCCCAGACTGACTCTCTTAGTCTCAAATTCTCCCCAGAACTGTTGCAAGAATTTTACTGGAGAGGATGATCCAAGAAGCCAGCGGAGAGCAAGCAATGCACAAAAGAGGTGAATCAACATAAAGATGAATTTTTAGAGTTGAGTTGGCCACCACTATAGGAAACTGCTGGCTTAATTCTGCAGGACTCTTGTCTCAGGGAAAGAAAGGAGGAAGCATTTATCCATTGGCTGCTTTCCACCCTGCTCTGATCAGAGGATCCCCACAAGGAGATCACTCCTGTGCACTGAGTTAACTCAGCTGGGGAGTTATGGCTCCATCACATGCTAGAACAACAGAGAAGTGTAAGGCCCAAAGCAAGAGGCATGTGTGAGGATGGTCAGGCTGTATCTGCTGGAAGGTGGCTGGAACTGGTACACAATAGGTTGCCCTACAGTGGCCAAAATACAAGATGAGGTCCAGAGGGTCATCATTCCCCATGAGCCAACTACAAGATGAAAGCATCAAGGAAAAGGCCCCCCTAAGGGGAGCCCTTAGGAACGTCCCCAGGAAATGAGGCCAGAGAAAACTAGATGAAGCATTCTAGAGATCTTTGCCTGGTCCTAGCTACTCAGGAATCACAGACTTGACTTCTCAGCAGCTCTGGTCACCCTTGGCCACTCCCTCCCTGAAAACCTTGTTCTACACTGGACCTCCATGGCTCCTCCTAGCTCTCTGGCTTCTGCTTTCCTAGCTGTTTTGTAAGCCCCTTTTCTGAATCTGAAATGTTGGTGTTCCCCAGGCAATATTGTTTCCTTTCTTTTTTTTTAATTTTTTATTTATTAATTCATGAGACACACACAGAGAGAGAGAGAGAGAGAGAGAGAGAGAGGTAGAGAGAGGCAGAGGGAGAAGCAGGCTCCATGCAGGAAGCCCGACGTGGGACTCAATCCCAGGTCTCCAGGATCAGGCCCTAGGCTGAAGGTGGCGCTAAACCACTGAGCCACCCGGGCTGCCCTCTGTTTCCTTTCATCCCAAGTGTTCTCCCCAGAGAAATTTTCATGTTTGTCTATACTTCAACTAGCATCTATGGACAGACAACACTAAAATGTACATCAGACAGACCACCAGGCAGCTGATGGTTACTCCACTTCCACATCAACAAGCCTAGTGAAGCCCTAACAGAGTCTATCTGCAAGAATAGGCTTGGGTTGACATCAGAAATACCTGGCCAACTGGTAAATGTTGTCCTCAACTTTATACAGACCCCGACGAAGGAGTAATAGGAGCATCTGATTAAATTGTCACTTGTTCTTGCAGTAACCTATGGCCAGGCTACCTTTATCATTGATGGGGGGCCACAGCCTCCGCCAGGGCCTCTCTCTGTGAAATATCCTAAAGGAGGTAACAAAAGAGATCTTTTATGGAACTTAAGGATTTTTCTTTATTTAGGCATGACCTAATAGAGTTGTTTGGCACATCTTTGATTCCAGCACCCAAAGAGAAATGGTAGGAAGGTGTACATGAAAGAAGAATGAATTTTTGCTTTCTATAATCAGAAATGGCTTAGAGGGAGAAAGACTGTGTGTGTGTGTGTGTGTGTGTGTGTGTGTGTGTGTAAGAAATTGGGAGGAAGAAAAAGAGCTGAAGATTTGAATTATAATTGCACAGGAAATGCAGAAATGGTGAAAAAGGGAATAAGGTACAAAAGGAAATGTCTCTGTAATTTTATTTTGGAAAATAAGATACACATCTCTCCCTTATGGTATCCTCCAAAATTCAGATGTTGAAGTCCTAACCGTCAGCACCTCAGAATGTGACTGTATTTAGAGATAAGGTCTTTAAAGAGGTCATTAAGGTCAAGTAATGTCACAAGGGTGGGCCCTAATCCTTACAAGGAGAGATTAGGAAACACATGCATGGAAGAAAGACCCTGTGAGGATACAAGGAGAAGACGGCCGTCTACGAGCCAAGGCAGGAGGCTTCAGAGAAAACTAACTCTGCCCACACCGTGATCTCAGCCTCCAGAAGTATGAGGAAATGAATTTCTGTTGTTGAAGCCCCCCAGCCTGGGTACACTGTCAAGGGCAGCCCTTACAAACTATCACACTTCATGATCCTAGGGCTTCTCCAATTCAGAGATGGTATTTGACAGGATGTTTCTTTTCTAATTCATTTGTGTACAAGGAAGGATTGGTTTCCCCGTTGAAGGGTTGGCTGAAAATGGAGTCCCCAGAAAAATCTAATATTGGAAACTTCCAATTAAGACTTCCCTCCCTAGTCCATGACTCCACACCCTCAGGTCTGCCATTAGGAACTCTTCTCTAGGAGGCAGATTCTCTCTCCCACAAAACCAGGCAGGCTAAGAGGCTGCTGACCTCCCAGGAAACTCCTTGGGTGCTGTAGAAACTTCTGTCTCTTTGTCTTAAGTAGCACTTGTTTCCACGAACTTCTACAATCTGAAAACCTAACTTTTTGCAACAAAATAGATTAGAAAGGCAATGTGGAAAATGTAACAACCAATTACTGCAAGAAACTAACCCCCCCCCCATTTCCCTTTTGACTTATCTCATTAAATCAGGCAGTTTATACACAGAATCTTCCAATTTTTAAAATTAATTATAAATGCCTGAAGGTATTAAAGCCCTGAGTATTTACAAGACTGCACAGCCAGACAAAAACAGAAGGACTGCTGACTTCCCAATCAGGCAACTTAATTTCCCAATTATCTTCCTTAAGTAAATTGTGGATCTAAATATAACATATTGTAATCTTTGCCATTTTTCTGCAGGGCTGATGCATCAGTGCCTTGATCTCTTGTTTTCTCTCTTTTGCTCAAGAAAACAGGGTAAGGGTGATCTAGATGCTTGTCAAATAAGACATTGCTAAATTAAAAGGGAGACCTGCATGACATTACCCAGCCAGCAGCAGTAAGGGGAAATGGGAGGACTTGAGCTCCCCATGCCCTGGACACTGGGAAGGAATTAATTAATGGTTCTGAATTTAGACCCTTCAGGCAGCATCTCTGAGTTGAATGGCTATAGCTGACTCACAGGAAGCCCAGCTTGTTATTTCAAGGTGACATCAACTGACTGACAATGAGCCCTCAATAAGCATAATATTTATGGCAGCTGATGAGAGCCCACAAAGCAAGCCAGAAGCAGCCCATTTCCCTGAGACAGGCCCCCCACACTCTCGGAGGTAGGAGTAAGATCCAGAAACATCTGAGTGTGGCTGAATTCTTTATCTGCACTCTGGGGAATATCAGCTCAAACTCTGACCTCCAACAGCTTTCTGAAAATCTCCAACTGCAAATCCTAAAGATACCTTTCCCTTAACAGAATCCAGAGCCACCAAGCCTGGTTCCTCAGTTGCTCTATGTTCAAATAGTTCTTGATTACCTACAATCAAGGAAACTATTTAGGGTCTGGCACTCTACCTGGCACTCTAGCTCCTAAACTCCTCCCGGCCACCCTTTCATAGCCCCTACTGACCTTCTCATCTTTCCTGATACTGCATTTTTATTTTGAACCTGTTTTTGCCAATGTTTTTTGAATTTACATTCTAGTCTTTTGCCTTGTCCCCCCTTCTAAATTTATATGTTGAAGTCCTAACCCCCAGGACCTCAGAATGTGACTTTATTTTAGAGGTAATTAAGATTAAATGAAGTCATTGTGGTGGACCCTAATTCAATAGGACATATCCTTATAGGAAGAAAAGATTAGGATGCAGACACCCACAGAGGGAAGACCACCTGAAGATACAGGGAGAAGACAGCTATCTACAAGCTAAAGAAAGAAATCTCAGAATGAAGCCAACTCTGCCGATGCCTTGATTCTAGGTGTCTAGTCTCCAAAACTATGAGAAATTAAAATCCTGTTTTTTAAGTTACTCAGTCTGTGGGACTTTGTTATGGCAGCCCAAGCAGACTAATGCACCTTGACACCCTTCTAAGACACAGATTTCTATTTTTTTCTTTTTTTTCTCCTATACCAGCCATGGACATCCTCCCCACAATGCCCTCATCCCCTGGAACCAAGGGTAATGTCCAAAATATTTTAAAACTGTCATAACATGAGCACTACTCAACCAAAACAGATTCACCTATTAATAAATGGTAAGTAAATCAAGGAACCCCAGAGGAAACAACAGTGGTTGGGAGGCTTCAATGACATTGAATGGAATGGGGGCATTTAATGGAAGCTATTCGCCATGGAAATATGTTAGTATTTCCATAACCTCTACAGCCATCGCACCCAAACCAGCTGCACATCAGCCTGCTTCGTCCGTGCAACCAAGCAGCTAAAAGTACTCACACACTCTATCTTCCTCTGATGGGAAAGAAGCACCATCATTACTCACATCAGTAAGCTAGAAATCTCCACATCACCCTTGATTCCTTCCTGTTTTTTTGTATTATTGGTGACCACTGCAATAAGATTGAAATCCTGAATGTGCCCCATTCCCCCACCAAACTTCACTACATCTCTCAGTAGTCGGCAATGTCTCCATCCATCAAGCTCCAGCAAACATAACCTTTGTCCTTCAACATCAAGGAATGTGGACAACAGGCTTCCTCATAACTGCTTGGGCATGATGGTTTCTAAACCTCTGGAAGTTTTGAGGCTTACACAAGCCCTTAGGTTCACACAACAAAACTTCCTAATTCTCTCAACCAGAAGAAAACTAGGTAGGTATTGTGGACATCTTACCAAACCTTATTGAGATACCTTGAGATACCTAAGATTCTTATAAGTGGAGATAGTTGGACTTTCCAGGATGTAGTGGACCTTCCAGTGAAGTCTTCCTCTTCCAACCCAATGCTGTCTGAGTGGGCCTTTTCTCTGGGCCAAAGAGAGGCCACAGCAATCCTGTGGTCACAGTGGTCGCTCTGGACTCTGGGAGGCAGTTTGTCCTTTTTATTTGAAGATAGAACACAACTGAATGATCTGGGGAGAGAAAGTGTAATGTCCTAGAGGAAACCATAAGATATCTAAAAGGATGCAGCCAGTACTCATTTCTGTTGCAAGACAGTCCTCAATAGTTGTGCCTCCTGGTGTTTGGTGTATTATTCCAACTTCCACAAGAGGTAGGGTTCCTTGGGCAAGCTGATGTCCTCCACTCCTTCATCCTAAGCCAATCTCAGACACCCCACACTGCTGCTGCAGCTCATTTGCTGTAGGAACATGGCCACCTCCCTTGGAGACATCACCTCCATTTCTATCCTCAAGAGGAATTTTCCAGCCCTCACCTAGAATGCCCATCACACTGATGAACAAATTCCTTAACAAGATTATGTTACTGCTCTATGCCACTTATCATCTGCTAGACTATTTTGGTTTTTAGCCATCTCCTCATTTTGCCACCAGCACCCAGCATTTTCATGTTTCTTCCCACCCATCCTAAGATGAGAGGAACATTGAATCCCCTCTTGCTAATGGCCAGCAGTCCAGTGAGATGCAGCCCACACAGAGGCTCTGGGAAGGTAAACCCAAGGGCAAGTCCTCTATCCTAACTTCACATGGGAGATCAGGAGGCCTCGTCAGAGTTTGAGAGGTTAATTGCAAAGGGGTGACAGAGGTCAGCAGCTTTTTGTTGTTGTTTCACTAACTCTCTTCCCCTGACCCCTTGAGAAGCAGGAATTTAAATATTCCAAGATATCCATCAGCAAGCTAGCTTCCTGTCACATAGTTCCTGCTGATGGACAATATGAAATCCTTTTGGGAAATAGCATTGGGGTTTGGTTATAGCTGGACCCTTCTATTGTTAGAGACAGTGGGGAGTGGCCAATTTATTTGGGGCCATAGTTTTGGTCTCAACAATGAAGAATGTAAAAAAAAAAAAATACATAGTACAACATAAATACCCCTTTTCTTTGAAAGGAAAACACAGAGAAACTTACAGAAGCTGTTTTAATTGTCTGATTTGAGTCTTCCCTGGGAGTTATTGCTGTTATCATTCAATCACAAGATGACACCTTCATAGATTTATATCATGAAATACATTCCTACTAGCAGTTGATTCAGTGACTCTCAATTCACAAACAGAGTTAGTGTCCTTGCAAAGTACTTTCATGTCTTCAGAGGTCTCATTCAGGGAGAGAGCAATAGAAAGCCCCCACTTTCCTGATTTTCTTTTCAATTCTCAGGAATAGAAGTTCTTTACCCTGCAAACATTGTCTAAAGGCTCTGTCAGCATTGCCATATTTTGAATACAGGTAACAAAGTTGTTTGGATATTTTTATTCCTGAGTAATAATATCTCTTACTAAAGAACTGTTGTCTCTTCCTTCTCCTAAGTGAGAGAGAGAGAGAATGCAAGAGAGAGAGCGAGCTGCAGTTTTTTTAGGCATGGACCTCAAAAAATAGATTTGTATACATATTCTAAGAGGCCAAGGGATGCTCACTCCAGGCATAGTATTTCAGGGACAGCTAAAATAATTATATGTGAAATGCTAGCAGAAGAATTTGGGGCTTCACATGAAGATACTATAAAGCAAGGGAACAGTTGAAAAAGCAATTGTGAAACTTAATACTATGGAAAACATCTGTCAGATCACAATTCTACATGAAAAGAGAAATCTAGCTACACCTAGAGTTGTATGTCCTGCTGAAAAGTAGGACAAATATAAATTAAGCAAAAAGAAAGCAAAGGTACATTGGGAAATATACAGGACTCTTGGGGGAATTGCTTTTTTTTTTTTTCTTTTTAATAAATTGGAAGTCAACTGGAGAACGAGTCACAGATGCAAAGAGAAGTATGATCAAGGTAAGAATTTTTAAGAAGGTAAAAGGAAATTCAAACACAAAATAGGACTTTGAAAGAACCAAATACTTGAATATTTCATTGGCCAGATCAAACTACAGGTCATGGATTATAGAAAAGACTTGCTGGACAGAGTTAATTTTTTATTTGCTTTTAGTTGGAGATCTGTTTGTGGTAGGCAGTAGAGTTTATGGTTGATGTGTATATGAGGCCAAGTCCAAGACCAATGTCATCCCTAATTTTACACTCTGTGTTGATGTCTGCTCCAGCAAAGGCGGCAGAAAAACTAAATTAAATTCAGTACATGCCATTCAACAGAAACACATCTCCTCAAATCTCTCAAGAAACAAGATCCTCCCTCCTATCTAATTCTCAGACCTCTTTTATAAGCTCCTTTTTTGGTCTTTCTGTTAATTAATGCCTGAAATCTGTCCAGTGGGCAGGTTTCCTAAGGTCACTGAAGAATCACTGGAAGGGAAAAGCCACAGATAATTTTTTTTTATCATGTGTAGCTCAGCTTAACTTAGAGTGGGGCTAAAGCTCTACACCCCCTACTCTACTGGGGCTACCCAGTCCCTCTCGCTCCATCGCATAGCACCACACAACCACACACCAACCCCCTCACCACCCCCAAAAGGACACTTCCTATAAAGTCAATAAATGGTTCTTGTTTTAAATTCTATGTAAGCTTCCTCTAGTCCCTTGATAAATAGAAATCATGAAGATAGCAGTCTTTAATACTTTTGAAACATGCATTTACATTTATTAGCCTTAATAAAAAGTAACAAGTTATCAAATGTTTTGTTCTCTGATCTGATCCACTAGCCTGCAACTAGTTTTTAAATGCTCAGAGACAAACTGTACCCCCACAAGTCACACTGTGGTGAGCAAATGAAATGCATGACCATAGTTTTACATAATATTCATATGCAAAAGGATGGCTACATCTCATAGAAGCACAATTAATAGACTGTTCTAATAATATGCTGGGGGATTTACGTGCACAGTAGTCCTCCACTTATTCGTAGTTTCATTTGCCAAGGTTTCAATTGCCCATGGTAAACTGTGGCCCAGAAGTAGAAGAACCTTTTGGTGAATCATCAGAAGATCAGTCATAGCCTAACACTACATGATGATACCTATGTCGTTCATCTCATCATATGGGCACTTTATCATCTTACAACATCACAAAAAGAAGGGTGAGTACAGTATGGTAAGATATGAGAAAGCCTACATTCACACAACTTTTATTACAGTATATAGTTTTAATTGCTCTATTTTATTATTATTGCTGTAAACCTCTTACTGTGCCTAATTTATAAATTAAACTTACCATAGGAAAATATGTATAAGAAGAAACATAGTATATATTTAGGGTTCAGTACTATCCATGGTTTCAGGCATCCACTGGGGATCTTGGAAGGTATATCCTGTGGTTAAAGGGGGTCTATTGTACTACACAATAGCAATCCAAAATTCAATAAAAAAGAAAAGTAGATAGACTCTCTTGAACTAATTGGCAAAATAGAATTTAAAGGTTTTTTCTTTGTGAATTTTTGTGTAAGATGGTTTTTTTTTGCCTTCACCTCCGACCATAGGATATGAAGAATGATAAATTACGTGATTCTACATGCAGCTTGGAAATAGAGAATTAATATTACATGAATGTACAAGATATCATATGATGTAAAAGAACATAATGAAGGAAGGAAATAAGCTCTATATATGGTTAAGAATTCTGAATGTCTGTGTGAATGCCATGTTCACAGGGATACCAAGTGTGATGAATTTAGAAGCCAGGTTATTTTTCAAAAGGATATTTTTCTGTTCATTTCCCAGCCACATAGGGAATAATTTTGAAGATATGTTATCATATACCCTAACATGGCCTTCATTCATAGCCAACCACCCAGTCTTTGCTCTTTGCTGGACTTTTTTATTTTGTTTTGTTTTTATTGTGATATAGTCTTCCGAGTTTCATCCTGCGAATTCTCAACTCTCATCATAATTGTTACCAATCTACTGTTATCAGTCAAGCATATTATGCTAAGTAGTCAATTGGATACCACATAGAAGAAAATATTTTGACCCCTGCCTCACACCATAAACAAAAATCAAGTTCCTATTACATTCATTGTAGAGCCAAATTTGAAAAGTACAATTTCAAAGTTGTAGAAAATATTGTAGGAGATACATTTATGATGTTGGACTAACCAGAAGTTCTTAACAAGTGCTTAAACCACTAACTCTAAAGGGAAATTATTGATAAATTTGACTTCATTAAAATTAGCAACTTCTGTAAGTAAAAAATCAACATTAAGTATATGAAGAGACAAAATACAAGCGGGAGAAGATATTTGTATTACATATAAATTGGCAAAAGACTTAAATCCTGTCCATTTAAAATATTCTTACAAAGAAAAACAGATAAATAATAGAACATTGCATGTAAGACTTCAATAGGCACGTCACAAAAGAGAGCATCTAAATTGGCAATAAACAACCTTACTAATCATCAGAAAATGAAAATTAAAACTACAGGGATGCCTGGGTGGCTCAGTGATTGAGCATCTGCCTTTGGCTCAGGGCATGATCCCAGTGTCCTGGGATCGAGTTCCACATCAGGTTCCCCATGGTGAGCCTGCTTCTCTCTCTGCCTATGTCTGTGCCTCTCTGTGTGTCTTTCATGAATAAATAAATAAAATCTTTTTTAAAAATTAAAAAAAAAATAAAACTACAATGAGGCACCACTACATACTTGTTATTATCAGTAAAATTTTATAAGACTAACAAATGTCAGCAAGACTATAGAGCGATTACAACTATCATTTCATGCTGGGGGGAGTCTATAATACAAGTGCTTTTGTAAGCTTTTAGGTAGTACCTACTGAAGCTTAAAGTGTACATATGCTCAAGAGAATTGTATCCACATGTGCAACAGAAGACATTTCCATCCATATTAGAATTAATTTTTAAATTGTGGCATAGTCATTCAGTAGAGTAGTATACAGCAGTGAAAACATGCTGCATTTACCTCTATTGAGCTCAAAAACAAAAGTAGACATACACACAAAAATTATATATTATAGGATTCCATTTATATCAAGGGCAAAAACAAGCAAAATTATCCTTGATGTTACAAGTCAGAATGGTGGTTACCTCTGGGAAAATAATAACTAAAAAGGAGCATGAAGAGACCTTCTGGTTGCTAATGTTCTATTTCTTTATATAAATTGTGTACACACGAATGTGTTATGAAAATACATCAAACTGTGTGCTTTTATTTTTTCTATATGCATACTGTACTTGAATTAATTTTATTTTAAAAAAGAATGCATGGCCACTATGTTTCCATATTTAAAACAGGGTATATTTCTACAACTGCAGACTAATGACATTCCCATATTGGTTTCAGAGGGAAATAGTAAATAGAAGTAGAAATCACTTCTGTGTCATAGGATGCTCTTAATTAAAGCTATTTTCTGATACGCCTTGTATATGTTCCTCCACACAGTTCCATTTTAAGCAGTATTATGAAGCTGAAAATTAGTCTAATGAAAAAGAATTAAATTAGTTTAAATTATACAACATGATGCAATTAGCTCTAAACTTCTATAGTATCTTAACTCCTCAGAAGTTAACATTAGGAGCAATATATACCTGAAGTATGTACAGAACAGAGAAAGTTGAAGGTACAGCCTGCTTTACACCCGCCAGTTCTCCTTCATTGCAAACTAAAGCCAAACAGTTATTTTGAATATCTGCTATATTGCTTCTAATTTCTTCTAGTAGTTCTATTTATCCTATAAATGTTGATTGTCTGAGATTGGAGAATAGGGGGTCCTATAACTCACTCCCTCTCCTCCTTACAAAGAAAAAGACAGATAACTAATGGAAAACCAGACCAAAAAAAATTTGAAACAGGCATTTGACAGAGACAGGGAGGATCACAGCTGGAGTGTCCAGGTCCCCCCAGGAGAGAGCATAAGGAAAAGGGGTTCATTCAGCAAGAGCTTCGGCCTGAACTAGCAAAAGAAAATGCGTGTGGGAATATGGTGTATTGACTTGAGATGCAATGATATACGATACCAAGAGCTTTCTTTTCTTTTCCGTTTCTAATTTCCTTATACCACTCTTGAGTGTCCAATGGGCATGGTGAGAAAGCTGCTGGTGACCAGAGAGAACCAGGAGCTGGACTAGTAAGGCACTGGGAGCTCATAGAATGCAAGCCAGGTGTGAAGACCGTCCAAAGATCATAGGGAGAGAGGGTGACTTCTCAGTCATTTGGGACAGGAGTTCACACTCGACTGCCATGTAGTAAATGGAAGGGGTCACAAAGACTTGTTTACATATACAGAGAATCTTGCCCGTAGTAGGTACCTAAAAGCAGGTAGCTAATATTCTTTCCATATACTTCTTGCCTCAAGAAGGTCATGAGAGCCTCCATAACACTGTTCAGAATGGAAGGGTCTGCAGGACATACCCAAGCTCTGTCAGAAAATAGCTTGGATTAAAGACATTTTACAATAAAGGAGAGATACTATGAAAAAAGAACAATTGCTTGAGATCATGCCACCTTCAAACTGTCTCCTATTTAGACCATGACTCCTTCTATTCTATTTGCTTGCTTCAGAAGAAAACAAGAAAGCAGAATTAATTTGAATGTTTTTCCTTAAGTTGCATGGAGGTAATGACATTGGAACCCAAAGAAGGAAATGTAATCAGAAGATTCTCAGTTCTCAATAAACAATGTTAATATGATCATAATGATAGAGATTCTACTTGTTCATTCAACCAACATTTGTTAACTATCTGCCAAGTGCCAGGCATCCTCTGGGCACATGGGCTAGACCAGCAAACAAGAAAGAAAACAAAACAAATGAGCCTTCTCTTTGTGAGCTTCATTCGTATGATGTACATCCTAGGGGAGACGGATAACATATTTAGGTCGTCATTGAGACAATTATATAGGGGTGCATGTACTGGGGAAAGGAAAGATCAGGCTATAAGGGATAGAGTGTGGATCATAAAGCAAACTGCATATTAAGATGTCATTTGAAGAAGATCTGAATCTGGTGAGAAATAAACCTCTGATGCCTAGACTTTCTTGCCCAGCAAAAAGGCCACAGTGGCTGATCCTGAGCAAATGCGGAGAGAAAAAGTGCTGGAAGGTGGGCAGGGAGTTGGGCTGAGAGAGGTGGGCAGTTGTGTCTAGCTTTCTAGGCCCTTGAAATGACTCTGTCTTTCACCCCTGGTGAATGGGGCCCTGGCAGGGAATGGGGCCAAATGAGTGACATGATCATTCAGGCTGTGACATCAAGAATAGACTGGAAGGGGCAGAGGTGGGAGCAGACAGGACAGTTAGGAAGCTACTGCACTTTCTTGTTTTTTAAGCATTCTGTATCCAAGGCACAGAAGACTTAACCACTGTTAAGACCCAGGCTGTGAATGTCAGCAAGTTGGCAAGATCCAAGTAAATGCAGAGCTCCGAAAATCAGGAGGTCAAGGCAGGGGAGGATATAGAGAAAACTGTGACAGGAATTACTACTTTTCATGACAAGCCCTCTATACTCTCTTGTTTTTTAGCTGCCTTCAGAATAAATGATTTTTAAAATGTAGGTGGCATATGCCCACTTGAGCCTAGAAGGAAGTTCTGACACAGGATTGTGTCAAAATGACACAGGATTGTATCCAAATTGCTCTTCAGCATTTGGGGCAGAACTCATTCCTTATAGTAGTTTTCCAAATTATTTTTAAAACATTTATTTTATCACCTCCTTGAGGTGATAAGGTGAGTGTTTTCTGCCATCTTCATTTACACATCTGCAATAGCTAGCTTTAAACAGCTGACATTTATGCAAAGCAAAGAGCTTGCCAGACTTAAATATTCAGCACAACATGGTAAGAAAAATGCAGAGATTCCAGGCTCTGCCACTTAAGAGTAATGTTTGGAATACTTTCCTTAGTAGACCTGAGCACCTGTAAAACAAGTCGAAGAGAAATATCAACTCTGAGGGTTGCTTTGAGTGTTTGATAAGCTAAAAGATATGAAGGACTTTGTAAAGTAAAAGTGCTAAACATCTACATTTCATATGCCGTTGCTCAGTGCTTCATACATTCTATACATTTTATTCCTTCTTAATTCTTTATAATTGTTGGTGAAGGTGTGCCATTAAAATAAAATGGCAATAACCTCAAACTTTGATTCAGTTATGACAGGTGGCTGGTCCCATCAGCCACTTTGTGATGCTTCAAATCCAATTATTTCATCCTCTTCCAATTTCAGGTAAACATAGTTTCTATAATAAGTTCTTCATAGTCAAAGGAAATATTTTAGGGACTTTCCCCTTATTCCATGCAAAATTTTTCTTGATGAGAATAGTTTACTTTTATCACATACCTCAGGTGTTGAACTTTATGATATTTTGACATACATTTGAAATTTAAAGAGAATTATGTCAATTGCCATGAAACCACTCTACATAGATCTTAAATAAGAGGCTCCCTACAGTCAGAATGCATATGTAAAAAGAATAACCCATCCTCCCAACACCCTAACCATTCATGATGGTTAACCTATCATCTCACTGAAGGTTTAGAAACCAAGCTTTTGCTAACATTGGAATCATATAATCTTTGGCTTAGTTGACAAGCCTTTTGTCTAACATACTTACCAGAAAACAAGAGATATGGCCTGATATTTCCCTGAAACTTCATTATGGTACTAACCTTTCAACGAGAAATGGCATTGTGAAATGCCACGTGCATTTTAACTCTTGTTCTAGTTACTAATGGTAAAGATGACCTATCAAGAAGATGGGGGGAAAGAGCATCGTTAACCATGTGATAACCTCAGTCCTCAAGTTTATTAATACCCTCTTTTTCAGGAAAAGAGGAAAATAATAATAATAATCTTAAATAAGATAAATAATTAATAATATTTATCTTATTTGTTAATGCACTCCAAGAAATATTGCTTTCTATTATTATCAGCAAATGAGGGATCCGGGGAGATGTGATGTTATAAAGTCCTGTGAGAATGTCACTTCCAGCATCTGCTTATCTCTCTTTTCCTGAACTTTCTCTTGTCAGGTTGATTGGCAGAAATTGATTCTGATTATCAATTTCTGAGCCCAAATTCACATATCAGACAATAAAGGATGGAGGGTAGTTTTTTTTTAACTCATCTAAAATCTCTCTTCAAAATATTTTCAGAGATTCTAAAAAGAGGACAAATCTTCTTGTCTATTTTAGTTTGAAGAACAATCTACAGGCAAGATCATCTACCCTGCTGGACCATTCAGATTTGGGAAAGATATAACTGGAGTAATGAATAAATAAGAAAGCCTCTCGCTGAATCATGCCCATTGGTCCAATTAACCTGGACTACTTACTGGGGTGGTAATTGAAGCTTTTGATGTGGTCAACATTTGGAGCTACCAAGGATTCAAGTCCAAGGTCTTCATCTTTAAATATACCTAAATGCATTCATATTTTTTTCACTCATCAGATATCAGTTGAGGCATAAATACTTATGCCAAACACCACTGTAGGTGGTAGGAAAGCAGTGACCAAGGAAACAAGTCCTCACCTTCATGATGCTCCATTCCTGATGGGGCTTAGAGAGAAACAGAGTCAAGTGAGGTAGCTTTGGGGCACCTGGTGTTGAGTGGATGCTGTTGTCATTTTATGGTGAGAGATGTCCTCTCTGGTCAAAATGACTATCTTAAGATTTTTAGGCTGCTATTACAAAAATACCATGAAGTGGGTGGCTTAAGCAACAAATTTATTTCTCACAGTTCTAGAGGCTACAAGTCTAAGATGAAGGCAGATTCAGTAACTGGTGAGAAGCTGTGTCCCGGTTCATAGACAGCAGTTTTTTCACTGTGTCCCCAGGAGGTGGAAAGGGCAAGGGGTCTCTCTGGATAAAGATAAAGATAAAGATAAAGGCCTAGTCCTATTCATGACCTACTATGACCTATTCACCTACTCACCTCCCAAACGCCTCATCTCCAAATACCATCACATTGGAGATTAAGGCTTCAACATATGGATTCTGAGGGGAGACATGCAGGAAGGGAATGAACATTTAATAAACACCTATGACATTACATGCCAGGAAATGTGGTATACATGCTCTCCATAACATTTCCCTATCAATTCTCTGAATAGTTATGTGAGATAACTATCCATG